>NC_065449.1:246893475-247231253 GCF_917563875.1 Diabrotica virgifera virgifera
GTATGTATCTTTTGCTTCTACATCTCATAAAAATAGTAAAAAACGGTTTTTCCAAAAATTAAAAAAATATATCAGGGGGGGCAACACCCCTTATGACGTACGGGTATGAAACTCCATATTATCCTATTCCCAGACCGCTAGAATATACATGTAAAATTTCATAAAAATCTGTTCAGTCGTTCTCGAGCTATAAATGGTGTAACTAACACAACCTCGACTTTCTTTTATATATATAGATGTAAAATATTTAAATGGCTATTAAAAAATAACAGTCTGAGATAAAAAATTGAAAATTTAGGATTGTATGTATCTTTTGCTTCTACATCTCATAAAAATAGTAAAAAACGGTTTTTCCAAAAATTAAAAAAATATATCAAGGGGGGCAACACCCCTTATGACGTACGGGTATGAAACTCCATATTATCCTATTCCCAGACCGCTAGAATATACATGTAAAATTTCATAAAAATCTGTTCAGTCGTTCTCGAGTTATAAATGGTGTAACTAACACAACATCGACTTTCTTTTATATATATAGATGTAAAATATTTAAATGGCTATTAAAAAATAACGGTCTGAGATAAAAAATTGAAAATTTAGGATTGTATGTATCTTTTGCTTCTACATCTCATAAAAATAGTAAAAAACGGTTTTTCCAAAAATTAAAAAAATATATCAGGGGGGGCAACACCCCTTATGACGTACGGGTATGAAACTCCATATTATCCTATTCCCAGACCGCTAGAATATACATGTAAAATTTCATAAAAATCTGTTCAGTCGTTCTCGAGTTATAAATGGTGTAACCAACACAACCTCGACTTTCTTTTATATATATAGATGTAAAATATTTAAATGGCTATTAAAAAATAACGGTCTGAGATAAAAAATTGAAAATTTAGGATTGTATGTATCTTTTGCTTCTACATCTCATAAAAATAGTAAAAAACGGTTTTTCCAAAAATTAAAAAAATATATCAGGGGGGGCAACACCCCTTATGACGTACGGGTATGAAACTCCATATTATCCTATTCCCAGACCGCTAGAATATACATGTAAAATTTCATAAAAATCTGTTCAGTCGTTCTCGAGCTATAAATGGTGTAACTAACACAACCTCGACTTTCTTTTATATATATAGATGTAAAATATTTAAATGGCTATTAAAAAATAACAGTCTGAGATAAAAAATTGAAAATTTAGGATTGTATGTATCTTTTGCTTCTACATCTCATAAAAATAGTAAAAAACGGTTTTTCCAAAAATTAAAAAAATATATCAAGGGGGGCAACACCCCTTATGACGTACGGGTATGAAACTCCATATTATCCTATTCCCAGACCGCTAGAATATACATGTAAAATTTCATAAAAATCTGTTCAGTCGTTCTCGAGTTATAAATGGTGTAACTAACACAACATCGACTTTCTTTTATATATATAGATGTAAAATATTTAAATGGCTATTAAAAAATAACGGTCTGAGATAAAAAATTGAAAATTTAGGATTGTATGTATCTTTTGCTTCTACATCTCATAAAAATAGTAAAAAACGGTTTTTCCAAAAATTAAAAAAATATATCAGGGGGGGCAACACCCCTTATGACGTACGGGTATGAAACTCCATATTATCCTATTCCCAGACCGCTAGAATATACATGTAAAATTTCATAAAAATCTGTTCAGTCGTTCTCGAGTTATAAATGGTGTAACCAACACAACCTCGACTTTCTTTTATATATATAGATGTAAAATATTTAAATGGCTATTAAAAAATAACGGTCTGAGATAAAAAATTGAAAATTTAGGATTGTATGTATCTTTTGCTTCTACATCTCATAAAAATAGTAAAAAACGGTTTTTCCAAAAATTAAAAAAATATATCAGGGGGGGCAACACCCCTTATGACGTACGGGTATGAAACTCCATATTATCCTATTCCCAGACCGCTAGAATATACATGTAAAATTTCATAAAAATCTGTTCAGTCGTTCTCGAGCTATAAATGGTGTAACTAACACAACCTCGACTTTCTTTTATATATATAGATGTAAAATATTTAAATGGCTATTAAAAAAATAACAGTCTGAGATAAAAAATTGAAAATTTAGGATTGTATGTATCTTTTGCTTCTACATCTCATAAAAATAGTAAAAAACGGTTTTTCCAAAAATTAAAAAAATATATCAAGGGGGGCAACACCCCTTATGACGTACGGGTATGAAACTCCATATTATCCTATTCCCAGACCGCTAGAATATACATGTAAAATTTCATAAAAATCTGTTCAGTCGTTCTCGAGTTATAAATGGTGTAACTAACACAACATCGACTTTCTTTTATATATATAGATGTAAAATATTTAAATGGCTATTAAAAAATAACGGTCTGAGATAAAAAATTGAAAATTTAGGATTGTATGTATCTTTTGCTTCTACATCTCATAAAAATAGTAAAAAACGGTTTTTCCAAAAATTAAAAAAATATATCAAGGGGGGCAACACCCCTTATGACGTACGGGTATGAAACTCCATATTATCCTATTCCCAGACCGCTAGAATATACATGTAAAATTTCATAAAAATCTGTTCAGTCGTTCTCGAGTTATAAATGGTGTAACTAACACAACATCGACTTTCTTTTATATATATAGATGTAAAATATTTAAATGGCTATTAAAAAATAACGGTCTGAGATAAAAAATTGAAAATTTAGGATTGTATGTATCTTTTGCTTCTACATCTCATAAAAATAGTAAAAAACGGTTTTTCCAAAAATTAAAAAAATATATCAGGGGGGGCAACACCCCTTATGACGTACGGGTATGAAACTCCATATTATCCTATTCCCAGACCGCTAGAATATACATGTAAAATTTCATAAAAATCTGTTCAGTCGTTCTCGAGCTATAAATGGTGTAACTAACACAACCTCGACTTCTTTTATATATATAGATGTAAAATATTTAAATGGCTATTAAAAAATAACAGTCTGAGATAAAAAATTGAAAATTTAGGATTGTATGTATCTTTTGCTTCTACATCTCATAAAAATAGTAAAAAACGGTTTTTCCAAAAATTAAAAAAATATATCAAGGGGGGCAACACCCCTTATGACGTACGGGTATGAAACTCCATATTATCCTATTCCCAGACCGCTAGAATATACATGTAAAATTTCATAAAAATCTGTTCAGTCGTTCTCGAGTTATAAATGGTGTAACTAACACAACATCGACTTTCTTTTATATATATAGATGTAAAATATTTAAATGGCTATTAAAAAATAACGGTCTGAGATAAAAAATTGAAAATTTAGGATTGTATGTATCTTTTGCTTCTACATCTCATAAAAATAGTAAAAAACGGTTTTTCCAAAAATTAAAAAAATATATCAGGGGGGGGCAACACCCCTTATGACGTACGGGTATGAAACTCCATATTATCCTATTCCCAGACCGCTAGAATATACATGTAAAATTTCATAAAAATCTGTTCAGTCGTTCTCGAGTTATAAATGGTGTAACTAACACACCTCGACTTTCTTTTATATATATAGATGTAAAATATTTAAATGGCTATTAAAAAATAACGGTCTGAGATAAAAAATTGAAAATTTAGGATTGTATGTATCTTTTGCTTCTACATCTCATAAAAATAGTAAAAAACGGTTTTTCCAAAAATTAAAAAAATATATCAAGGGGGGCAACACCCCTTATGACGTACGGGTATGAAACTCCATATTATCCTATTCCCAGACCGCTAGAATATACATGTAAAATTTCATAAAAATCTGTTCAGTCGTTCTCGAGTTATAAATGGTGTAACTAACACAACATCGACTTTCTTTTATATATATAGATGTAAAATATTTAAATGGCTATTAAAAAATAACGGTCTGAGATAAAAAATTGAAAATTTAGGATTGTATGTATCTTTTGCTTCTACATCTCATAAAAATAGTAAAAAACGGTTTTTCCAAAAATTAAAAAAATATATCAGGGGGGGCAACACCCCTTATGACGTACGGGTATGAAACTCCATATTATCCTATTCCCAGACCGCTAGAATATACATGTAAAATTTCATAAAAATCTGTTCAGTCGTTCTCGAGCTATAAATGGTGTAACTAACACAACCTCGACTTTCTTTTATATATATAGATGTAAAATATTTAAATGGCTATTAAAAAATAACAGTCTGAGATAAAAAATTGAAAATTTAGGATTGTATGTATCTTTTGCTTCTACATCTCATAAAAATAGTAAAAAACGGTTTTTCCAAAAATTAAAAAAATATATCAAGGGGGGCAACACCCCTTATGACGTACGGGTATGAAACTCCATATTATCCTATTCCCAGACCGCTAGAATATACATGTAAAATTTCATAAAAATCTGTTCAGTCGTTCTCGAGTTATAAATGGTGTAACTAACACAACATCGACTTTCTTTTATATATATAGATGTAAAATATTTAAATGGCTATTAAAAAATAACGGTCTGAGATAAAAAATTGAAAATTTAGGATTGTATGTATCTTTTGCTTCTACATCTCATAAAAATAGTAAAAAACGGTTTTTCCAAAAATTAAAAAAATATATCAGGGGGGGCAACACCCCTTATGACGTACGGGTATGAAACTCCATATTATCCTATTCCCAGACCGCTAGAATATACATGTAAAATTTCATAAAAATCTGTTCAGTCGTTCTCGAGTTATAAATGGTGTAACCAACACAACCTCGACTTTCTTTTATATATATAGATGTAAAATATTTAAATGGCTATTAAAAAATAACGGTCTGAGATAAAAAATTGAAAATTTAGGATTGTATGTATCTTTTGCTTCTACATCTCATAAAAATAGTAAAAAACGGTTTTTCCAAAAATTAAAAAAATATATCAGGGGGGGCAACACCCCTTATGACGTACGGGTATGAAACTCCATATTATCCTATTCCCAGACCGCTAGAATATACATGTAAAATTTCATAAAAATCTGTTCAGTCGTTCTCGAGCTATAAATGGTGTAACTAACACAACCTCGACTTTCTTTTATATATATAGATGTAAAATATTTAAATGGCTATTAAAAAATAACAGTCTGAGATAAAAAATTGAAAATTTAGGATTGTATGTATCTTTTGCTTCTACATCTCATAAAAATAGTAAAAAACGGTTTTTCCAAAAATTAAAAAAATATATCAAGGGGGGCAACACCCCTTATGACGTACGGGTATGAAACTCCATATTATCCTATTCCCAGACCGCTAGAATATACATGTAAAATTTCATAAAAATCTGTTCAGTCGTTCTCGAGTTATAAATGGTGTAACTAACACAACATCGACTTTCTTTTATATATATAGATGTAAAATATTTAAATGGCTATTAAAAAATAACGGTCTGAGATAAAAAATTGAAAATTTAGGATTGTATGTATCTTTTGCTTCTACATCTCATAAAAATAGTAAAAAACGGTTTTTCCAAAAATTAAAAAAATATATCAGGGGGGGCAACACCCCTTATGACGTACGGGTATGAAACTCCATATTATCCTATTCCCAGACCGCTAGAATATACATGTAAAATTTCATAAAAATCTGTTCAGTCGTTCTCGAGTTATAAATGGTGTAACCAACACAACCTCGACTTTCTTTTATATATATAGATGTAAAATATTTAAATGGCTATTAAAAAATAACGGTCTGAGATAAAAAATTGAAAATTTAGGATTGTATGTATCTTTTGCTTCTACATCTCATAAAAATAGTAAAAAACGGTTTTTCCAAAAATTAAAAAAATATATCAGGGGGGGCAACACCCCTTATGACGTACGGGTATGAAACTCCATATTATCCTATTCCCAGACCGCTAGAATATACATGTAAAATTTCATAAAAATCTGTTCAGTCGTTCTCGAGCTATAAATGGTGTAACTAACACAACCTCGACTTTCTTTTATATATATAGATGTAAAATATTTAAATGGCTATTAAAAAATAACAGTCTGAGATAAAAAATTGAAAATTTAGGATTGTATGTATCTTTTGCTTCTACATCTCATAAAAATAGTAAAAAACGGTTTTTCCAAAAATTAAAAAAATATATCAAGGGGGGCAACACCCCTTATGACGTACGGGTATGAAACTCCATATTATCCTATTCCCAGACCGCTAGAATATACATGTAAAATTTCATAAAAATCTGTTCAGTCGTTCTCGAGTTATAAATGGTGTAACTAACACAACATCGACTTTCTTTTATATATATAGATGTAAAATATTTAAATGGCTATTAAAAAATAACGGTCTGAGATAAAAAATTGAAAATTTAGGATTGTATGTATCTTTTGCTTCTACATCTCATAAAAATAGTAAAAAACGGTTTTTCCAAAAATTAAAAAAATATATCAAGGGGGGCAACACCCCTTATGACGTACGGGTATGAAACTCCATATTATCCTATTCCCAGACCGCTAGAATATACATGTAAAATTTCATAAAAATCTGTTCAGTCGTTCTCGAGTTATAAATGGTGTAACTAACACAACATCGACTTTCTTTTATATATATAGATGTAAAATATTTAAATGGCTATTAAAAAATAACGGTCTGAGATAAAAAATTGAAAATTTAGGATTGTATGTATCTTTTGCTTCTACATCTCATAAAAATAGTAAAAAACGGTTTTTCCAAAAATTAAAAAAATATATCAGGGGGGGCAACACCCCTTATGACGTACGGGTATGAAACTCCATATTATCCTATTCCCAGACCGCTAGAATATACATGTAAAATTTCATAAAAATCTGTTCAGTCGTTCTCGAGCTATAAATGGTGTAACTAACACAACCTCGACTTTCTTTTATATATATAGATGTAAAATATTTAAATGGCTATTAAAAAATAACAGTCTGAGATAAAAAATTGAAAATTTAGGATTGTATGTATCTTTTGCTTCTACATCTCATAAAAATAGTAAAAAACGGTTTTTCCAAAAATTAAAAAAATATATCAAGGGGGGCAACACCCCTTATGACGTACGGGTATGAAACTCCATATTATCCTATTCCCAGACCGCTAGAATATACATGTAAAATTTCATAAAAATCTGTTCAGTCGTTCTCGAGTTATAAATGGTGTAACTAACACAACATCGACTTTCTTTTATATATATAGATGTAAAATATTTAAATGGCTATTAAAAAATAACGGTCTGAGATAAAAAATTGAAAATTTAGGATTGTATGTATCTTTTGCTTCTACATCTCATAAAAATAGTAAAAAACGGTTTTTCCAAAAATTAAAAAAATATATCAGGGGGGGCAACACCCCTTATGACGTACGGGTATGAAACTCCATATTATCCTATTCCCAGACCGCTAGAATATACATGTAAAATTTCATAAAAATCTGTTCAGTCGTTCTCGAGTTATAAATGGTGTAACTAACACAACCTCGACTTTCTTTTATATATATAGATGTAAAATATTTAAATGGCTATTAAAAAATAACGGTCTGAGATAAAAAATTGAAAATTTAGGATTGTATGTATCTTTTGCTTCTACATCTCATAAAAATAGTAAAAAACGGTTTTTCCAAAAATTAAAAAAATATATCAGGGGGGGCAACACCCCTTATGACGTACGGGTATGAAACTCCATATTATCCTATTCCCAGACCGCTAGAATATACATGTAAAATTTCATAAAAATCTGTTCAGTCGTTCTCGAGCTATAAATGGTGTAACTAACACAACCTCGACTTTCTTTTATATATATAGATGTAAAATATTTAAATGGCTATTAAAAAATAACAGTCTGAGATAAAAAATTGAAAATTTAGGATTGTATGTATCTTTTGCTTCTACATCTCATAAAAATAGTAAAAAACGGTTTTTCCAAAAATTAAAAAAATATATCAAGGGGGGCAACACCCCTTATGACGTACGGGTATGAAACTCCATATTATCCTATTCCCAGACCGCTAGAATATACATGTAAAATTTCATAAAAATCTGTTCAGTCGTTCTCGAGTTATAAATGGTGTAACTAACACAACATCGACTTTCTTTTATATATATAGATGTAAAATATTTAAATGGCTATTAAAAAATAACGGTCTGAGATAAAAAATTGAAAATTTAGGATTGTATGTATCTTTTGCTTCTACATCTCATAAAAATAGTAAAAAACGGTTTTTCCAAAAATTAAAAAAATATATCAGGGGGGGCAACACCCCTTATGACGTACGGGTATGAAACTCCATATTATCCTATTCCCAGACCGCTAGAATATACATGTAAAATTTCATAAAAATCTGTTCAGTCGTTCTCGAGTTATAAATGGTGTAACCAACACAACCTCGACTTTCTTTTATATATATAGATGTAAAATATTTAAATGGCTATTAAAAAATAACGGTCTGAGATAAAAAATTGAAAATTTAGGATTGTATGTATCTTTTGCTTCTACATCTCATAAAAATAGTAAAAAACGGTTTTTCCAAAAATTAAAAAAATATATCAGGGGGGGCAACACCCCTTATGACGTACGGGTATGAAACTCCATATTATCCTATTCCCAGACCGCTAGAATATACATGTAAAATTTCATAAAAATCTGTTCAGTCGTTCTCGAGCTATAAATGGTGTAACTAACACAACCTCGACTTTCTTTTATATATATAGATGTAAAATATTTAAATGGCTATTAAAAAATAACAGTCTGAGATAAAAAATTGAAAATTTAGGATTGTATGTATCTTTTGCTTCTACATCTCATAAAAATAGTAAAAAACGGTTTTTCCAAAAATTAAAAAAATATATCAAGGGGGGCAACACCCCTTATGACGTACGGGTATGAAACTCCATATTATCCTATTCCCAGACCGCTAGAATATACATGTAAAATTTCATAAAAATCTGTTCAGTCGTTCTCGAGTTATAAATGGTGTAACTAACACAACATCGACTTTCTTTTATATATATAGATGTAAAATATTTAAATGGCTATTAAAAAATAACGGTCTGAGATAAAAAATTGAAAATTTAGGATTGTATGTATCTTTTGCTTCTACATCTCATAAAAATAGTAAAAAACGGTTTTTCCAAAAATTAAAAAAATATATCAGGGGGGCAACACCCCTTATGACGTACGGGTATGAAACTCCATATTATCCTATTCCCAGACCGCTAGAATATACATGTAAAATTTCATAAAAATCTGTTCAGTCGTTCTCGAGTTATAAATGGTGTAACTAACACAACCTCGACTTTCTTTTATATATATAGATGTAAAATATTTAAATGGCTATTAAAAAATAACGGTCTGAGATAAAAAATTGAAAATTTAGGATTGTATGTATCTTTTGCTTCTACATCTCATAAAAATAGTAAAAAACGGTTTTTCCAAAAATTAAAAAAATATATCAGGGGGGGCAACACCCCTTATGACGTACGGGTATGAAACTCCATATTATCCTATTCCCAGACCGCTAGAATATACATGTAAAATTTCATAAAAATCTGTTCAGTCGTTCTCGAGCTATAAATGGTGTAACTAACACAACCTCGACTTTCTTTTATATATATAGATGTAAAATATTTAAATGGCTATTAAAAAATAACAGTCTGAGATAAAAAATTGAAAATTTAGGATTGTATGTATCTTTTGCTTCTACATCTCATAAAAATAGTAAAAAACGGTTTTTCCAAAAATTAAAAAAATATATCAAGGGGGGCAACACCCCTTATGACGTACGGGTATGAAACTCCATATTATCCTATTCCCAGACCGCTAGAATATACATGTAAAATTTCATAAAAATCTGTTCAGTCGTTCTCGAGTTATAAATGGTGTAACTAACACAACATCGACTTTCTTTTATATATATAGATGTAAAATATTTAAATGGCTATTAAAAAATAACGGTCTGAGATAAAAAATTGAAAATTTAGGATTGTATGTATCTTTTGCTTCTACATCTCATAAAAATAGTAAAAAACGGTTTTTCCAAAAATTAAAAAAATATATCAAGGGGGGCAACACCCCTTATGACGTACGGGTATGAAACTCCATATTATCCTATTCCCAGACCGCTAGAATATACATGTAAAATTTCATAAAAATCTGTTCAGTCGTTCTCGAGTTATAAATGGTGTAACTAACACAACATCGACTTTCTTTTATATATATAGATGTAAAATATTTAAATGGCTATTAAAAAATAACGGTCTGAGATAAAAAATTGAAAATTTAGGATTGTATGTATCTTTTGCTTCTACATCTCATAAAAATAGTAAAAAACGGTTTTTCCAAA
This sequence comes from Diabrotica virgifera virgifera, assembly GCF_917563875.1. Classification (NCBI taxonomy): domain Eukaryota; kingdom Metazoa; phylum Arthropoda; class Insecta; order Coleoptera; family Chrysomelidae; genus Diabrotica; species Diabrotica virgifera. The sequence goes on from NC_065449.1 coordinate 246,903,799, forward strand.
AATTAAAAAAATATATCAGGGGGGGCAACACCCCTTATGACGTACGGGTATGAAACTCCATATTATCCTATTCCCAGACCGCTAGAATATACATGTAAAATTTCATAAAAATCTGTTCAGTCGTTCTCGAGCTATAAATGGTGTAACTAACACAACCTCGACTTTCTTTTATATATATAGATGTAAAATATTTAAATGGCTATTAAAAAATAACAGTCTGAGATAAAAAATTGAAAATTTAGGATTGTATGTATCTTTTGCTTCTACATCTCATAAAAATAGTAAAAAACGGTTTTTCCAAAAATTAAAAAAATATATCAAGGGGGGCAACACCCCTTATGACGTACGGGTATGAAACTCCATATTATCCTATTCCCAGACCGCTAGAATATACATGTAAAATTTCATAAAAATCTGTTCAGTCGTTCTCGAGTTATAAATGGTGTAACTAACACAACATCGACTTTCTTTTATATATATAGATGTAAAATATTTAAATGGCTATTAAAAAATAACGGTCTGAGATAAAAAATTGAAAATTTAGGATTGTATGTATCTTTTGCTTCTACATCTCATAAAAATAGTAAAAAACGGTTTTTCCAAAAATTAAAAAAATATATCAGGGGGGGCAACACCCCTTATGACGTACGGGTATGAAACTCCATATTATCCTATTCCCAGACCGCTAGAATATACATGTAAAATTTCATAAAAATCTGTTCAGTCGTTCTCGAGTTATAAATGGTGTAACTAACACAACCTCGACTTTCTTTTATATATATAGATGTAAAATATTTAAATGGCTATTAAAAAATAACGGTCTGAGATAAAAAATTGAAAATTTAGGATTGTATGTATCTTTTGCTTCTACATCTCATAAAAATAGTAAAAAACGGTTTTTCCAAAAATTAAAAAAATATATCAGGGGGGGCAACACCCCTTATGACGTACGGGTATGAAACTCCATATTATCCTATTCCCAGACCGCTAGAATATACATGTAAAATTTCATAAAAATCTGTTCAGTCGTTCTCGAGCTATAAATGGTGTAACTAACACAACCTCGACTTTCTTTTATATATATAGATGTAAAATATTTAAATGGCTATTAAAAAATAACAGTCTGAGATAAAAAATTGAAAATTTAGGATTGTATGTATCTTTTGCTTCTACATCTCATAAAAATAGTAAAAAACGGTTTTTCCAAAAATTAAAAAAATATATCAAGGGGGCAACACCCCTTATGACGTACGGGTATGAAACTCCATATTATCCTATTCCCAGACCGCTAGAATATACATGTAAAATTTCATAAAAATCTGTTCAGTCGTTCTCGAGTTATAAATGGTGTAACTAACACAACATCGACTTTCTTTTATATATATAGATGTAAAATATTTAAATGGCTATTAAAAAATAACGGTCTGAGATAAAAAATTGAAAATTTAGGATTGTATGTATCTTTTGCTTCTACATCTCATAAAAATAGTAAAAAACGGTTTTTCCAAAAATTAAAAAAATATATCAGGGGGGGCAACACCCCTTATGACGTACGGGTATGAAACTCCATATTATCCTATTCCCAGACCGCTAGAATATACATGTAAAATTTCATAAAAATCTGTTCAGTCGTTCTCGAGTTATAAATGGTGTAACTAACACAACCTCGACTTTCTTTTATATATATAGATGTAAAATATTTAAATGGCTATTAAAAAATAACGGTCTGAGATAAAAAATTGAAAATTTAGGATTGTATGTATCTTTTGCTTCTACATCTCATAAAAATAGTAAAAAACGGTTTTTCCAAAAATTAAAAAAATATATCAGGGGGGGCAACACCCCTTATGACGTACGGGTATGAAACTCCATATTATCCTATTCCCAGACCGCTAGAATATACATGTAAAATTTCATAAAAATCTGTTCAGTCGTTCTCGAGCTATAAATGGTGTAACTAACACAACCTCGACTTTCTTTTATATATATAGATGTAAAATATTTAAATGGCTATTAAAAAATAACAGTCTGAGATAAAAAATTGAAAATTTAGGATTGTATGTATCTTTTGCTTCTACATCTCATAAAAATAGTAAAAAACGGTTTTTCCAAAAATTAAAAAAATATATCAAGGGGGGCAACACCCCTTATGACGTACGGGTATGAAACTCCATATTATCCTATTCCCAGACCGCTAGAATATACATGTAAAATTTCATAAAAATCTGTTCAGTCGTTCTCGAGTTATAAATGGTGTAACTAACACAACATCGACTTTCTTTTATATATATAGATGTAAAATATTTAAATGGCTATTAAAAAATAACGGTCTGAGATAAAAAATTGAAAATTTAGGATTGTATGTATCTTTTGCTTCTACATCTCATAAAAATAGTAAAAAACGGTTTTTCCAAAAATTAAAAAAATATATCAGGGGGGGCAACACCCCTTATGACGTACGGGTATGAAACTCCATATTATCCTATTCCCAGACCGCTAGAATATACATGTAAAATTTCATAAAAATCTGTTCAGTCGTTCTCGAGTTATAAATGGTGTAACTAACACAACCTCGACTTTCTTTTATATATATAGATGTAAAATATTTAAATGGCTATTAAAAAATAACGGTCTGAGATAAAAAATTGAAAATTTAGGATTGTATGTATCTTTTGCTTCTACATCTCATAAAAATAGTAAAAAACGGTTTTTCCAAAAATTAAAAAAATATATCAGGGGGGGCAACACCCCTTATGACGTACGGGTATGAAACTCCATATTATCCTATTCCCAGACCGCTAGAATATACATGTAAAATTTCATAAAAATCTGTTCAGTCGTTCTCGAGCTATAAATGGTGTAACTAACACAACCTCGACTTTCTTTTATATATATAGATGTAAAATATTTAAATGGCTATTAAAAAATAACAGTCTGAGATAAAAAATTGAAAATTTAGGATTGTATGTATCTTTTGCTTCTACATCTCATAAAAATAGTAAAAAACGGTTTTTCCAAAAATTAAAAAAATATATCAAGGGGGGCAACACCCCTTATGACGTACGGGTATGAAACTCCATATTATCCTATTCCCAGACCGCTAGAATATACATGTAAAATTTCATAAAAATCTGTTCAGTCGTTCTCGAGTTATAAATGGTGTAACTAACACAACATCGACTTTCTTTTATATGTAAAATATTTAAATGGCTATTAAAAAATAACGGTCTGAGATAAAAAATTGAAAATTTAGGATTGTATGTATCTTTTGCTTCTACATCTCATAAAAATAGTAAAAAACGGTTTTTCCAAAAATTAAAAAAATATATCAGGGGGGGCAACACCCCTTATGACGTACGGGTATGAAACTCCATATTATCCTATTCCCAGACCGCTAGAATATACATGTAAAATTTCATAAAAATCTGTTCAGTCGTTCTCGAGCTATAAATGGTGTAACTAACACAACCTCGACTTTCTTTTATATATATAGATGTAAAATATTTAAATGGCTATTAAAAAATAACAGTCTGAGATAAAAAATTGAAAATTTAGGATTGTATGTATCTTTTGCTTCTACATCTCATAAAAATAGTAAAAAACGGTTTTTCCAAAAATTAAAAAAATATATCAGGGGGGGCAACACCCCTTATGACGTACGGGTATGAAACTCCATATTATCCTATTCCCAGACCGCTAGAATATACATGTAAAATTTCATAAAAATCTGTTCAGTCGTTCTCGAGTTATAAATGGTGTAACTAACACAACATCGACTTTCTTTTATATATATAGATGTAAAATATTTAAATGGCTATTAAAAAATAACGGTCTGAGATAAAAAATTGAAAATTTAGGATTGTATGTATCTTTTGCTTCTACATCTCATAAAAATAGTAAAAAACGGTTTTTCCAAAAATTAAAAAAATATATCAAGGGGGGCAACACCCCTTATGACGTACGGGTATGAAACTCCATATTATCCTATTCCCAGACCGCTAGAATATACATGTAAAATTTCATAAAAATCTGTTCAGTCGTTCTCGAGTTATAAATGGTGTAACTAACACAACATCGACTTTCTTTTATATATATAGATGTAAAATATTTAAATGGCTATTAAAAAATAACGGTCTGAGATAAAAAATTGAAAATTTAGGATTGTATGTATCTTTTGCTTCTACATCTCATAAAAATAGTAAAAAACGGTTTTTCCAAAAATTAAAAAAATATATCAGGGGGGGCAACACCCCTTATGACGTACGGGTATGAAACTCCATATTATCCTATTCCCAGACCGCTAGAATATACATGTAAAATTTCATAAAAATCTGTTCAGTCGTTCTCGAGCTATAAATGGTGTAACTAACACAACCTCGACTTTCTTTTATATATATAGATGTAAAATATTTAAATGGCTATTAAAAAATAACAGTCTGAGATAAAAAATTGAAAATTTAGGATTGTATGTATCTTTTGCTTCTACATCTCATAAAAATAGTAAAAAACGGTTTTTCCAAAAATTAAAAAAATATATCAAGGGGGGCAACACCCCTTATGACGTACGGGTATGAAACTCCATATTATCCTATTCCCAGACCGCTAGAATATACATGTAAAATTTCATAAAAATCTGTTCAGTCGTTCTCGAGTTATAAATGGTGTAACTAACACAACATCGACTTTCTTTTATATATATAGATGTAAAATATTTAAATGGCTATTAAAAAATAACGGTCTGAGATAAAAAATTGAAAATTTAGGATTGTATGTATCTTTTGCTTCTACATCTCATAAAAATAGTAAAAAACGGTTTTTCCAAAAATTAAAAAAATATATCAGGGGGGGCAACACCCCTTATGACGTACGGGTATGAAACTCCATATTATCCTATTCCCAGACCGCTAGAATATACATGTAAAATTTCATAAAAATCTGTTCAGTCGTTCTCGAGTTATAAATGGTGTAACTAACACAACCTCGACTTTCTTTTATATATATAGATGTAAAATATTTAAATGGCTATTAAAAAATAACGGTCTGAGATAAAAAATTGAAAATTTAGGATTGTATGTATCTTTTGCTTCTACATCTCATAAAAATAGTAAAAAACGGTTTTTCCAAAAATTAAAAAAATATATCAGGGGGGGCAACACCCCTTATGACGTACGGGTATGAAACTCCATATTATCCTATTCCCAGACCGCTAGAATATACATGTAAAATTTCATAAAAATCTGTTCAGTCGTTCTCGAGCTATAAATGGTGTAACTAACACAACCTCGACTTTCTTTTATATATATAGATGTAAAATATTTAAATGGCTATTAAAAAATAACAGTCTGAGATAAAAAATTGAAAATTTAGGATTGTATGTATCTTTTGCTTCTACATCTCATAAAAATAGTAAAAAACGGTTTTTCCAAAAATTAAAAAAATATATCAAGGGGGGCAACACCCCTTATGACGTACGGGTATGAAACTCCATATTATCCTATTCCCAGACCGCTAGAATATACATGTAAAATTTCATAAAAATCTGTTCAGTCGTTCTCGAGTTATAAATGGTGTAACTAACACAACATCGACTTTCTTTTATATATATAGATGTAAAATATTTAAATGGCTATTAAAAAATAACGGTCTGAGATAAAAAATTGAAAATTTAGGATTGTATGTATCTTTTGCTTCTACATCTCATAAAAATAGTAAAAAACGGTTTTTCCAAAAATTAAAAAAATATATCAGGGGGGGCAACACCCCTTATGACGTACGGGTATGAAACTCCATATTATCCTATTCCCAGACCGCTAGAATATACATGTAAAATTTCATAAAAATCTGTTCAGTCGTTCTCGAGTTATAAATGGTGTAACCAACACAACCTCGACTTTCTTTTATATATATAGATGTAAAATATTTAAATGGCTATTAAAAAATAACGGTCTGAGATAAAAAATTGAAAATTTAGGATTGTATGTATCTTTTGCTTCTACATCTCATAAAAATAGTAAAAAACGGTTTTTCCAAAAATTAAAAAAATATATCAGGGGGGGCAACACCCCTTATGACGTACGGGTATGAAACTCCATATTATCCTATTCCCAGACCGCTAGAATATACATGTAAAATTTCATAAAAATCTGTTCAGTCGTTCTCGAGCTATAAATGGTGTAACTAACACAACCTCGACTTTCTTTTATATATATAGATGTAAAATATTTAAATGGCTATTAAAAAATAACAGTCTGAGATAAAAAATTGAAAATTTAGGATTGTATGTATCTTTTGCTTCTACATCTCATAAAAATAGTAAAAAACGGTTTTTCCAAAAATTAAAAAAATATATCAAGGGGGGCAACACCCCTTATGACGTACGGGTATGAAACTCCATATTATCCTATTCCCAGACCGCTAGAATATACATGTAAAATTTCATAAAAATCTGTTCAGTCGTTCTCGAGTTATAAATGGTGTAACTAACACAACATCGACTTTCTTTTATATATATAGATGTAAAATATTTAAATGGCTATTAAAAAATAACGGTCTGAGATAAAAAATTGAAAATTTAGGATTGTATGTATCTTTTGCTTCTACATCTCATAAAAATAGTAAAAAACGGTTTTTCCAAAAATTAAAAAAATATATCAGGGGGGCAACACCCCTTATGACGTACGGGTATGAAACTCCATATTATCCTATTCCCAGACCGCTAGAATATACATGTAAAATTTCATAAAAATCTGTTCAGTCGTTCTCGAGTTATAAATGGTGTAACTAACACAACCTCGACTTTCTTTTATATATATAGATGTAAAATATTTAAATGGCTATTAAAAAATAACGGTCTGAGATAAAAAATTGAAAATTTAGGATTGTATGTATCTTTTGCTTCTACATCTCATAAAAATAGTAAAAAACGGTTTTTCCAAAAATTAAAAAAATATATCAGGGGGGGCAACACCCCTTATGACGTACGGGTATGAAACTCCATATTATCCTATTCCCAGACCGCTAGAATATACATGTAAAATTTCATAAAAATCTGTTCAGTCGTTCTCGAGCTATAAATGGTGTAACTAACACAACCTCGACTTTCTTTTATATATATAGATGTAAAATATTTAAATGGCTATTAAAAAATAACAGTCTGAGATAAAAAATTGAAAATTTAGGATTGTATGTATCTTTTGCTTCTACATCTCATAAAAATAGTAAAAAACGGTTTTTCCAAAAATTAAAAAAATATATCAAGGGGGGCAACACCCCTTATGACGTACGGGTATGAAACTCCATATTATCCTATTCCCAGACCGCTAGAATATACATGTAAAATTTCATAAAAATCTGTTCAGTCGTTCTCGAGTTATAAATGGTGTAACTAACACAACATCGACTTTCTTTTATATATATAGATGTAAAATATTTAAATGGCTATTAAAAAATAACGGTCTGAGATAAAAAATTGAAAATTTAGGATTGTATGTATCTTTTGCTTCTACATCTCATAAAAATAGTAAAAAACGGTTTTTCCAAAAATTAAAAAAATATATCAAGGGGGGCAACACCCCTTATGACGTACGGGTATGAAACTCCATATTATCCTATTCCCAGACCGCTAGAATATACATGTAAAATTTCATAAAAATCTGTTCAGTCGTTCTCGAGTTATAAATGGTGTAACTAACACAACATCGACTTTCTTTTATATATATAGATGTAAAATATTTAAATGGCTATTAAAAAATAACGGTCTGAGATAAAAAATTGAAAATTTAGGATTGTATGTATCTTTTGCTTCTACATCTCATAAAAATAGTAAAAAACGGTTTTTCCAAAAATTAAAAAAATATATCAGGGGGGGCAACACCCCTTATGACGTACGGGTATGAAACTCCATATTATCCTATTCCCAGACCGCTAGAATATACATGTAAAATTTCATAAAAATCTGTTCAGTCGTTCTCGAGCTATAAATGGTGTAACTAACACAACCTCGACTTTCTTTTATATATATAGATGTAAAATATTTAAATGGCTATTAAAAAATAACAGTCTGAGATAAAAAATTGAAAATTTAGGATTGTATGTATCTTTTGCTTCTACATCTCATAAAAATAGTAAAAAACGGTTTTTCCAAAAATTAAAAAAATATATCAAGGGGGGCAACACCCCTTATGACGTACGGGTATGAAACTCCATATTATCCTATTCCCAGACCGCTAGAATATACATGTAAAATTTCATAAAAATCTGTTCAGTCGTTCTCGAGTTATAAATGGTGTAACTAACACAACATCGACTTTCTTTTATATATATAGATGTAAAATATTTAAATGGCTATTAAAAAATAACGGTCTGAGATAAAAAATTGAAAATTTAGGATTGTATGTATCTTTTGCTTCTACATCTCATAAAAATAGTAAAAAACGGTTTTTCCAAAAATTAAAAAAATATATCAGGGGGGGCAACACCCCTTATGACGTACGGGTATGAAACTCCATATTATCCTATTCCCAGACCGCTAGAATATACATGTAAAATTTCATAAAAATCTGTTCAGTCGTTCTCGAGTTATAAATGGTGTAACTAACACAACCTCGACTTTCTTTTATATATATAGATGTAAAATATTTAAATGGCTATTAAAAAATAACGGTCTGAGATAAAAAATTGAAAATTTAGGATTGTATGTATCTTTTGCTTCTACATCTCATAAAAATAGTAAAAAACGGTTTTTCCAAAAATTAAAAAAATATATCAGGGGGGGCAACACCCCTTATGACGTACGGGTATGAAACTCCATATTATCCTATTCCCAGACCGCTAGAATATACATGTAAAATTTCATAAAAATCTGTTCAGTCGTTCTCGAGCTATAAATGGTGTAACTAACACAACCTCGACTTTCTTTTATATATATAGATGTAAAATATTTAAATGGCTATTAAAAAATAACAGTCTGAGATAAAAAATTGAAAATTTAGGATTGTATGTATCTTTTGCTTCTACATCTCATAAAAATAGTAAAAAACGGTTTTTCCAAAAATTAAAAAAATATATCAAGGGGGGCAACACCCCTTATGACGTACGGGTATGAAACTCCATATTATCCTATTCCCAGACCGCTAGAATATACATGTAAAATTTCATAAAAATCTGTTCAGTCGTTCTCGAGTTATAAATGGTGTAACTAACACAACATCGACTTTCTTTTATATATATAGATGTAAAATATTTAAATGGCTATTAAAAAATAACGGTCTGAGATAAAAAATTGAAAATTTAGGATTGTATGTATCTTTTGCTTCTACATCTCATAAAAATAGTAAAAAACGGTTTTTCCAAAAATTAAAAAAATATATCAGGGGGGGCAACACCCCTTATGACGTACGGGTATGAAACTCCATATTATCCTATTCCCAGACCGCTAGAATATACATGTAAAATTTCATAAAAATCTGTTCAGTCGTTCTCGAGTTATAAATGGTGTAACTAACACAACCTCGACTTTCTTTTATATATATATAGATTGTGTATTATTAAATTACTGGTTTGATCCTATTCCATCTTATAAAAATATACCAAAATTCCAAAGCGATTTGTAAGTAATATTGCTAACATTTTGATTTGTAGATTTGTAGCAATGTTACACTTTATGATCTAGAGGAGTATTTTTGATACTACCTCGTATTTTCTCTCTTATCATCTATTTAGTTTTTTTCAAATGATAAAAAATTTTAAGGTTTGTAATATATACTGTTAGTCTAGTCGATGGAAGGTGGAAGCAAACATATCGAAAGTTTTTTATTATGTTTATTTAGGCGGTTGTGGAGTGCAAATATAATAAACTGTTTTGATATATTCGAACCAATATTTACTTCTAAACCAGTTTACAAAAAAATATCTTTGATTGGGACCTTAGTAAATACTCAAATTTAATCTGATTTAAGTATAAATAGTTACGGTAACAAACAGCCGAGGAAACTATTGTATTTATTATAGATATTAAGTTTTTCGTCTTTCTTGCCTCTATTGTAAAAATAATTACCACACCAAGCACAACTATACAGAGTGTCCAGAATTTTAAGACAATTTAACCCAATTCACCTAGTCCGAAAATGCTTCCGAAAGAGCTAGAGCTCTTTGAAGATGGCGCCATGTAATTAGTTTTTCTTAAATATCTCCAGAACGCTTCTATCTAGAAAAACGAAAATTTTCATACATATTTAATTTTCAGAAATGAATCGATTTCATCCATTGCAAATTTCTAGTACCGCTCATAGGCGTTCGTTTTGGGTAGGGCAACGGTTATTTTATTGCCTAACTTTTTGTCTTTGATTTTTATGCATTTTTGACTTTGAATTATTAAATTGTGAGGTATTCTAGTACTAAAAGATACTCTTACTTTAAGTCGATAGGATACACCGTTTTCTAGAAAAATCGATTTAAAAATTTTTCGTTTTTCGAATTAAAAAAAAAAAGATTAAAAATACTATTTAGAAAGATGAAAACTGGTACATTTATTTATATTCCAGAGATTAATCGATTTCATTAATGGCGAATTTCTAGTACCGGTCATAGGCGTCCGTTTTGGGTAGTTCAACAGTTATTTTATAGCATAACTTTATTGTCTTTAATTTTTAAGTATTTTTGACACTAGATTATTCAATTATGAGATATTCAAGTACTAAAAGATACTTTTGCTTTAAGTGGGCACAATACATCGTTTTTTTTTAATTTTTTTCAATTTTTTTCAATTTTTTTTTTCAAATTCCCAAATCTAAAAACTTTCAAATCGATTTTTATAGAAAACGGTGTGTCCTACCGACTTAAAGTAAGAGTACCTTTTAGTACTAGAATACCTCACAATTTAATAATCCAATATCAAAAATGCTTAAAAGTTGAAGACAAAAAAGTTATGCGATAAAATAACCGTTGCTCTACCCAAAACGGAAGCCTATGAGCGGTACTAGAAATTTGCAATAGATGAAATCGATTCATTTCTGAAAAGTAAATAAGTATGAAAATTTTCGTTTTTCTAGATAGAAGCGTTCTGGAGATATTTAAGAAAAACTAATTACATGGCGCCATCTTCAAAGAGCTCTAGCTCCCTTAGGAAGCATTTTCAGACTAGGTGAATTGGGTTAAATTGTCTTAAAATTATCTGAGGAATCTCCTGTCTTCGTTTGTCGGTAGAGTTTTTGGACACCCTGTATACTTCAACTGTGAAAAGTCTTCGATTAAAAAACTTTGGAATCATCAGCTCCCAAGTAAACTAAAGAAAATATAATTAGAAATATAATTTATGGAGAAAATGCATTAATATTTCCAAATAAAGTTTAAATAATAATAATATATAACGTACAGACTTTATATTAATAGCAAATAGCCTTTACGGAGCTCAGAAACTGATATCTACTAGAAGTGAATTGAACAAATTGAAGATCATCAAATCTAAGGCATTACGCATAGTGTTCTGAGCTTTCAGAACCACGCCAATTAGCAGCCTTCAAGCCTAGCAAGGGAACCGCCATTAATTGTTAGAAGGCAATATTGTTCAATATGTACTACTAAAACACTAACACATTCTTATAATAAAGAATTAATATTTTTAAACAAAAATATATATTATGATATTAGACCAGGGCTGATGTGTGAAAAAATTATTATTATTATTTTAATAAAAATTTATAAAAAATTATATTTTTGGATGTGCGAGGTGGCATTCGGATTTTTGCAGATAAAGTTAGGTGACAGCTTCAATAATAATAATTGACTTATGCTCCTTTTCAAATATGGCCGGAACATTAATAAAAAAATTAAAATATGTAAAAATTTCGAAAAACATCGATATTTTTCAACTTTCTCTGCTTAAACTTTAAAACGATTCATTTTGGAAAAAAGTCGTGGGAAAATAAAAATAAAGATAATTGAATTTTGTATGATATACGACTGGTTTAAAATGTCTTAAATTATTACCCTTTCTGCAAAATAGCAATAAATACAGAATGAGGGGGCAAAATAAGCCTGTTTTTATTCAATGTTTTTTAACCACTTTGGTGGCACTTAGAACCTTCCTAATTCGCTTACAAAATTCTTACAACATACTTAAATCGTCCACCAAATTTAATTAAAATCAACTTAATAGATTTTGCATAATAATTTTGAAATCTAAATTTTTTTAAGAGTTAAAATTTTTTAAAAACTGTCTGAACAGAAAGTAGACCAATTAGAAGTTTGCTAATTTTTTTACATATAAAGAGGCGCTTTACCTATCTAATACACTTTACAGAACTAAAATTATTGGATTATTTAAACGGCCTCAGCACTGTTTTAAAGTTGTAAACAATTTTTTGGCTTATAAACAAATACAGTGAGGACGTTTGAGATGGAATAAATTCATTTTTCAGTTATTTATCAAATAAACATTTTTTTTTGTTTTAGGACAACAAATTATACAATTTCTTCTTTTTGTCTCAATTAATTAAAAAAAATTTTTTGGGCTTCCTCTATAATTAATTATGTTAATGTCTATATTAATAAATATAAAATTAAATAACCTTTCGAATAAGCTAGCACACGACCTCTATTCTCATTAAAAAAATCATCGATTACGTCATCACACCCAAATGGATGACGTCACTAGTATAATATATATGCCAAAAAATTATAATTTAAATATAAACAAGCTGAAAATGCGAGCATTATCATAACGAAAACTTTGTTTATTTACGTATTTTAAATCATAATATGGAAAATTGCTATTATGAAAAGTTGTTTAAAATTAATAATTATGTTTTAATGTGCAAATATATCATTCTCATTTAAATGTTATGAACTATAAAGGCACTTTACTCTTGATCGAAATTCATATTTTTTATATACCTCTTATAAAATTAATAAAATTTTATATATGGTAGTTGCATCATAAATTTTAGAGCATGAAGCGCTTTTTATGAATAACTTTTCTTCGTCAAATTAAAAATAAAAGAGTTATAAATGAAAATGTTGTTGGTATCCATAATTTGAGAAAAATCTTAAATTTTTTTTTTCTATTAGAAGAATGTAATTGCACACATCAGACCATAATTTTTATTCCAAATAATATTATTTCATATAATCTGTTCGCTAAACTCAGATACAACTGGCTAGTGATTTTATTCAATAATTTTGCCAATTTGGCAAAAGAACATAATTACTAAATAGTTAATAAGTACTAAGTAATTAGTAATCTTGACAATTTTGGCAAAATTGGCAAAAAAATTACCTACTAAAATCAGTAGCCAGTTGTGTCGAATTTATCGAACCGACTATAATAACAATTTTCATTTCATAACGAATGGAACAGTCCATTTATCATTAAAGGGGATGCCGTATACTCGTATAAACCTTTTTAAAGCTCTTAATAAATTATTGCTTTTAAAATATACTCAAATTGTATTTTTGAACATCTTATTTATTTTATATAATAATTAAATTCACTATCAAATGTCATTGATATTTTATTAATACTTAATTTAAAATTTAGTTTGTCATTCACGAAGTGTCAAACTCAAATGTAAATAACCTATGCTTTGCTTAACAAATCGAGATTAAAAAGCTAGCCTACTTACTAGCAACGATTTCAGCTGAGATGTAGTGTGTCGGCAAAAAATAAATGGATCGTGACGTCACATTTTAGACTTTGAGGTCGACTATCTCAAAGACGGTTAGAGATATCGAAATACCGTTTTGAGATTTGGATTCAGAAGAAAAAACTACATAGGAATCCATCGATAAATCTGACATGAGTATTGGAGGAGCGGCAACGCAATAACACACACACTTTTTCGAATTTATAAACGAAAATTTTCGTTGAAAACCGATCTCTTTCGGGATTTATTTCCAGAGTCGCCCATTCTCGAGAAAATGATTTTATTCCAACTCAAACATCCTCACTTTGTTTATAAGCCAAAAAAAAATGTTTATAACTTTAAAACAGTGCTGAGGCCGCTTAAATAATCCGATTTTAATTCTGTAAAGTGTACTAAATAGGTAGAGCGCCAATTGATATGTAAAAAATTAGCAAACTTCTAAATGGTCTACTTTTTGTTCAGAAAGCTTTTAAAAAATTTTAACTTTTTTAAAAAAATTAGATTGCAAAATTATTATGCAAAATCTATTATGTCGATTTTACGGAAATTTAGAAAACGGATTAAGTATATTTTAAGAATTTTCTAAGCAAATTATGAAGGTTTTAAGTGCAACTAAAGTGGTTAAAAACATTGAATAAAAACAGGCTTATTTTGCCCCCTTATTTTGTATTTATTGCTATTTTGCAGAAAGGGTAATAATTTAAGACATTTTAAACCAGTCGTATATCATACAAAATTCAATTATCTTTATTTTATTTCTGTACGACTTTGCTCCATAATGAATCGTTTCAAAGTTATAAGCATTGAAAATAGGAAAAAATCGATGTTTTACTAAATTATTAAATATTTTAATTTTTTTATTATTGTTCCGGGCATATTTGAGAAGGAGCATAAGTCAATTACAATTACTGAAGTTGTTACCTAATTTTATCGGCAAAAATCCGAATGTCACCTCTCACATCCACCTAAAAACAGATCCTTCCTGGTCTATATGTATAATATGTATTAATTTATTTTATATGTGTTTAATTATTTTGTACTTATTAATATTAATTTACTTGTTTCAGGTAAGAGCAGTATACTAATGTAGATAGCAGTTCACGTAGAGATTTTGTGGTAAGACTAATATTATGTAGTATACAGTATTCAGTAGTAACTATGATCCAACAATCTTTTAGGTTCTATATAGATAGAAAAACAAACCAAAATATAATATAATAGATTAAGTTTAACTTTGAATAAATTTTTTCAATCTTTCCTTCACCTGTTCTAATACTCATTGTTCTTTATCATACATAGATTACAATATTTTTAGATACTTCTCATTAACAACTAAAAATATTTTAACTCTGTCGTTGTTTAATTTAAATGAGATTTTCGTACAATTCGACGAGAAAATATTGTTTTTTAGAAACTTTTTGTTAAAGATGTTTTAGTGAAACTGGAAAACAAACAGACTGTTTCAATAATCTTTCATGAAATACTCGGTATCAGAATTACTGAAGTTCTTAGTTTAGGTTTAATGCTTTATATATAAAAACACAATGTTGTAGAAATTTAAATTGGAAATTAACTAGTTTTGATGAGAAATAAGCCACAATTTTATAAAAAAAAAATGATTTTATTAACGTTTCGACGCCCAAATCGGGTGTCGTTGTCAAAATACAAAAATATTAATGATTAAATAATATTAAAACATTAATATTTTTTGTATTTTGACAACGACACCCGATTTGGGCGTCGAAACGTTAATAAAATCATTTTTTTAATAAAATTGTGGCTTATTTCCCATCAAAACTAGTTAATTGCAAAAATGCCACAAGAAAATATCTTCAGAACAACTTTAAATTGGCAGATACAAATTTAAATACAGTTTGATGTGTAAGTATTTTATATCTTTTGATTCAAGAGAGACGCATTTTCCGGTATTTTTCGTTTATATTACTTTCACCCTAAGTCAGGATAATAGTCACCCCAACATTTTTTAATGTCAATGGGCTTAAATAAGATATCGTTTGAAAGCCTTTGCAATTACCTATACATTTGTCTTTAAAATTTTAAATTCGGTCTAGTAGATCTGGATCCCGCGTACCAAAAAAAAGTTGATTAATAGCAAGCTGAAAATTTGTTAATAGCTTAACGGTGTCTAGTCGGACAAACGTTGATGCAAGAAAACACTGGAACAGGGGAAGTTTTAATTGTGGAACAGGTTAGAAATTTGGAACGTCAAATTATTAAAACGTCCCATGTATTTTGTCGGACAGAACTTTCAATTGATTTGTTGCCCTTTCATTAAACGCTCATGCAAAAATCAGACTGCTATTTATCACCAACGTAATTTCAGTTATTTGACATGTTCTACGTTCGGACTGTTTAACATGCCCAGTTGATGATAAATAGCAGTCTGATTTTTGCATGAAAGTTTAATGAAAGGGTAACAAATCAATTGGAGGTTCGGTCTGGCAAAATACATGGGACGTTTACGTAGTCTGACGTTCGAAACTTGTAACCTGTTCCTCAATTAAAACTTCCCCTGTGCCAGTGTTCCCGTACATCAAAGTATATCCGACTAGACACCGTTAAGCTATTAACAAATTTTCAGCTTGCTATTAATCAACTTTTTTGGTACGCGGGATCCAGACCTATAGTACTTACTTCATTTATTAAAAGAAATAAACTTTGGAAATTAATATATATAAAATATTTAACAGGTTACTTATTTATTAGTTGACCAAATGGTGAAACTGATGACATCCGGCGTCCATACAATGCTAAAGGTTAGGTCGAAACGTTCAATCACATTTTAGAGCATCGTTCATATTTCGTTGACGTATATCTTCCAAAAATACAAGTGCTGTTCGATGATTCAATAGACACAAAAATAAAAAATCTGGTGACCGATAAGGCCATTCGATGCTGCCACTTCTCCCAACTAAAAGTCGTGGAAAATTTTTGTCTGAAGTCTAAAGTCTTTTTGCCTAAAGTATAATGCGGATGAACACTGCCCTATTGAAAAATCAACTGATCTTCATCATATTGCTGATCATTTTTAATAATATCAATCAAGGCAGCAGTAACAATGACTTTTTCAGCAACTGTAAGTACCTACATTCTGTCAGTCAAATTTTTTGGCAAAACATTGATCTATTCTATTCATTAAACAAATATGAGAAAATCTTAATTTTCTTTTGTGTTAAACCTGTATAGAAAAATTCAATAAAGGTTTCTGTTAAACTTAATTTTCAAACTAGAACATATTGTTTTGTTTACCTTATTATATTAAATGAATAATTATTAAAAAAAAAACTAGTTAAAATCCTTTATTCGAGGGTGAATCAAATATGAACCGACCTTTGCTAATAACTTTTTATTCAATTATAATTACAAAAATTAAAAAATATTGTAGTAAAGAAAAAGAGAGAAGTTCTCACAAACAATTGTGAGAACGTCGTTATTGTGTGTGAGAACGTGTGTCTTTTTCTTTACTACATTAGTATGGACTCACACATGCAACCCATTTATTATTTAATTAAAAAATACTTCATTTTCTATATACATTCCTTCCTTCTGTATGCATTTTTCCCAGCGGCCAGGAAGTTTCTGTATTCTATTTTCATAAAAAGAATAATGGCGAGTATTTAACCAATTGCTCACGAATTGCTCCACTTGATTATCATCATCAAAGCGCGCTCGCCTAGTGCAACTTTTAATGACCGAACATGTGATAATCACATGGTGAAAGATCAGGACTGTATGCAGGATGTTCAACGAGAGTCCAACGCTATTTTTTGTGTTAGTGCAGCTGTATGCGGTCAAGCGTTGTCATGCAAGAGCAACACATCTCGAATAGGACATCCCCGTCTTTTGGAACTATAGGCATCTCGAACACGGTCCAAAAGACTACAGTAATAAGCGGCATTAATGGTTCGTCTCCCATGAAGAAAATCCAGCAACAAAACGCCACGATAATCCCAAAACAGTATCGCTAAAACTTTACATGCAGACAAACGAGTTTTTGCTTTAATCCGACAATTTTTGGACGTCGTTGATGACTTTTGTTTTGCACGGCATCTCGTCCTTCAGAACTTGCTTATGTCTATGCCAAAATTTCACTTGTGTACTAGACAGTGTTGATTGCCCATATTGATTTTTTAATCTTCGACAAATTTCAGCGGGACCAACATTTTCTTTTACAAGGAATTTGATAACAATGCGTTGTGCAACCGAACTTGGCACTACTCTATGTCATCGCAACAGTGGCTGACTGCAAGTCATTAGAGAACAGATGGTAGCGCGTAGTCGCACATTAGACTATCACCTTCCACAACAGGACTAATTTAGATACACCTCCAGTTTATGCTAAGCGGGGACGAAAAGGTCGGTTCATATTTGATTCACCCTCGTAAAAGCCATATTTAATTTAAAAGAGGGTGCCTCGTAAAAGCCATGCTTAAAAAGCTACATCACAGAACGTGTTATAACTAAAGGGTTCATCATCGGTGCTGTTGACAGATTTACATGTTTGAGCCATCAAAATATATGAATAGAACCCTTTTAAATGTTATAGGGTTGTAGAAGCTTTACATGTTTGTATGAAATTAGGTGTGATTTTTAAAATATTCCTCAAATTACTGACAGATCACAGACATGAAGTAGATCCTCACATTACTGACTCTAAATAAGAACTTAAAACAGAATATTTATTTATGTATTCCAAAATGAATTTTGACTAATAAAATTTTATTTTTTATTTTATTTTTTTAACTTCATTTCAAGGAACTCAAATGTCAAACTTTCATTACGTGAAATGGATATCGTTGAGCTCTTTATTTTGTTAATTTTTAAATACACATGTGCTGGTTTTTCATAAAAGATAACTAGCAGCTGCACAGAACCATTACAATCCAGTTAATTCACCGAATTTTGCTCAGTTGTTTGAATCGTGTTCCGAATCGACGCTAATGGCATTGAATGAACCAAAAAAAGAGTCATGTGGAGGAGAGGAGATCCGACGTTGACGAAAATTTAATTATTCTCCTATAAATCTTTTCTGTTTCAGCGCTACTGAGGCTTTAATTGGTTTTAATCTCTTTTTACTCAAAGAGAATCCGTAAATAAAAGAGCTTTTTTAACAAACAAAATTCTCTATCGAAATTCCTTTCACCTTCCATAAAATATTAATTCGATAAGATATTCCGAACACGCAAATTTTGGAGGGCCTGGATAAACGTTTTGTTCTAGAGATTATATTTCCTGTTTGTTGTTTGGCTTTTGTCATAATGCGAACTACATATAGATATATTTTAACAAGCAGACCGGAGAAGGTATACAAGGGATCAAATGGTACCAAGAGATTTCTTTTAATATACGTAATAATGATACTAAAATTTGGATAAAAAAGAGTTGCTTTTGACAAGCCTTCAACGAATTCGAATCTAAACAAAAGAGAAAAAAGACAATTCTCTTTTAGGCCGAAATGCAGAATCTATAGCATGAGCTTTTTACTATTTCTAAAGCATGCATGCCGATAAATAGCGGATGTGGGAGAATCTATAATATGCATTCATCACCTGTCCACCTGTCTAGATATAACTGCAAGAGGATTCTGCATCATTAGTACTCAAATATGAGTAAAATAAAATAAGGTCATGATGGAATTTCCACAAATATCATTAAGTATGTTGTACATGAATTAAGTTATCCTCTTACTTATTATAAATAATTCCATCTCATACGGCCACAAAATTTAAAGAAAGCTCCAGTGAAACCACTGCACAATAAAGGTGATCCAACTAAAGTGGAAAATTATCCACCCATCAGTTTTCTCTCATCTTTCTCTAAGATTTTTGAAAAAGCTATGTATAATAGACTTGAAAATTTCTTCAGGTCAAAAAATCTTCATAAACAAACACAGCATGGTTTCCTAAAGGGCAAATCAACTAATACAGCTATATTTGACTTTGTTACTAAAATACTTGAAAACTTGGAACTAAAAAACAAAACACTAGAAGCTTTTCAAGTTTAGACCATCAAATACTGCTTATCAAACTTGACAAGTATGGAATACGAGGCCCAGCTTTACGTTGGATAGAGTCATTTATCACAGGAAAGTCACAGAGATTTTGTCTGGAAACTAATGGTGAGAGAACACTCTCAGAAGCACTAAATCTCGAGTTGGGGGTACCCCAGGGAAGTGTTGTTGCACCTTTCTTATTTCTTGTATACATCAATGATCTTGCTGAATCTGTAACAGTTGAATTATCTAGCCTTATTAATTTCGCAGATGACTCAAATTATCTGATTTGGGCCAAAACTGTTGAAGAGTTGCTCTTAAAAACAGGTGAAAATCTGGAGGGGGCTGAGAGATGGTTTGCTGGTAATAAATTATTGTTGAACTGTGATAAGACTGTCTTCATCTATTTCAGAACCATTCAGTCTCGAAGTCCGATCACAAGTGTGGTAAATATTCAATCAGACCACATAGAAACATTCAACTCTGTCAAATTCCTGGGTATCTACATTGACCAATATCTGCAGTGGGATGTACATCTATTGCAGTTATGTAAAAAACTGAACTCTGCATGCTACTCAATAAGAGTGCTTAAAGAGTACTTACAGCAGGACACTCTTCTTACTGTTTATTGTGCTAACTTTTATTCTCGTTTATGTTATGGAATCATGTTCTGGGGAAATTCAGTGGAAACATCAGAGCTTCTTATCATTCAGAAAAAAGTAGTACGGATTATTCTTGGGATGAAAATCAAGGACTCATTCAGGGGGAAATTTAAACTACTAAATATACTAACTTTTCCAGCCATCTACATTTATGAATGTTTAAAGTTTCTTTTTAAGAACCCTTCATTATTTAACCATTACATCCTCAATCATACCCATCACACAAGAGCTCTAAACCTAACTATCCCTATGACACAGGCTTACTCTAACAGAACGAAGTCTTACACAATAAGTTACCATCAGAGTTAAAACAAGAGATTAAATTTGGAAGATTTAAAAGAGTTATTTAAATATCTGGTAACTGAACCATATACTGTGATGGAATACCTGGAGTATTAGTTGTTTTGTTTTGTTTTTGGAACATGTAATGTCTAATTTTTAATTTTAATTATGATAATTGTTCTATGTACTTCAGATTTATAGAATCTCTTTTTTTTTACTTTTACTTTTACTTTTACTGGACGTTATTTGCTCAAACATGTAAAAATTTTATGCATATACAAATTAGCCTATTCTTATTCTATTGTATTCTATAAGGAAAGACAGCTTCAGATTTAAATCTATTCAGGGTCCAGCACTATCAGTCGACCTGTTTCTCCTTTTTAGAGTCTTCAAGATCGCCTGTGGTGTATCCTAAATCAAACTAATGGTAGGGGAGCAAAGTATGCTAAATTTGCAGTCACTCGAGCGTTATGGCGAAAGTTGTGATTATTAGGTCCTAAAACCAAAAGAAGTTAAGTAAAATTTTCCATTTTAGTGGGTACTTTCCATTTTTTAATTTAATTTTCCATTTCCAATAGTGTTGTCCAAAATTGGTCTTGTTCTTGCGTTTTCGCAAGACCAAGACCAAGAACAAGACTAAGCCTGCAAGACTCTTGCGTCTTGCAGTTAGAACTGAGGGTCGTTTTAGTGAGTATATTAGTTCGGGTATATTCATAGATACTCTATGAGAAGCAAAAAAATTTTTTAACAGAATTTGGAAAATTGGACTAATGCGCATTACGAACAATACCATATAATAAACATACATTGCGAATCAAAATATATATCTATTAAAAGAACACTTGACACATTTGACTCAGAGATCATTATTACAATGAAAAAATAAAATATTTTTGCATTATTTCCCAGCAGACGACTTCTTCGTTCTGAAATTAATTGTCCAGGTTTTGATAATGCCCTTTAATCATAAATTTAGTCTTGCGTTGCGACCTTGCGACGCCGACAGTAATGTCGATAAATATCTGTCAGCTTAGTTGATAAAAAATACACCTAATAAGTAATTAATTTTTTTCCTTATTAGTTTTCTAGAAATCTAAATATGTAGATCTATAGAATAAAGTAAGTAATTTAGTAAGACTATTATGTATAAGTTTTCTGTTGAGTGTGCAATGGCTTCATTCGATTAGACAACATTTGCTGAAAGGGTGCGGCTAAATTTAAAAGTATTAATAACAACGAGACACATTAATGCAGATAATGCCGGCTATACATACCGTGTAAACAAAATATCGAAATATTTAATAACGATACATTGTCTAACGAGGGAACAAAGAAATATTTACAGTGAAATAAGCTGGAAAACAAAAGCACATTTATCGCAGTTTTTTCTGTAGTTAAATTAAATTGGTCATTTGTTTTAACAATTGACTGTTCTTTGTCAGCAAATTGCTGTTTGCTCTTTGTGTTTGGTCGTATACACTACTCCAAGAAGTTAAGGCACCACCTTAAAAACGGGGCATTTTGATGTCTTGAATTCCCTAAGCCTGTTGTCCGATTGAAGTGATTTTTTCATAATGTTATATCCTTATTCTTTAACAATATCGCTGTAATAATACTATTGCTAGGCAGGTAAATTGTCATTGTATACCGGGTGTACCAATCAAACTGTGTTTTTTTTCTCAAAGTTCGCATCACCCTATGGAATATTCTAGCTTATAAAATATTGAAATTAAAACCCAACTACAGCCTCATATTTTCTTAACATTTTGTTTTTTGATTCATTCACTTATGGTAGATAATAAAAAGTTAGGTACTTTTTTAGTTAGCTACGTTGTTCATCAATACAGGGTGTTTTTAAATAAGTATGGCAAATTTTAAGAGGTAGTTATTGCTCTAAAACCGGTTGAGATATGCAAATGAAATTTGGTAGGTTTTAAGAGGTAGTTATTACGTATTTTTGACATAGCTACCTACAATTAAGATTTTATTATTCACCAATGGCGCGCATACGGGTAACCGGTTTGTTTAGAATAACTCCTTAAAATTTGCCATAGTTATTTCAAAAACTATGGCTATGATATTCAAACTTAAAATTTACCTACTCTGTTACGTTGTTCTAAGATATGTAATAGGCTAATGGGCAACTGCGAGACTTGCAATATTCTTGCTGCATGACCAAGACCAAGACCAAGACCAGGTGTACTGTTGCAAGACCAAGACCAAGACTGTCTAAGTCTCGTCTTGGTCTTGCATTTGGGCAACACTAACTTCCAAGAATCGTTTTTTCCGATTATAGCGCCATCTATCCATAATTCGAAAAAATATCTCGAATAAAAGTTGCTTATTTTTACGTAAATAATCCAAATCTGCAATAAAAATGTGGGGGTCTCATTTAAGATTTTAAAGTATACCTCCGTGGGGGGTCGTGGTACCATTCGATAGATTTTTCAAAAACATTTTGAAAGTGTATTTCGCAGTTTTTCGATCTGATGTTAATTTTGCGAAATGTCGCGGGGTTTGTATTTAAAATTTTAAATTTACCCCCACCCATCCCTCTCCGTGGGAGTAATGTTTACTACCATTCAATAGATTTTTGAAAAATATTGAAGACGTATTTTTTAGTTTTTCGATCTGGCGTTCATTTCGCGCAATATTCGCCTGTTTTTTGTGAATTATTTTTGACTCACCCATTTCCTTATGCCCC
This sequence comes from Diabrotica virgifera virgifera, assembly GCF_917563875.1. Classification (NCBI taxonomy): domain Eukaryota; kingdom Metazoa; phylum Arthropoda; class Insecta; order Coleoptera; family Chrysomelidae; genus Diabrotica; species Diabrotica virgifera. The sequence continues at coordinate 246,927,100 of NC_065449.1, forward strand.
GCTCAAATCGTAAGATTTTTGAAATATACACTCTTTTGCATGTACTTAACTTACCTTATCTTAATCTGACAATTTCGAGTATTTTTAAGGATAGATTTTTTTTCGGGCCCCCCTTAACGAACTTCCCTGTGTTAAGAGCCAATATAAGGTAGAGGTACATCTGCAGGGTACCAGGTTTCTCCCCATATGATAATCTGGCGCGCTCGAGTAACCGCAAAAATCCCCGCTTGGGCTCCCTGCCATGAATCTGGCTGTCTCACTAAGAAAAAATAAAATAATTGTTGACAAATCCGTTAGCGATATTTATTTAAAAAACAGAGACTCTATTTTAGGTAGAAATGAAGAATGCTAAAATCAAAAGTTTTGCATACTGTGTAATCGGTTAAGGTGGAGATTTCAGTAAAAGTACAATCAAGGTGTTGTATTTAAAAAAATAAGGACTAATGATATCTGAAATATGGCAAAACATCAGATTTTAAATCTTCATATTGCAAAATAGGTGTATCCCAATTTTTGTATAATTCGGACCATCAGAGATAGATATTTTCAGACTTTTGGTCCTCTCATAGAAGTTCTTTATATTATGATTAATCTATGTATCCGTTTATAAATATTTGAGATCTACTATTTTCTTCAGCTACGTTTTTCGATCTTAAGTCTCTTTTGTAAACCATTAAAATCATGCTTATATCCTATTTTATTTGACAAGTACTGAAGAGAGCTTTAATTTTTGCATAAAAAATATATTTCTGAATATAACTGCTGAATTTAAAAATTTAAAACTCGCGAATTCTGCATAATTGAATAAAAAAGAACCGGAAAGTGAAAAAAACTTGGCATTTTACGTCGAATGTATCTTTATTGAAATACCTCAAAACCATAAAACAGGAAACCCGCGAATGAAAAATTCATCCCCAATATTAAATTTGAGGCATATTATTAAAATTTATGAACTGTTGACCCGGAGAAAGTTTATATCCCGGTCCGGCAAAAACCGGAGAACTTGTGCAGACAGAAAAGTCGAAATGTCCTGAAGGGAAACGCCAGCTAATTTATTACGATCATGAAATATGAAGGTTTTGCTTTTGCTTTTAATACATAAGAGATTTTTTCGACAGAATATACTATTTTATTGGGGAAAATGTATAGAGTCCAGCAATATGGATTGCTTCTAGGTCGTAAATGAGACAAAGTATAAAAAGTTTCCTGAATGAAATAATCAAAAAAAGCTATGAAGTGTATTAATGGAAATTTTAAACATAAAAATCAATATAAAATACCGGGTGTCCATTTATATTTTCCCCCATTTTAACTACCTATAACTTCTAAACGGCTCAAGATAGAAACATGCGGTTTTCGCTGAAATGTTTTATTTTACTAATAGTTTTGTATGAGTCGATTGAGTTTTTTATATCGCTTTCAATTACGAAAATAAAAATGGCGGATTTTTGAAAAAAACTTTGTTGACTTTTTTTTAATGGAATACCCAGTATATTTTTTGTAAATTGAAAGAACAATCATTCACCTATCCAGCGATATAAAGATTTTTAAAATCGATTGTCAAATCACTGAGTAATTACTTTTTAAAATGAGAGGTGCACATACCTAAATAACATGTAACTAAGCAAAATGATATTATGTTGTGATTTTCACATTGCATCTCTCATTTTAAAAATTAATTTCTCAGTCATTTGAGAACCAATTTTAAAAAAAATTATATCGCTGGATAGGTAAATGACCATTTTTTCAAGTTGCAAAAAAATATACTGGGTGTTTTAATAAAAAAAGTCAACAACGTTTTTTTTTTCAAAAATCCGCCATTTTTTATTTAAAAGCGATATGAAAAATATCCATTTACCTAAAAAATTGAAAAAACGATCATTTACCTATCTAACGATATAAAAATTTTCAAAATCGGTGGTCAAATGACTGAGCAATTAATTTTTAAAATGAGAGATGCAATGTGGAAATCACATAACATAATATCAATTTGCTTAGAGAGTTGCACCTCTCATTTTAAAAATTAATTACTCAGTCATTTGACAACCGATTTTGAAAAACTTTATATCGCTGGATAGGTGAATGACCTTTCTTTCAATTTACAAAAAAATATACTGGATATTCCATTAAAAAAAAGTCAACAAAGTTTTTTTCAAAAATCCGCCATTTTTTTTTTCGTATTTGAAAGCGATATAAAAAATTTAATCCATTCAGACAAAACTTTTACTAAAATAAAACATTTCAGCGAAAACCGCATATTTCTATCTTGAGCCGTTTAGAAGTTATAGGCAGTTAAAATGGGGGAAAATATAAATGGACACCCGGTATAATAGGCGAGCGGCAGGCACCCCCAAAATTACCAGGTACTGACCACGGAGATGAGAATGGCCAATTTTAGTCATACTGTATGTTTTTGATGGTGCTGAAAACGAAAATGAGGTTTATTTTGAATTTTATGTGGGGGAACATTGTCAAAATCGAAATTTTACCCTAAAAATAAAAAAAAATCAAATCACGTTTTTTTGCGTTTTACGCAACTCTGTTCCATTTTAATACTTTTTTCTAAAATTTTTATTGTGAATATTTCTAACATTTTTGAAGACAACGATACCTGTCTCAATCTTTCAGTCTTATTCTGATAAAGGTTATGAATTTTTTAAAGTAAAAGGTGCAGATTTGCGCATTGCAAAGGTTAATCGCAAAAATTGAGTGACGAAATTTTTAATTTAGCTTTTTGATTACGATTATGTTAAAACATAGAGTACAAAGAAGTTTTCTGGAAAGTTTTAGATCAAAATGTTTTATAGAAAAAAAAAATAGTGCCACATTAATATCGACATTAGAAATCCCCAAAATAACGCTTATTTTTCAAGATACTGACCATGCTAGTTGCTAATTTTGGTCTTACAGTCCCTGGCCATATTATTATGACCACCTATGAATTTTTACAAAAATCAACTCTTCCACTATATAAGTTTTGTTTAAAATATTATTTTTAAATTTAGTTTTGTTATGCAATGTTAATTTTATGCATTAACTATAATATATTTAATAATAAACAACAATAAAATATTTGAAAATATTACATATTTATATTTTTTTAATATTTTGTTGAACTTCTGACTTTAATCAGATGGAAAATATTTGGTAGCTTTTAAAACGAAAAATTTCCGATGAAAAGTTCACTAGCGAAATTGTTTTGAATAAAGAACTAATATTTCATGGAAACCACAATGACAAATTAACGCAAAAAAAATTTAACTGCATTCAAAGTATGCCAAGACGGGTACCAGCGGTAATCAAAGTTAGAGGGGGCCCAGCAAAATATTTAAAAAATGCCAATATGTGATATTTTTAAATGGTTTCTTGCTGTTTATTATTAAATGGATTATATTTGATAATAATATCACATATTTTTATTTTTTCAATATTTTCTTGAGCCCCCTTTAACTTTGATTAGCGCTTGTATCCGTCTTGACATACTCTGAATGCAGCTAAATTTTTTTTTGCTTTAATTTGTCATTGTGGTTTCAATGATCTATTAGTTATTTAATCAAAACAATTTCGTTAGTGACCTTTTCACCGGAAAATACTCGTTTTAAAAGCTCCCAAATATTTTCCATCTGATTAAGGTCAAAAGTTCAATAAGATATTAAAAAGTATATAAATATGTAATATTTTCAAATGCTGTATTGGTGTTTAATATTAAATATAATATAGTTAATGTATAACATTAACAGTACATCACAACATTTAATTTAAAAATCATATTTTAAACAAAACGTACCTAGTGAAATAGTTGATTTTTGTAAAAATTCATAGGTGGTCATAATAATATGGCCAGGGACTGTACATTATATTTTGACGGTGTTGAAAACGAAAATGAAATTTATAAATTTTAGGTGGTCAAAATGGCAATTTTATCCTAAAAATAAAAAAAAAATTGAAATCACGTTTTTTGCGTTTATCTCGCTACAACTCTGTTCCATTTTAATATCTTTTTCTGAAATTTTTCAAGTATGTAGTGCTCACCTTTCTGAAGATAATGGTACCTGTTTCAAGCTTTCAGTTTTATTCTAATAAAGGTTATCAATTTTTTAAGTACAAGGTGCAGATTCGTGAATTGGAAAGTTTAATCGCAAACTTTGAGTGACTAAATTCGAAATTTATCTTATTAATCACATTTTATAGTAAAACATAGAGTACAAAGAAGTTTTCTGGAAAGTTTAAATACAAAGGTTTTATAGAAAAATATGGTGCAACTTTTAACATACATTCCCAAAATAAACCCTTATTTTTCGAGATACTGATCATGGACGGTGAATGGCTAATTTTGGTCCTACTTTATGTTTAGGATAGTGCTGAAAATGAACATGAGGTTTATTTTGAATTTTATGTGGAACATTGTCAAAATCGCAATTTTAACCTAAAAATGAAAAAAAAATCTGTTCGGTTTTAATATTGTTTTCTGAAATTTTTCCAGCATATATTTCTGACCATTGTGAATACTATGAAAACTGTTTACGCCGTGGTAGTTAACCGATTTTAATTTTGCAAATTACAAATGGAAGGTACAGTATTCTTTTATATGTAAAAAAACTCAACTTGCTGTCTGCTTTATTTTCAGTGCTGCAAAATTTTGAAAAAATGAATTTTTTTTGGGAAAGCTGGATTGCAAAATTTATTTTACAAAATCTGTTACTTAAACCGATCTTAATGGAATTTACAGTATTGTTTTATAATGTCATAAGGTTTTTCTGGGTGAAATATGAAGGTCCTAAGTTTAGCATAAATGGTTGAAAAACGTAAAATGCAAATACTTGTTTGTTTTGCTTTACACAAAAGCAAGTCACTTGCTTCCACACAGCCATGATATGAAAAAGTCAAATTTAGCTCAATGGTACATCGAGCGTGAAACATGGGGTATTTTGTACATCCATATGTAAAGTCACATCATTTTTATATGTTCCCATGACGGATTAATTTTAAAGGGTTTTTACCCTAATATTAATTTTTACTTTGGTGATTAGCATGTTTGATTCAAGAAACACTGATGATGATCGGTCAACCGATTGAAAACTAGTTCTGTTTGTTTTATGATGTAGCCCTGTATAGGGATTTTAACAAATATTATATCTTTTAAAAATAGAATAACTTTTAAACTAATTAATGGATCGGTCTCAAATTTTGAGGGTTTGTTAAGTACCCCAATACACAACTTTGGGTGAAACACTAAAATTCTAAAATAGTGTTAGTGAAACTTATTAACAAATAACGATTTTCACCTATTTTGCAGTTTGCTTAGCAACAAATTAACTTTTTAACTTTCAAAAATCGGCATTTTGAAGGTTTTTCAATGTTCTAAAAAATTAAACTATGTAGTTTTATGTCAACTGTTTAGCTTTTAAATGATGAATTAATGATCAACTAAAAAAATCGCGATTTTCCCTGTTTCTAGCTTATTACCCTGGACTATTATTATATTATAAAAGAACAGTTTATGTTTAGGCCAGGAATAAGAATAACGGGTACCTTGTTTGCATACTTTATACAGTGAGAACGTAAAGGTTGGAATAAATTCATTTTCTAGAGAATGGACAATTTTGGAGAAAAACCCCAAAAGAGGTCAATTTTATTTTTAAATTACGACTTTTTGACACATATATCGTACTAGTGACGTCACCCATCTGGGCGTGATGACGTCATCGATGATTTTCTTAAATGAGAATAGGGGTCGTGTGATAGCTCATTTGAAAGGTAATTCAATTCTCTATTTAGTAGTATAAACATTAACATAATTATTTATACAGGGTGTCCAAAAAAATTTTTTTTGATTAAATTTATTGACCTAAAAAGAAGACTGTATGTAATGTATTTAATTCAAAATACATTTTACTGCTCTCAGAAAACAGAAAAAAAAAGTTTATTTGAAGAATAATCATGGCTTTTCGCTTAAATTAAATGTTCAAACTGTCACGAGGCTGGTGGGTGGCTGCTTTAATATTGAATTTAAGCAAAAAAACAATATTTATTTGCCAAATAAACATTTTTCCTCTTTTCTGATAGCAGTAAAATGTATTTTGAATTAAATAAATTACACACATTCTTTTTTTTTATATCAATAAATTAAATTTAAAAAAAATTGGACACCCTGTATAAATAACTATGTTAATGTTTATATTATTGAATAGAGAATTGAATTACCTTTCAAAGGAGCTATCACACGACACCTATTTTCATTTAAAAAAATCATCGATGACGTCATCACACCCATACGGGTGACGTCACTAGTATAATATATATGCCAAAAAGTCGTAATTTAAAAATAAAAATTGACCTGTTTCAGGATTTTTTCCAAAATTGTCCATTCTCGAGAAAATGATTTTATTCCAACCTTTACGTGCTCACTGTATAAGTAAGGTATCCTGTCGGATTGACCAAAAGTTTTCCAGTGACAAATGTCTCTAAGCGAATGAGCGGGGTACTCTGCGATCTAAAAATCGGTAAGCGTAAAAATGAAAGATATACAAGAGTGTGGTGAGTCTGCGTTGGTGAACGGTGGTGAAATATGGCTTGTAAAGAGGGCTTAGGAAAATAAGATAGTGGTAAACGAAATTAAAATGTTACTGGAGATGTTGGGTAAAACTTAAAGGGACCCCATCAGGAAAGGCGGAATTAGGAAATGAGACGGTGCGAGGCGGTCTCAGAAAAGGTTCAAGAATAAAGACTGTAATGGTTTGGGTGCGTCAGATGTAGAAATGAGACCTACGTAGGATGAAGAATGAAACTTGGGTGAAAAAGACGTCAAGGGAAAGGCTGTATTCCAGAGGTTTAAGAAGCAGAAAGGTTTAAATGAAGAAGACACGATGGACAGGAATCAGTGGCAAACAAGATTAAGGAACAGTCACCCCTGAATATTAAAAAGTTGGAAAAAAAAAAGAAAGATCAATATGTAATTAATTAATTTATTATAGATAGTAATAAAAAAAAAGAATGTGTGTACTTTGTACGCACGTAAGAAGTTATACTTCTATTATATGATTTCAACGAAATCAATATACTTTAAACAGTTTCTCTACTACTTTCCAAAAATTTTTATTAAAACAATACCAAAAATTAAAAAAATAAAAGAATAAAACACACAAAAACACATTGAAAATGCCACACATGATTTCTGAACAATAATTGTTGCCAAAAATTTTAATTAAATACGTATTTTCTGAAAAAAATTATATAATAATATACTTACAATCATAAAATCTATAAAAAAAATAAAAAAAAAATAACAACTTGCTTGGGGCTTGAACGTCTATCGCGCCGTACGAAAGTCGAAGCGATTTCCCACTGATCCACATTCGCGTATACGGCATGTGGGAATATACACAAACTAAACGTTTACACCATAAACTTTTTGACATTTTGTTTATTTATATGAATTTAATCAAATTATTAGTTTGATTTTTGTCGAATTAAAATACAACAAAATATAGAGTAAGAAAACGATATATTAGATGAAGATTTGTAGAAAGTTTGTTCGTAATCAGATTATGTAAATTAAAGCATTGCCTACTAATAGGTAACTACATTATTTTTTTTACATTTTCCAAATATATAGGTATGAAGATAATTTTTTATTGGAATACAACTGAAACATTTAGAATTATGTACCTGCGGCTTTTCAAAACTATTTAAAAAGTCACTATAATTATAAATTTGATTTTATTTCTGTCCTCACAACAATAAAAACTAATATATACAATATTTTTGTTTACCGATAACCTCCATATTGAACAATTATTGACAGATCATTTCAACACCCAATCAGAGCCCGTATAACGACTAATACCATACTGTCAGTGTGCGCATGCGCGCAGATTAATAAAATTTCACCCTCAATGAAATCGCGCCTAAAGAAGTATAACTTCAAAAATAGTAAGGATATTGGTCAAAAAATTGTGAAAAATCTTTTGGTTGTACCATAAATGAATAATGTTACAGTGTTTAATATCGCTGTTTCAAGAAGTTATATAGAGGCAACTCTGTATATTAAATTACACTACTAGTTTTTAAATATATACACTTTTGTGAAAAAAAAGTAGTTAAACTCCGGTATAATAAACTCTTACAGTAAATTTCTCCTTTGTTCCAGTATTGGCCTGGCCATTTAAAAAGTGAGTCTGTGGAGTATGTTTTATTGGGGGAAATTTGGAAAAAGGTTCTGGCGGCAAGAGACATGGGTTGTCGGTAATTAGCGAGGGCGACAAACCATGAACGCTTTTATGTGCTGCTAATTACAAAGGTGCTTTCTGTCACTCTAAATCCCATTGTTAGCTTTTACAGGCAGCCCTTTATTAGTTGTAAGGAATACTTTGTCCTTTTTAAGTTATTGCACTTGATTTAATAAACTTGTTAAATAGTCCAGGGTGCATCTGTTTTGAGATGGACGTTGAGAGGTGACTCATATTTTTTCCAGAAATTTCTTGGAATTAACTCCTATAATAATAATTGGGTTATCCTCCCACTCAAAAATGTCCGGAACATTGTTTAACAATAGAAGCACCAGTGCGGTAATTTTGACTGCTTTCTATTTTTGACACTCTGTTTTACTCATTCATAGTTATTTTAGAAACTTGATAATTTATGACTTTTCCTAGATCTGTTTGAAGATTATAATTTCTCTTTTACAGCTAATTAGTGGAATTACTTTTTAAGATATGCTAATGTCTACCTAGAAGCACCAGAGCAGTCATTTCGACTGCTTTCTCTTTTTGACCCTCTGTATTACTCATTTATATTTATTTTACAAAATTTATAATTTGGGACTTTAATATTTATTTGAGGATCATAATTTCTCTTTTACAGGTACTTTTACAGTATAATTACATTTTGTATATAATTAATGTCTACCTAGAAAAATTGGGTAGTAATGACAAGGTATTCTACATTTTGTTCTATTTTTCTGGAAAGTTTTTACTTATTTTATGTATGAAATGCATCGAAAACATTTGTTATTAGGTAATTCAATACCTCTTTGCAAGTGCGTGCTCAATATGTATTTTGATTTTTCATTGTGATCTTTCTCTTTTCTGCTGTTATCACGTCTCGTCGATATTTGACTGAGCAGTAACTATTGGAGTGGTTACAGAATTTTTTAGATAATGAATATGAAGTAGAGTTATGTGATGAAAATGTATCCAATAATGAAGTTGATCAAGGACATTCATCGGGTAGCGATTCTGAAAATGAAGTTGAGATTGAGGATATGCTCAGTACTTCTGCTTCAACTTCGAATGCTGACTTCAATACCTCTTTAGGAATTATTACCAATCAGGTAAGAGGAATTCGCGGAAGCAGTTTAGAGAATTCCTCCATCGACACTATAGGACTGGAGTTACTTTGCAATAGCGGTAGTACACCAGGTTAGCAACTATATTATATTAGTAGGTTCACTAGCTTATATTTATGTATTCACTTAGGCATATAATATTTTTGAACATATTATTTTTTTTATGTGCCTATCCGTGATGAATGTTGGCGACCATCATGGGAATTTTTACCTTATCCGCAGGATGTTCTTCTTCCTGGGCCCCGTTTTCCAAATATTTTTCCTTGCAGGATGGCTTCTAGAAGGGCATATCTGGATTCATTTCGCATAATGTGTCCAAAGTATTCGAACTTTCGAGATTTGATAGTGGTACCTCTCGGTTCTTCTACGTTCTTCTGAGGACCTCCTCATTTGTGACTCTCCGATTCTTTTGTGGCTATTCTTCGATATAGCCACATTTGGAATACTTCCAATTTTCTGCACATATTCTTTGTGTAAGGTCCACGATTCAACACCACAAAAAACAACAGAGAAGACGTAGCAGGTGAAAGTGAAAAACATGTGAAATTTGTCATATACATAAATGTAAATAAAATTTGTGTGGGTCTTGTACAAGCAAAATTGAAAAATTCTGCTACTGCATAAATCGTGCTTAAATAATTAAATAATTCATTTAAAATAATTAAATATGCCTTTTTTTATTAGTTATAAACTCAATATAGATTTTTATCAAGTAAAAAAGAATTCAAAAACGGCTGGCAATAGAAATTCTAATACCCGTCATTTTGACCGCTGCGGTGCTTCTAGGTATGCAGAAATGTTGGTGCTTCTACTGTTAAATAATTAAAATTAAAAATATAAAATTAAAATTATAACTTTCAAAGTACTCACTTTCAAGAAAAGTTGTACTAATAAAAAAGTTGCGTAATTAAATTTCCTACAATATAGGTTTGGCTACAAATTTTAAAAATTGTCACCCTTGTTGCAAAATAGCAATAATTGCGAAAAAAACATAAAAAACGAGTATTTGTATTTTACGTTTTTCAACCATTTATGCTACACTTAGGACTTTCATATTTTACCCAGAAAAACTATATAATATGGTAAAATGGTAAATTTCAATAATATCGGTGGAATAGATTTTTCAAAATAAATTTTGCAATCCAACTTTCGCAAAAAAATTCATTTTTTCAAAATGTTGCAGGACTGAAAATAAAGCATATAGCAAGTTGAAAATTTTTTTACGTATAGAAGAATACCGTACCTTTCATTTTCAATTTTGTAGAATTAAAATCCATTAACTATCACGACGTCAGGAATTTTTTTTAATAAACATTCATTTTTGGTGCTACGCGCAGGACAGCGGTGTTCGATTCATACAAGTTGATTTCCACCAAAATTTCTTCCAAACTTTATCTAATATATTATTTTCTTACACTATATTTTGTTATATTATAATATTTTAATTCCACAAAATTCAAACTAATTTGATTATTGTTTGTGAAATATTGTTTAAATAGTTGCAGATGTTTAAAAATAATAATAATAAACTTTTATTCTCTAACTTAAAATATATGAACAAAGAACGTTTTTCAGTTGTCTACTTATTCAGTTGTCTACTTCTTCGTGCTCTCTCTCTCTCTCTCTCACTATTAAATAACTTTTCAAAATATTTTTCCACTCCGTTATTATTTCTGCCGGATCACTAAATTTACTAAAGTTCCATCTTTGTCTTTCATATAACTACAGTGACTTTGGTAACCATTTACCACTGTCTTAATTTCAAAAAACTCGGAAATTCTAAGTACTTATTCTTAGTCCAGATTTTATATCAATAAAAGCTGAACGCGAGATTCTTTATACGCCTGTCTTATTTAAGAATGTCCGTACTGAGAGTCACTATTAGATTTTTCAGTCATAGATAAAGCCAGAGTTAGCTAAAACAAAAATTGTTTGTCGCCAAACTATCAGACCGGTAGAAAGATCATTTATCTACTGCTCTGATCCTGTAATAGCATAGTTGCTGCCCTATGCCAAGTTCTGGATTTATTCCAAGTCTTATTCTTATATGTTCTATATATCTGCAGAAAGGTTCCCTATCAGCTATTGGTACGCACCTTGTGCAGGTTGAGAGCTACATCTGACCAAGTGTGTTTTCCAAAAAGTACTGAAATACCTTTACTCCATTCATAACCATTTCTGTATAAAAAGTATCTTTATCTGTCTAAAAGATATTGTGTAGTATTCACAATGATAATTATCCTATATCTTTTGTTTTGTATTTAAAGTCCTTTGAATATGATGTATCTTTTTTTGCCTTCCTCTTTTCTATAATCAGTATTGTTTATTGATCTTATTTGTTGTTTTAATTATATTTTGTCGTTGAATATCCAGAGATGTTCGTCTGTTGATAGTTTTATGAACGATTTCTGATGTATATTGACATGTATTGTCGCCAACATTCTGCAACGAATCTGCACTTACAGAAGAATAAATCCAAATATTCACGTGAAATCAATCTTATTTAATAGTCTTTATTATAATTTTAGTTTTTTAACTATCTGAGTAACTTTATGTTTTATATCGATATACCTTCGCAGAAAATAAGATGAAATCAGAAAAAATAGTCACCAACAAACGGCTCCAAAATTATTTGGGGGTCGGAGGAAAAATTCGGCGGCGCCTATTTTATAGTATAGGATAGAGAAACAAATGGGGCATGGGAAAAGTTGCGATTGAGTTATTGACTTTCCAGACTTTTCCTGTAGACGTCGAAATAAGACAGAACAGCAGGATATTTAAGAAACTCATGGAGAAATATTAAAAGAACGTTTTTCTAGTTGAGTTTGTATATATAAACGATATTTTTAGCCACGCATTTTGGCGAAGATTATTTGAGTTTGATGCTAAAAATAGAGATTCGATCTTTTTGGGAGTTTTTTTATATAGCGCTCTTTCATACGCTTTCAATAAATAAAATGTAAAAATTCCAGATGTGCACTTAACGAAAATCAGAAAAATGTTTCACCAAAGAGCTAAAGTTATTTAAGGACGAGTTACCAACACAATTTTATGAAAATATAATTAAATTCATTTAAAATTATCTTGCAAGTAAACCGAAGGTGAGAATTTAGTCCAGGTTTGTTCAAAGCTATATATCTTAGTCTAAGAGCTGGGAGCGGATTTTGTGCGTGATAAGTAATATGGAAAAACTATACGGGGATGTGTTGAATTAGTTTGTATACATGACTTTCACCAACGGCCGGAAACCAGAGTTGGGGCCGAGGGTAGTTATAAGGGGTCAAAGTCACGGAATTTATTATTTTTTTTTATGATGCTCATGATCGAGATAGTGCACCAAAATTTGGGAATAAGTAGGTCATGACGCACCTAAGTAAAATCTCTAGGGGCTCAACGCTGCGTGGCCGACAAAGGGGTGGGGGTAGGGGTGAATATAAAAAATATAAGGGGTTTTTTGCGACGTTCGTGATTGAGATAGTGCAAAAAAATTTGGAAATAAGTAGACAATGACATAAATAATTAAAATCCCCAGAGCCGGAAACCAGAATGGGGAAGGAAGGTAGTTATAAGGGGTCAAAGTTCCGTTTTTTATTATTTTTTTTTGTGAAAATCTTGATCGAGATAGCGCGCCAAAATTTGGGAATAAGTAGGTCATAACGTAACTAAGTAAAATCTCCAGGAGTGGAAAGCTGCGTGGCCGACAAAGGGGTGGGACAGGGGTGAATATAAAAAAATGTAAGGGGTTTTTTGAGACGTTCGTGATTGAGATAGTGCACCAAAATTTGGAAATAAGCAGACCATGACATAAGTAATATCCCCAGAGCCGGAAACCAGAGTGCCGGACGAGGGTAGTTATAAGGGGTAAAAGTCGCGGTTTTTATTATTTTTTTTTGTGACGCTTATGATGGAGATAGTGCACCAAAATTTGGTAAATAAGTAGGTTATGACCAAAGTGTACCAAAATTTGGGAATAAGTAGATCATGACATTACTATGTAAAATTTCCAGGAGCGGAACGCTCCGTGGGGGACAAATGTTGTGTCGGGTCACAAAAATAATAATACACACTGCGACTTTGACCCCTTAAAACTACCCTCATCCCCAACTCTGGTTTCCAGCTCTGGGGATTTTACTTAGCTAAGTCATGGTCTACTTATTCCCAAATTTTGGTGCACTATCTCAAACTAGCACGTCGCAAAAAAGCCCTTATATTTTTTATATTCACACGTACCCCCACCCCTTTACTGGCCACGCAGCGTTAAACCCCTGGAGTTTGTACTTAGTTACCTCATGACCTACTTATTCCCAAATTTTGGTGCACTCTCGATCTCGATCATGAGCGTCACAAAAAAAAATAATGAAAACGGCGATTTTGACCCCTTATAACTACCCTCATGCCCAACTCTGGTTTCCGGCTCTGAGGATTTTACTTAGTTAAGTCATGGTCTACTTATTACCAAATTTTGGTGTACTTTCTCATCACGAACGGCGCAAAAAAGCCCCTTATATTTTTTGTATTCACCCCTGCCCCACCCCTTTGTCGGCGACTCAGCGTGCTACCCCTGGAGATTTTACTTAGTTACGTCATGACCTACTTATTCCCAAATTTTGGTGCACTCTCTCGATCATGAGCGTCACAAAAAAAATAATAGAAACGGCGACTTTGACCCCTTATAACTACTGTCATCCCCAACACTGGTTTCCGGCTCTGGGGATTTTACTTAGTAATGTCATGATATACTTATTTCCAAATTTTGGTCCACTATCTCAATCACGAACGTCGCAAAAAACCCTTTATATTTTTTATATTCACCCCTACCCCCACCCCTTTGTCGGAAACGCAGCGTTCTGCCCCTAGAGATTTTACTTAGTTACGTCATGAACTACTTATTCCCAAATTTTGGTCCACTATCTCGATCATGAGCGTCATAAAAAAAATAATAAAATCCGCGACTTTGACCCCTTATAACTACCCTCGGCCCCAACTCTGGTTTCCGGCCGTTGGTGAGAGTCATGTACACAACTAATTCAACATATCCCCGTATAGTTTTTCCATATTACTTATCACGCACAAAATCCGCTTCTATCTCTCCGACTATCTGTATGGTTGTATTCTTCAATATAATACAGCTCTTCCAGAGATTCTTCCATTTAATTTATGTACCACATCTCTGAACTGATCTGCTCGAGATCTTTTAAAATAGTTACAGATGGCTTATTACCTGCTTTATTTAACGAAAAACGGTTTTTTCGTACTTCCGGGCCTAAAGTGACAACTTCACTCCCTTGTGACAGGTACTAAAGTGTCACATTTAATCCCTCCGGGATTAAATATTGACGAAACTCCCGGAACGATTAAATCACAAACAAACGAATTTAAGGGATATTTTATTGAAAAATATAATTAATTAGAATGGTAATTAACGTTAATATTCAAATTAATATTGTGACAGTTCGTCATATTGACCAGTCTTTCCTGGGTTAATGCAGCAGGTAACTGACGAGTAACAGATAGGTCCTTTTCATATTGAACTGGTGTTTGTTTCGAAGATCCTGCGGAAACAGGAAGCGAGAATGAGGACTGTGGCATAACTATAGTGGACGAATCGGCGACTTGACCAAATATTTTATCTGAAATTTTTTGTTTATTTTTAATAGACGATTCAATATATCCCTCGGCCACGTTGGAGGATTTCCATCCTCCATGTCTCTTCAGCACGTCTATTGTTGCTCCCGAATCAGCTAACAAAGACGCAGATGTGCGTCTAAAACAATGTCCCGTATAAGACGTCGCATTTTCTAATTTCAAGAAAGCTGCTATTTGCCGTGGAATTGTACCAAACATGTTTTTTCCTACTACTCGCGTAGTACATTCTTTGTTGATGTATTGAACAAAAAATTTTGAATGAGTTGTCCCTGTCTTTCGCAATGCCACATATTTCCGAAATATCGCCACAAAACTGATGGCACTGTTTTCTGAATTTTTGATCACAAAATTTCGGTCAATTTTATTTTTGGTGTTTCTAATCGCAATTAGGAAGGAATCGCCCAAATCTCTCACATCGTCGATTTCTAAATCAACCAACTCTTTTCCACGACAAGCTCCCGCAACGCCCAAAATAAGTGCAACCTACAAAAAAATTGATTTCTTAAAATTTCTGAATATAAACAAATTTCCAAATTTACCTTAAGCATTAAATATTTATCATCCGGAGCCTCCCGTAAGAACTGATCTACCTGCTCAGACGTGAGAATTCTTGACTTCTTTGGCTTAAATCCCTCATTTCTTCTCTTCAAAAAAGCTAATAATTTTGGAAATTTACTTATATCAATATCTTCTCTAATGTTAATAACCGATTTCAGCATTGAGTAATGTGCCCAGAGAGTTGAGGCACAAACCGCTTTTGATTTATCATCGAAGTAGACTAACAGCGCATTTTCAGTAGGTTGTCTCACATTTTTTAAGCGGCACCACTTTTTAAAAGCATCGTACTGCTGCTCGTATAGTTTTCTAGATTTCGGTGGTAACAATTCTTCACCTACTTCGGCTGCTCTTTTATCAATATCAGATACACCTTCTTCACTCATGATACCAATAATTATCAATAACAATGTTTCTTTACAATGACACTAGTAATGACAATGTTTCTAAATTATAACTGTCACAACGCAATGTTACTATGGTAACTTATTTTAAAGACAGTTTATTAAATGAGTTGAAGAGAGAAAAAACTGATTGAAATTATTGAAATAATTAATAAAATCATACCGGAAGTACGAAAAGTATCGTATATACCTTGCGACTGAAGTACATTTAATCCTTCAGGTAAATTATGGCCCTCCCTGCGGTCGGGCCATAAACTTTACCTTCAGGATTAAATGTACTACTTCAGTCCCGCGGTATATAATGTACTATTACGTTTTCGATACCCAGGACATTTTTACATGTTTTATAAAATTTTTTACACTATTTTTATTAAATCTTTCCAACCTTTAAACAGTTTTTTTCCCACGTTTTACCCCTTTTTCCATTTTTTATGTTTATTCTTCTTTTTACACCTATTCACTATATTTTACATGTTTTCACTTTTTTTTTAAATTTTGTAGTATTTTTCATAAGTGTTCTCCTTTTTAACAACTTGCCCGCACTTTTGACACTTTTTCATCGTTTTTACCCAGTTTTTTACACTCTTACCAGTTTTAAGAAGTATTATAGTTTTATTAATTTTTCCTCCACTATTTTACACTTTTTCGCCGTTTTTTACGTGTTTTATTTACTTATTATAGTTTTTTCCATAATTTTTCCCACTCTTTGACAGCTTGCCCCCACTTTTTAATACTTTTTCACCATATTTTACGTATTATCCACTTTTTGCACTATTTGACCGTTTTTACGATTAACACACTTTCTGAAAGCTTTCCCCCTCTTTGTTAAACTTTTAACCATCTTTTACAAGTTTCCCCATTTTTTGACAGCTTACTTTCCCCCTTATTTAAGTGTTTTTTCTACTTTTTTAGCGTTTTTTACGTTTTATTCACTATTTTATAAGTTTTACCCACTTTTGACAGCTTTCCATAACTTTTTATAAGTTTTTCTCCATTCGAATCTACACGACCCAGTAATCTAACAAACAGTATAACACAACCTGGTTTTCTAACACTGGCTATCTAACTTTTTTTGAGGTTAAATCAAAAAATTTCGTCTATAAAATACCCTATGAATGCAGCAATTCCTATCTGGGAAAAATTGTGACTTAATCCTGTATAAACATCATACTTAAATCTGACTTTACATTTTTGTTGATCTTAAAAATTATCGGTCCTGATCTATTGATTTTCTTGATATTTATGTTGTCTCTAATTTATTATTTTCTTTCCCTAATTAAGGAACGTACTGAATAAATTTAAATATGCAATATAATTAACAAAAAAAAATTACACACTCTACCTTTGCAGACCAAGACAAAAGAACATCATCGAATACCTCTGACCATTTCGGTAAATCCCTTTTGTGGCGCGATTTCAAATAAAAAGCACCGAGATCAGCCAATTCATAAATACGCAGAAGATGAGGAGCAATTAGAGGACCCAGCCTGCGGCATCTACTCCAGAATTGACCATTATGCGCCTCGAATGGCACATAATGACTTAGAATGGATATCCAGTCGCACAGGCACAGGCCAAACAAATATACGCTGCTTGCTTTTATTTGGAGGAGGCGCAGATCCGTATTCCTCCTCATTAGGTAAATTGACGCTACTTTAAAGTCGATTTAGGGAATGTTTTAGAATTTATCGACCACGGAAAGAATACTGCGTTTAAGATGTCTTTCAGAAATGATAAAAAGAAACCAATTTCTGTGATTTATCTTTATTTATTTTTCATGTGACATCTTTTAGTGTGTAAAAAATTATATAAACATTAAACTCCTCTTATGAAATAAGGCCTACGATTTTTGATTAGGGGATAGCTTTTTGAACTATCCCAGTTACAGTTTTTGATATGAATATAATGTTTCATAGAATAATTTTGTTAACACTTTCGTTAACCTGGGCCACAACAACCAAACCTTACGGCAGATTTAATTTGTTCCAAGGTTTGCTCTAGAGTGACCCAAATAAGAATGGAACGGCCGTCTTCTAATGGAAAGGCTTGCTATTTTTGATCATAGGATAGCTTTTTGAACTGTGCAATAATGTTTCATAGAATAATCTAGTTAACACTTTCGTTAACCTGGGCCTTGAAGCATTTTACATGTCTGTTCAGATGGGGATACGGATAAGACTTACTACTTAGACACTGGGGGGGTCGAAATGGGCTAAAGAAGAAGAAGCAGACACGCAAAGCCCTCATGCGAGACGGCAGCTCATGGTTGTGCGGTGGCGGGTCGTGGAATCGTTAGGGGGTGAGAGGGTTTAAAGAAGACTAACTACCATTACCAAATAATCAAAGGGTACTTACACCGACTTGATAATTTTCCTACTATTTAACACAATGTCGACGCCGTTTGGAATAAAATATCCTCCGTTTCACTACTGGGTACTTACTAGACATGTTCTGTACTTACGGGTACCAATTGGGGGGACATTCATCGGAGATTCCTCGTTTAGGTCAAACTGGGCTACTATTTATTGCATTCTATGGCTTCTATGCCATTTCTTTTTCTTCAACACTAAAACTTACACAGTTGCATTAGACATCTGGTTAATAGCTTTCCAAAGGGTTATACAAAAGAAATAAAATAGGTACATTTTCAAAAACATTTATTTAAAACATTAAACTTTAATTAAAAAAAAATTCTTTTAAACAGGAAATGATTGACATGATTGACTTTACTACAGGATAAAATATCTATCAATTTTTACACTACTTCAGTACAAAAAAATCTTCAACATTACATTATTTTTTATCAATACATCAAAATTTAACTTTGGATAGCAGTGTATTTCAAAACCTTATCAAAACAATACTAAATTTGACAGATGTCATGTCAAATGTCACTGCCAATTTATTTAATTTACATAAAACTTTCCATGTTGAAAACAAACTATTAAAATATCTAAAATCTTTACCAACTTAAATATCCACTTGGAATTTAATCAAAAACAATAATATCTCATACCTTTTTAAATGTCACACTTCGCACTTAACCAAAAATTTTCCATCTAAGACGGAAGGGATTCATTTCATCAAACAAAGAGACTTCTTCGGTGTCCTTGACACGAGGGGCAGGGGGGCACAACATACATAACTTGGAAACACGAACATATACTGGAACTGGAAACAAATAGTAGACGATACATCTCATCGGGACATCGGGAACTTCAAACTAGACCATATTCCATATTCTTTAGGCGGGAGCACAGGGCACAACAAAGAAAATTACCATGCCATGACTTATTAACAAGGAACTTCTCTAAGTAACGTCCACAAAGAAATTCTTCTGGTTACTCAGGACATTCACATCCGCACAGATCAGAACGACAAATTTGTTGGTTTCTAAGCCGATAATGTACCGGCAACCGGGAAACACCCATTGTTGTTGGTGTGAGTACCGGCAGCGGATCTTCTCGCTTCAAATCTTTAAACCGGACTGAACTTTTCTTCGGCGGGGTTGCGGGGTACCTAACCTTCACCGATTCTTCTGCGTACTTCTAAGCGAAATTCGCCCTTAATGTTGCAACACTGCAAGTTTGGGACGAGTCCAACAATTTTTTCAAGGAGAGTTGGGTACTTTCCCAACATTGCGTAATAAATTGAAACTTTCAAACAGGGACGGCTATAAAATATTTAGGACAGGATATAAAATTTATGGTTGGAGTTTTTTCAAACGCTACAGCCTCAGCAACCAAACCCAGAGTGACCCAAAGAAGAATGGGAGCGATGGAACTAAGAAAAAGGACAGGCGTCACATATGTTATACAGCGCGTAGCATAGCTGAATTGGGCGGGCTATGTAACCAGAATAAATGCCAGACCACGAACATACAGATGGAGCATAGGTAGACTACCTACACAGTGGATAGAAGGTGTCAAAAGTATTTCATTGGTCTGATTCTACTATCACTCTCGCATGGATATGCACACAGCCAAAATTGTTAAAGACCTTTGTAGGGAATCGTGTCGCTACGATTCAGACCAAAAAGGAAAGGAAAAGTTGTCACCATGTAGTTTCGAAGGACAATCCTGCTGGTCTTGCTACTCGTGGAATTAATTAACTACTCGTGTCTTCTGATTTATGGTGGTATGGACCTTCCCGGTTGAAATCAAAGAATTACCCTACAGCTGTTCCTCTTCCAGCAGACATTTCGGAGCTAAAGGTTGTAAAAATCAATAGTATGTCTGTCACATTAGATTTTTCATTAATAAAACAATTCTCCAATTTGATCAAGGTAAAGCAATGTACTGCTTACATTCTGCGATTCATCAATAATTGCAGAATATCCAAGTCTTCCCACCGTGAGAGAGCTTCCGGTGCTTTAACTTCTAAGGAATTTTCGAACTCTATGTTTTACCTAGTAAAGATTGTTCAGATTGAGTGTTTGTCTGAAAAAATTCGCAATTTGACGAAAAAAGGGCATGTAAGCCCAAAAAGCAAACTCATTTCATTGCAACCATTTCTTGACTCAAATCGAATACTTCGTGTTGGTGGTAGATTAAAAAAAGAATGTGTGTGCTTTGTACGCACGTAAAAATCTATACTTCTATTATAAATATAATTTCAACGAAATAAATATACCTACTTAACAGTTACAATACAAAAAAATTAACAAGAATTACCAAAAATGAACCAAAACTTAATAATGCCAAATATTAAAAAAAAAAGAAAAAAGTATGAATCGTCCGGGATTTGAACCCGCAATCTCGCGATTTTTTGATCTCTGGTCCAATACTCTAGCAACAAGGCCATCAAACCGCATGCTACTTACCTTTCAGATATACATAATTATATATCATGGTGACAAGTGAAATACAAAAATAGATGTTTTGTTATTTTACGCCCAAGGAAGACAAATGCAAAGACACAAAATTTTAATAAAAAACCTTTTAAACCACCTTTTTCAAACTGCGCAAGTTGTATTATTAATATTAATGTTAATAAATGAAATATAAATATTTTGACGTTTCACAATTTGACAATTCACTTTTAACTGCAGTACCTTAAAAATTTTAAAGCACTAGTGCCCTAAAGTAGCATTTTTAACGCTCCTATGGAGTCCTAAAAATTGCATATTTAACACGTTTGTAGAAAAATATATTTAAAAACACTAATATATTCTTTCCACACCTTTCATGGACTGATACATAGATAAATGAAAACATTTTGAAGTATAACTTCAAAAATATAATATGAAAACTATTTAAAAAGGCAGTATAACTATTAACTAACCTTTGTTGTTTCTCTTCCCACAAATTTTAAAACGCAACAACCATACATAACCAAACCGTCAACCGTCCAAACCACAGCTGCGCTACAGCTGCCATATTGGATAATTTTTGACATGTCATTTGAACATCCAATCAGAACAAAGTTATAATGCGTATGCGCCGGGATCGTAGGTTTTAACATATAAAAATTCACCCTCACGCGTAAAGAAGTATAACTTCAAAAATTCATCTTACTCTTTTCAAAAGAGACACCCAATTTTGTTGTCACCTAACAGTTACTTTACTGACTTAATTCTTTCAGACCTGCACGTTAAACTTTGTCATGCAGGTCCTCTTCTTCTTTTATCTACCGTGCGAAATGAATTTTGGCATATCCTTCGCAAAAATGCGGCCAATCGTATCGTCCATAATAGTATTAGGTTCTGTCGTGCAAATCCACCTAAGAAATATGTCAATTATGGGTGATTTACCGAAGAGTCGCGTTGATCCATCCCCTCTTTTTATATCACAGGCGTAGACTACGCGGTTTATTTTTTAGTCAAAGATAGAAAGGGACGTGGATGCAAACTTTTAAAGGCATATGTAGCCTTATTCGTGTGTTTCACAACTCGTGCTGTTCATTTAGAACTCGTATCCTATTTTACTACTCATTCATTTATATCAGCTTTTAAGCGTTTTATAAGCGCAAGAGGAAAACCTCTTAAGATGTACTCTGATAATGGAACTAATTTTCAATGTGCTATTCGCGAATTGAAAGAATTTTATGATTTTATTAAGATTAATAAACATGAGATTGAAGACCGCATAACATTATAAAATATTGAATGGCATTTCATACCTCCACGATCGTAGCATTTCGGTGGCCTTTGGGAAGGCCGGAGTTAAGTCAATAAAGTCACATTTAAAACGCGTCGTTGGCAGTGCTTGCCTCACATATGAGGAATTCTATACGATACTCATTCAGGTAGAATCGATCCTTAATAGTCGTCTTATATCTACCCTTTCATCAGACCACAATGACCTTTGTCCTTTGACTCCGGCTCATTTTCTGATCGGAAGGCCTTTGACAGCCATTCCTGAACCTGACCTGATAGAGGAAAATAGATTGAGTTGCTTTCAGCGCCTCCAAAAAATGATTCAGCACATTTGGTCAAGGTGGTCGAAGGAGTTTATAGGAGAGCTGCAGCAGCGGAAAAGATGAAGGCAAGTTGCCAAAGACATTAATATTGGCACACTAGCTCTTATCAAGGAGAAGAGCTTGCCTCCTCTGATTTGGAATTTGGTTGTGGTCGAGCTGCGTCCAGGCCCAAACGGAGTCTCTTGGGTGGTGTCCATAAAGACTACGAGAGGGATCATCAAGAGAGCAGTATCTGCTCTGTGCAGTGAATGGTGCTACCGTTTATTGTAAGGTGTTTGTTTACAGAGACTCTTGTACGATTTTACTTACTTTAGAAATTATTAATTTGTATTATTTTGAAAGACTTTAGCCTGTCACGGCGGGCGCGGCGGTCTGTTCCGTTTTACATTTATTTTAATTTATACAAATACACATTTGTATGTATATATGTTATAGTCAAAGCCCGAATTTCAGGCACTCCTAGGTTTGACTAGGCAATCCTCAGGTCTGACTGACGGTCTTAGTCAAAGCCCGAAATAAATTACAGTTTCGGCCTTTGACTAGTCAAACCTAGGAGAGACTAAGTTGGTCAGCCAAGGGTCGAAATTCAATTTTATGAAATCGGGGTTTGACTAGTCAAACCCCGATCAGCTATTAAAATGTCGTAATTTGTTATATTAGCTTTAAAAAAACGTCATTTTTTAAATTTAATGTTTATTATTTTTATATGGTCGTAATTAAAATAAAAAAATTAGTATACTAAGTTTTTCAACCTAATTAAATAAAATATTTTTAATTGATCATTCTCTAGTCTAAGTCAAAATTAAGACGGTTTTGGCTTCGCATTGCAACTGAATAAAAATGGTATACATTTTTATAAATAAATTAGTGTTTATTCTCACATGTTGAGGCACTATGGCATTTAGATTTGCACAATACGTTAGACCTTTTACACAATTTTGAAGAGCATTTCTTATTGCAGTAGCATTTTATAAAGCCTTGTCCTCCAAATTTAGAATCTTTTGTACTAATTTCTCTTAGAGACAGCTTAACGTCTAGAATATCTTCGAAATTAAGTAAATTCTCTTTGCATTCTCTTATTTGATTTCTTGAAAAAAGTGTGTTTATTTTTCCTTATTTCGTACCAACTCTTTATAAACCGTCAATTATTTTATTGTCAAATGTGAAAGAAGATATTGCAATCGGAGAAAAAACTAAGTATCACCATAATACTAACGAAGCCCCTGGACCGTCGTCACTAGGAGAGGAAGAAAATTGTCAAACAATTCAGATTACTTCTTCAGATGTGGTTTGTTGTATTTGTCAAAAAGAGAGGTCTGACGTACATACGTGCTTAATGTGTAGTCTGGTGGTACATGTTGTATACGCTGATAGCACACTTGGTGCATACTATGAAGGTTTTGAAAGAAAAGTTACTTGCATGCTTTGTGCACACACAGAAAAGATTAAAATAAATAAAGCAAAGGCGATTGAAGGTCCTTATGCCCAGGCTAATGCTATGGAACAATTAAGTGAAAAAAAATCCTCTAATTTCGATCGGAAAAAGTGTAACAATAACGATCCCTAGCTTTGATACAGCCAAAGCAGATGCTCGAAATATTTTGGGTATCATACAAGATAAAACAATAATTGACGGTTTATATAGAGTTGGTACGAAATACGGAACAATAAACACACTTTTTTCAAGAAATTAAATAAGAGAATTTTCTTAATTTCGAAGATGTTTCAGACGTTAAGCTGTCTCTAAGAGAAATTAGTACAAAAGATTCTAAATTTGGATTACAAGGCTTTATAAAATGCTACTGCAATAAGAAATGCTCCTCAAAATTATGCAAGTGTAAAGATCTAACGTATGGTGCACCTCTAAATGCCATAATGTCTCAACATGTGAGAATAAACACTAATTTTTTTATTTTGATTACGACAATGTAAAAATAATAAACACTAAAATTAAAAAATGACGTTTTATTAAACCTAATCTAATAAATTACGACATTTTAAGCTAGATCGGGGTTTGACTAGTCAAACCCCGATTTCATAAAATTAAATTTCGACCTTTGCCTGACCAACTTAGTCTCTCCTAGGTTTGACTAGTCAAAGGCCGAAACTCTAATTTATTTCGGGCTTTGACTAAGACCGTCAGTCAGACCTGAGGATTGCCTAGTCAAACCTAGGAGTGCCTGAAATTCGGGCTTTGACTATAACATATATGCCAAAAAACAATAATTTAATAATAAAAATCGACTTGTTCCAGGACTTGTCTCCAAAGTCACATATCCTCAAAAAAAAAGAATGTGTGTGTACTTTGTACGCACGTAAGAAGATATTCTTCTATTATATAATAGGTAATTTAAACGAAGTAAATATGCTTAAAAGGTTATTTGTACTTATTTTATTTAAAAATCAAACTAACTTTCTTTTCTACCACTTTCAAAAAAGAAGAATATCTTCAAAAATTATATAATAATATACTTACAATCATTAAATCTATAAAAAAACAATAAAAAAATAATAACTTGCTTGGGGCTCGAACCCACTTCACGTCTACCGCGCCGTACGAAAGTTGACGGCACTCCAAACTGCACCAAGCTCTCGTATACGTCATGTGGGAATATACACAAACTAAACGTTTACACCATAAATTTATATAAAGTTAATAAAATTATTAGTTTGATTTTTGTCGAAATAAAATACAACAAAATATAGAGTAAGAAAACGATATGTGAGATGAAGATTTGTAGAAAGTTTGTTCGTAATCAGATTATGTAAATTAAAGCATTGCCTACTAATAGGTAACTACATTATTTTGTTTACATTTTCCAAATAGATAGGTATTGAAACTATTAGGTATTTCCAACTGAAACATTTAGAATTACGTACCTACGGCTTTTCAAAACTATTTAAAAAGTCACTATAATTATAAATTTGATTTTATTTCTCTCCACACATCAATAAAAAATAATATTATACAATATTTTTGTTTACCGATAACCTCCATATTGAACAATTATTGACAGATCATTTCAAAATTTCAACACCCAATCAGAGCCCGTATAACCACTAATACCATATTGTCGGTGTGCGCATGCGCGAGGATCAATAAAATTTTACCCTCAATCGATTCTCCGCTAAAGAAGAATATCTTCAAAAATGAATTTTTGCCATAATTTCGACTATCACTGTATACAAAAAATGGGTCAGATTGTTCTCAGTCGGTTCGACTCTGCATACGTCTTTTCACCGTTCCCTTTTTCCGTAGACTTGAAGCATATCACTTCAGGTTTAATTACATTTGAAAGCAAAACTGAATTTTCTTGTAGCGCCCCTTCGAACAACTTTTTAATGTTAAAAGTTTAATGGGAATTGTAATTATCGAATACAAATTCTGCCTTTTCCATTTCAGGACTTTCTAGACATTTTGCAATGCGTCGATGGAAAAAATTATGGAAATGGAATTTTACCTACAATTAAAAGTGTAATTGTGTTTTCCATTTTGTTTTGTGTTAACTCATTTAACGCGTTAACATTTTGGTACTCCATGCTTTTATTCCTATCATTTAAATGAAGCTCTTATAAGGTTGATTTTTAACTTTAAATTAAGGTTATGAAGATAGTGCAGTCACTGAAGGTGGATATGAGCTATTACCTCCGATTTCGTTGAACCTCCATCGATTTGCATGAAAATTGGTGGGTGGTTAGAGGATGTCTCAAGGAACAAAGGCAACTTGCGCTTTTACCCTGGGGGTGGATGCCACCTCTTCTCGGGGGTGAAAATTATTGTATTAAGAATAACCCCATAATTTGATAATTCGATAGAGGAAGAAATTCTAAGCAAAATTCTTACAAGCAATTCTATTCATTCTTACAATCAGTTTCGTTCATTCCTACTATGAACGTATTTTATATTAATAATTACTGAATGCATTAGCCCAATGTATGATGTTGATTAATAATAATTTTTTAAATCCCCCGTTTTTGTCCTAAACCTAATGGATTTAACACTATGTGATTTCAATGATTTCACTTAGACAGTTCGCTGGAATAAGTGTTACACTCCCCTCCCCCTTATTAACTTAATTATTTTTAGCACATAAGCAAAACGCTTGGACAAGTCGTTTTTTAAAATAATCAAAGTATATTATTAAATCAATGTTTCGAACTTTACACGATCCCTCTTCAGGTGACAGGTATAACTTTAATTTTTTAAATGGGAAAGTACATCATGCGACAACTCATGTAAAAGCGTTGAAAAAAGTGATTCCAAAAATGTATAACACTTTAATCCTTTTTGAGAGCGCAGGTACAAAATTTCGATCGAATTATTTTTAAACGCATTCATTTTTTTTGGAATCTTGAGAAAACTAACAAGTCTTTTTAAAAAATTTAAATGCAGAATAAAAGATTACATTATTACCGAGTGCTAAAATAAATAAAAAGTTTCTTTTGAATGGTATATTTGAAATTAAAAATCATACTAAATTTTCTTTTTTCACCCCTGCGACTTATTAAAATAATCATTATAGAATTTCTCAGGGACTTCAGACCCTCGATAATACTGTAATATTTTATTCTGCGTTTAAATTTTCAAAAATACTAATTAGTTTTCTTAGGATTTGAAAAAAATTTAAAAATAATTCGACCGAAATTTCACGATAATAGACACACGAAAACTTCCTTCTACTACGGACTACACTTGGAAACGAAATGAAATTATTATTCGGTACTTCGGCAGAGGTAACAGCATTGTTCAACAAAGAGTTCTTTTTTAAACAATGGTAACACAGACAAGCTAGAGGTATCACGATAAAGAAAAGTCGTTACATTTTAAATGGCCAAGTAAAACATTTATTGTCTCAACAACTACGTTTATTGTCAACATGAACCCATTGATTGTGGTTATTAAACGCAGTAGTAGATTGATTAATGCATTCGTTGTCACAACAATCAGTTTACATCTATACAATAATCATATATTACTCTATATTAACAACATTTTTACAGTGTTTTAATGTACAAATCGTACGTCTGTACGTTGTAACGATAAACCAAGGTAATTGCTTGTCATCTACGAAATCAAGAAAGTGAGTTGCTGCCAGAATTAACATTATTTATTAAATATACCAAACTAGTTAAACAAGTTATTTGCTGAATAAATTGAGTGTTATTGAATAATATACTCCAGTTATTTTCACAATTATTATTCAATCGTTGTGACAATAACCAAATACATTCGTCAATGTCTAAAAGTTCGTTGAAACAAAAAATTAAATTGTTGTTACAACGAAAGACTATTCAATAATCACTGTTAATCAATATTACGAACTAAATTTTTTAGAGTGTATTTTTGGCATGTGAAAAATTAAACACGCATTATAGAAAAACAGTGTATTATATTGTGGCTCATTAAATAAAAGTTATAATTATCTGTGAAAAACCAATACGGTATTCGACCAAATAAACAGTACTGAAATTCGTATCCCTGAAATTTGTATGTGTCAGGCGCCAAAACGTACTGAGTGGTTTCCGAACGTCATTATAACGTATGTGAATGTCGTGATAATGTTAGGTGCTTCAGAATGGTTCTCAGTTATGCAGAAAAATTTTTTATAGTGGAGCACTATTTTTGGTCATACAGAAAAGGTCACGAAGACGGTCCAAGCTTAAAATCAACAATGGTTTCAGCAGGACGGAACAACCTGTCACACTTCCCGGGAGTCTCTTCGAATACTGCGCGATCATTTTGGTAGTTGCCACTCACCAGAACTAACGCCACCAGATGCGTACATATGGGGAATGCCTAAGGAGTCAGGTAGATTCACCGTCTGCCATTTCGGAACTGCGCACTAGAATTAAATATTTTCGTGTAGGAAACAGTGTCGTATCTAGAAATTTGCCTTGGGAGGGGACATTTGCCGTAGTAGGAACTTCCAATAAAAAACCAACCAAAAGACAAAACAAAGATAAACTCAGATTCCATAAAAGACATAAATAATTGTAGTAGTGAATGTAGTAATGAAACACAGACTTACTCACAATCATTTAATAATACTTTGACGACCGGTTTCGATCTCTACACTATTCAGATCATCTTCAGGTCGGCGTTACAAGTAGTTAAATGCTACAATTAAAGAAAACCAGAGTTAGAACATTGTCTGGTTGTACAAATGCTAATAGAAAGCCAAAATTTGAAAAAATTTTTAAAATTTTAAAAAATTTTTAAAAAAGGGTATGCAACTTTTGACATTTCAGAACAACAAACCGATACATACAAATGCACACCTATGAGAAACAGATAGTCATAAGCATGTATAAGCACATGGATGCATGCAGTTTATGACTATTTGTTGAAAAAAGTAAAAACTTTTAATAATTTAAAAAAATTTAAACTTTAAAAATATTAATAAAAAATTAAAAATGCTTCCAAAATTTAAAAATAATAAAAAGTAATATTGTTTTGATCCACTTAAATGCCGTTACAAGGGATGCGTTGCCAGTTCGTTGATAACATGTTTATACGTCCAACTTATGCTAATAGGATAGCTAGGTGAGGTACAGGGCAAGCAGACATGTTTCGTAGGTCAAAACATAGTTCAAAAAATAAAAAAAAATTACGATGTTTTGACCTACGAAACATGTCTGCTTGCCCTGTACCTCACCTAGCTATCCTATTAGCATAAGTTGGATGTATAAACATGTTATCAACGAACTGGCAACGCATCCCTTGTAACAACATGTAAGTGGATCAAAACAATATTACTTTTTATTATTTTTGAATTTTGGAAGCATTTTTGATTTTTGATTAAAGTTTTTAATAAGTTTTTTAAATTATTAAAAGTTTTTACTTTTTTTAACAAATAGTCATAAACTGCATGCATCCTTGTGCTTATACATGCTTATGATTATCTGTTTCTCATAGGTGTGCATTTGTATGTATCGGTTTGTTGTTCTGAAATGTCAACAGTTGCATACCTTTTTTTAAAATTTTTTTAAAATTTTTAAAATTTTTTCAAATTTTGGCTTTCTATTAGCATTTGTACAACCAGACAATGTAACACACCGACATGAAGATGATCTGAATAGTGTAGAGATCGAAATCGGTCGTCAAAGTATTATTAAATGATTGTGAGTAAGTCTGTGTTTCATTACTACATTTAATATGGACTCAAATATACAACCCATTCAATATTTACATAAATAATTATTTATAGGCATTAAGTTCCCTTTATTTTCCTAACTAGCGTGTTTATTGGGTTGAATTTGTCTTTCTGTGGTTTCGAGTTCATGTTAGCTAATATATTTTTATGTTTGAACAATTGTTTTTTTTTAATTCTGGACCTTGTTAGGGAGGAAATTTCCTCATTTTCCCTCTCCATAGACCCGTCACTGGCCAAATTGTCATCTTTAGCAACTGTTTTATCGGGAACGTGCGTCGCCGTGAATGATTTTTGCAAAGCTATATTATGTATACTAGATATACATAGAAATAATCTTAACATTTCAATATTCATTTCAGTACTGTTTATTTTGCCGCATACTGTATTTTCACTATTACACTTATCAACTTTTTAAAATTATACTTATCTTATTTTCTTTATGTGGTCTCTCTCTATCATTCAAACCATTTTATTAAATTTACGCTCTGGTACAGACGGTCGAGACGGGCTTTCACAGCTTTCATATTGGTATGCGTTCTCTAGTATTGAAAGCTTTGTGGGTGCACATAAAAGCAGGAACTAATGGTTTGTTGTAGTCGAGTGACTTCTCTATATAAACTTTTGTTGTGTCGTACAAATGGTCATGCCGACCAAGCTTAAACGAGAAGCAGTGTCTCTTTTATTTCTTGAAGAAGTTCTTATACAACAAAGTGAAAATTTGAAAGAATAATGTGCTTGTTAGTATATTATAAACTAGTTGTTTAAATAAATATTTTCAATTGCTATGTTAGTGTAGGAAAGAGAGGTTGGACCTCACAAAATGGACACAAGTCCGGTTTTATTTTTCTTTCTGGTATATCAAGGGGTGCTTATTATGAGACTAACTTTTTCTTAAAAAATTTCGCCCCGGAACCCCTCTTTTCATCCTTTTAAAGGGGGTAATTTCTGGTTTTTGCGAAATGTAGCCCTGCCTCTACGTTTTGCAATAAATTTATTTAATAGTAAAATGAAGTCTATCATCTACCGTTTAGCGGGGGTGGCGCCCAAATTTGACAAATTTTTAAAAACGATGTTTGTAAAAAATATTTTTCCCTAACTGTAACGAAAATTAGGAAGAAACCCTGCGGCACTTAATCACAAATAAGTGGCTGATATTTTGGTATAGGTTTCATTTAAGGGCAATTTCAAATTTTTTAATTGCAGTGTGTTACATTTTAAAAACCCTTTTTTATACCATGTGAACAGCCTATGCTAGAGTAAAAAAACTTTCAGCCATTATCGATGTACTGGTGTTATTTACAAATTTGTATAATGCACCCCCATTTTTTTCCGGAACCACCCAAAAAAAGGAGAATTAATAAAGAAAGTGATTTTCTTGGAATCCTTCACACACCATGCCCTTTATTAAAATGCTTTATACAGGGTGAGTCATAACTATAGTGACATAGACTAAGGACAGGTTATTTGGACCAAAATATGGCTATTGGGCCAAATATGCCTTAATAAAATGTTGTTGAGAAAAAAGATACAGGGTGTTAAAGTTAATTTTTGTTTTTCTTTTTTGGCTAATAGTTTCCCTGTATATTTATAAATTGCTATCACAATTGACACAGAGCCATAATCTTAGACAAGAAATAGTATTTTATCTACAATTTTACGTTTTGTCATAGAGGGCGCCACGTGGATCATTCCTGATGATCAAATTGAGTCTAAACTTTTTCTGATGAAACTTTTTAGTAATTTTTATTAGAAAATATGACGTAAACATCATTTTTACGTAAAATTGGTACTCGTGTTTAAACATGATAATTTCAACCGTTTTCGATAAAAACGCAATTGAAGATTTCAAGAACTCAGAAGGGGATATCAAATACCAAACTAATAAACAAAGTTGCAACTGAAATGATTGTGACGAGGCATTTCAATCAAAAAAGTAATGATTACTTTTAAAAAATGCAACACTACACAACACTGTCACATCAAAAATAATTTACTCTGAACAAATGACATTTACCAACAACAATTATCAGACAGTCCAAAGCATACTTTTCATAAATGAAATAATATTTGAAATCCTTTTTTAAGACTCTAAGCAGTTCGACTGCGTTTTTATCGAAAACGGTTGAAATTATCATGTTTAAACAAGAGTACCAATTTTACGTAAAAATGATGTTTACGTCATATTTTCTAATAAAAATTACTAAAAAGTTTCATCAGAACGAGTTTAGACTCAATTTGATCATCAGGAATGATCCACGTGGCGCCCTCTATGACAAAACGTAAAATTGTAGATAAAATACTATTTCTTGTCTTAGACTATGCCTCTGTGCCAATTTTGATAGCAATTTATAAATATACAGGGAAACTATTAGCAAAAAACGAAAAACAAAAATTAATTTTAACACCCTGTATCTTTTTTCTCAGCAACATTTTATTAAGGCATATTTGGCCCAATAGCCATATTTTGGTCCAAATAACCTGCACTTAGTCTATGGCCCTATAGTTATGACTCACTCTGTATATAATTTTGTGCACGTTCTTATTACCCATGCATGGACACCAAAAGCAATTTCTTGATGCAACCCCTGTAGCCAAAAAAAATAAATAAAGGGGGGGTTGAAAAAAATTATCCATCAATAGGGTTTTTCATAAATATATATCATTATTGCAACATCCCTGCGGAAACTACCCCTATCCTTGAAAATAAACTGTAGAAACTACCCCTATCCCTTGGAGAGCATGTTTTTACGATTTGCTCATTAACTATACATTTTTTAAAACAAAACTTATACAGAATTAAAGACCACTATTTTCTCTACATATAAGGTTCTATGCATTTTTTTCGTATAAGCAACTGTTACGGCACAGTGGCGCCGTAAACCTCAGAAATGCATTGGCGGGCTCCAGTTTTTGTTTTTTTTTTTCGTCACCTATTCATTTTATTGATAACGTTCTTATGAAAAATAAAAGAACACACCGTCTGCTACACATTATGACCTATGCATATTTTATTTTCTTTGCACCCTAAAGCCACAGTGGTGACCGAAAATCAATTTTTGATTATTTTCTTTATTAATTCTGCTATATTTGGGGTGGTTCCGGGGAAAATATGGGGGTGCATTATACAAATTTGTAAATAACACCAGTACATGGATAATCGTTGAAATTATTTTTACTCTAGCATAGGCGGTTCAGATGGTATAAAAAGGGGTTTTTTAAAATGTAACACCCTGTAATTAAAAAATTTGCAATTGCCCTAAAATGAAACCTATATCAAAAAATCAGTCACTTATTTGTAATTAATTGCTGCTTAATTCTTCTTAATTTTCATTACAGTTAGGGAAAAATAATTTTTTTTAAAAACATTTTTTTTTAATTTGTCAACGTTGGGGCGCCACCCCTACTAAACAGTGGGTGATAGACATATTCTGTCGCGAAATAAATAGTAGGAAATATAGTCCTCTTCATTTTAGTGTTAAGTAATTTTTTTCAAAACGTACAGGAAGGGCTACATTTTGCATAAACCACAAATTACCCCCTTTAAAGGGATGAAATTGTGTCCATTTTGCAAGGTTCGACCTCTGGTTCCTACACTGTTTAAAAAAAAATATGGCAGTAACTGCTATAGCATATTATATTGATACCAGCATTGTTTATTAATCATTCTATTTTATTTAGTTTCTGATGATGAAGGTGGTTGCAATTATCCAATAAACCCATATATGACATCAATTAATTTTCAATCGGTTACAGAGGATGAAATAAATGCTGCTGTCAGAAAGTTAAAAGATAAGATGACATCAGGCCCTGACAAGATTCCCTCGTTTCTTATTAAAGATTGCGCTGGTGCATTTGTCATACCTTTAACCAAGATTATAAACTTATCTATACAACAAATGAAGTATCCAGAACTATGGAAGGAAGCAAGGGTGTGTCCGATATTTAAGGCTGGGGTGAAGTCAGAAATAGAAAACTATAGAGCTGTCTCTATTTTATCTAATTTTTCAAAGGTTTTCGAAATCGTATTATATAATAGGATCTTATCTTCTGTTCAACTTTATATTTCATCTCATCAGCATGGTTTTGTTAATAAAAGATCAACTGTAACCAACTTGGTTTATTTTACCCAATATCTTTCTGAAGTTATTGACGATAATGGCCAAGTTGATGTTATATATACCGATTTTTCGAAGGCTTTTGACAGAATTGATCATGAAGTATTACTTAGCAAGCTTTCAACATTTGGTTTTACTGACAGTGCTCTTTTATTGTTAAAATCGTATCTTCAGGGAAGGATGCAGTTTGTAGCATATAATGGTTATGTCTCAGAAAAATATCTTGCTGCGTCTGGTGTGCCTCAAGGTTCCAATCTCGGTCCATTGTTCTTTCAACTATTTATTAATGACCTTCTTGAAAATATTTCATGCGAAAGATTGGGCTTTGCTGACGATTTGAAAATATTTTCTACTATTAGGGAGCTGGATGATTGTAACCAACTTCAGCAGAATATAGAAATATTGGAAAATTGGTGCAACAGCAACAAATTACAACTTAACACAAAAAAATGTAAAGTAGTCACTTTTTCTAGGAAATCAGGTTTATTTGTTTTTAACTATAGTTGTCACGATAGAATATTAGAAAGGCAGAACACGGTTAAGGATTTGGGTGTAATTTTTGAAACAAAACTCACTTTTGTGGAACATATGTGTGTTAAAGTTTCTGAAGCGTTGAAGGCTTATGGGTTTTTAATTCGCAATTGTAAGTCATTTAATAATATAAAGTCATTAACATTGATATATTATACTTATGTCCGCTCTAAACTTGAATATGCCAGTATTGTATGGAGTCCTTTCTATGATTGTCATAACATTGCAATTGAAAGTGTTCAGAGAAAATTTCTAAAATTTATAATGTTTAAAGTAAATGGTCTTTATCCGGCTAGAGGTATAGATAATAATTACTTGTGTGATCGTTTTAGTATGTGTAGTTTAGAATTAAGAAGAAAAGTTACATCTTTAATTTTTTTGTACAAACTTGTTAATAATGCAATTGATTGTATTTCAATATTACAAAACATTAATTTTAATATTCCAAGGTCAAATTTAAGAACAAATGTATTATTTAGGTGTACAAGAGCTCATACAAATATTCTATGTAAGGCTCCTATTAATGTAATGTGTAGAAATTTTAATGTTATTGGTAAGCATTGTGACATTTTTTCATGTTCTCAAAGGAACTTTATAAAAGTAGCTATTGAGTGTCTGAAATAAGCACTAATTTTTTATTTTATTTTTTTTATTAATTTATTTTCTTTTTCGGTTTGAATTTATATTAATTTTAGTCTAACTTGTATTATTAATGTTTTTGGTACTACTGCTTAAATCTTACCTATAGGTGTTATAAATTATGTAATATTTTTATCATTGTCCTGTAAATGGGAAACTGTTGGGCAATAAAGCTATTATTATTATTCTATATATTCATCTTTTAGTAAGTTCGGGTAAGGTCTGCTTCTTATTTCGTCCCCTCATCGGAGGTTTGATATCATCATCACTATCTTTACTCTATCTACCGCTGCTCTGTGAAGATCTATAGAACTGCATTTAAACCAGCCTCTTAAATTCTTCAACCAGGTCATTTTTCTTCTTTCCTAGGCTCCTTTCTCCGCTTATCTTTTTGCTGTATTGTCTGTCTTACCATTTAATATCGCTATTCTTTAATTATATGTCACAAACATTGAACTTTCTTATTTTATTGTGTTTGTTATTTCGTATTATTTGCCCATTTCTCGCAATGCTGCCATGATCATTTTTTTCTATGTGCATGAAATTTTATCCATCCTATACACCAAATTTTATATGACTAAATGACTTCAAAAGCAATGCCAGATCTAAAACGTTTTCTCATATTACTTGTCACAGGTAACTTTAAATTATAAAACAAAAATATTCATGTTATTATTCTGCAGTTTTATACTTTACTACAAAAATTTTATATGCATGTGGCAATGTAATTTGTAATGTCTATTTCGTATGCCATTGTATTATCTTTCGTATTTTTCTAAGTTGTTTAACTATTTGTTTGTACGGCTTAACATCAGAAACCAACTCAGTGCAATTGCACAAAGAAAGTTAATAAAAGAACTTGTCCTTTATCAAAAACATGTTGTTATTTGTAATTTCAGTCAAAAGGATTAGAGTAAACAAAAGCCGTTTGTTAAGTTTTCTCAATAGCTCTAGTATTTTCAGAAACCTAGTTACGCTATTATAGAAGTTCTTTATCTTGATCACGTTCCTTAAGAATATACACACAGACACCGAGACATACGAACACATGCCGCGTTTTAGCTTTGAGATTTACTCTATTTACTCTATTTGCCCAATAAAACTAAATAGTCTGGGGGCCAAAGCTGTTTCGATGCCGCTCAAAGTTCACGTAGTTTCAGAGTATTAAAAAAAGGAAAAGTCAAACAAAAAGGAATGCACGTAATTTTCCCCTTGTTGCCATATTCTAAGTTTGAAAAAATATATACGGAATAATCAGATTTTTTGACATGCCATTCCTATTACAGCGAGTCTAATTGGCTAGAATTAGTGAGGAGTTTATACGACGCCATTTTTACATTTGGTGAGATCATAGACATAAATATTATCATAGACAGAGTGTCATGTTGTGCGAAGTGACGACACCATCTTTTTTCTTTGGCTAAGTGCTGTTTCACTCTTACGCATAGAAAAGCTTTGACAGTAGTCCTCCCCTTCCGTGCCTATACCACCACTTAGTTTCATGTTAGTTGCTCGATAAAATGTGCTAGAAAGAGATACCGCAAACCAGTCGAAGAGATTTTGTCGTCAGGGAGCCCGGAGGGTAGGCTCAGTCTATGTTAATATATTATACGTCTATGGGTGAGATTATAAATAGCATTTTTATGTTTTAATGTCCGCGTCAGGAATCGATCCTCGATCAAAAATCCACTAGATTTTCTGATCGAGCGCCTCAGCCCTCTAAGCCATCTGATCGACTGAAAAAAGGGTTTGAGATAAACTGTACACTCTGAAGCTCGGTGAACTTTGATCTGCCACGAACCAACATGCCTGGCTCATAGACTATAAACACCGTACACTGTAATAACGTTGGAAAGTTCACTTTGGCATGAGTGTGGGTACTATCGGACATTTTATAAATATTCAGCGTTGTACGGAACGTGGCGCGGCGTTGACTCTATTACTTTTTACGCTTTAAACCTAATCTACATTTTAGAGGCAGGTTTTAAGAATAAAAGATCAAAGTACGTTAACGCTGTGAAAATTTATGTTTTGTTTTATGCCAATATCGTTTATGGAAATGAGTATTATAAAATACAAAACGCAATCAAACAGGATATTCAAATTGTGCTTAACTAGGTTTTAGCAGTTTAATTAAAATATAAATTTATTTGTATTGCATTTATAGATTTATAAAGATCTTAGTTGGTATTTAATTTACAAATAAGATATAATTCATTTCACGAATTGTTGTCCGATGAGTGATATCATGCAATAAACCAATTAGCACATTCCTACAAACTGCTTGCCAAAGTAAATACCAACACATTATTATCAAATAAGTTCGTTAGTTACTAGCCTCTTGAACAAGTGGGATTTTATCCAAAGGTTTAGTAAAATATAACACCTACAGACAGTAAAAACACTTATCGAAAAGTGTAACGAATCAAATGAAATTCTTTATTTGGCATTTGTGGATTGAGTAAGGCATTCGACTGCATAAAAATCTGAACCGTATTAGAAGGAACGAGTAACGCAAGGATTGATTCAAGATATATAATACTCCTAAAATTTATTTATGCACGATCATTATGCAAATAAACGTAGCTTAAGGTCTAACAACAGGCAAAATAAGAACGGAAAGAGGAGTTACACAGGGAGACACTATCTCTCCAAAATTGTTTACTCTAGCATTAGAAGTTAGAATTTATAAAAGTTACATCAGACCTGTTATGACCTATGGTATTGAATCAAGAGAAGACACCAAAAAAACCAAAATCATGCTACGAATAGCCGAAATGAAGACACTAAGAGCAATTGCAGGGAAGACAAGAAAGGATAGAATACGAAACGTCATCAGGGAACAATGTGGCGTGCAAGATGTAGTAAGATGGGGTAGGTAAATACTAAGAAAATGGTTCAGTGATGTAAAAAGAATGAAAGAGCACAAACTACCAAGAATTGCGCTAGAAGGAAAACCAGCTGGCAAGCGTCCACCGGGTAGACCACCAAAGAGATGGAGAGATAGCTGGCAGTCAAGAAAAAATTCAACGTCGGAATTAACAAATCGACAGATGCACAACAAGTTTAAGAAAGAGAAGAAGCATTAGAAGATGTGTTCGAGAAATTAAATTGGGAACATCGCGGAATTAAAATGGATGGCAGACTTTTAAGTCATCTAAGATTTGCGTTGACGATGACTTAGTACTGATAAGCAACAATATAGAGGAACTC
The DNA here is from genome assembly GCF_917563875.1 of Diabrotica virgifera virgifera. NCBI lineage: Eukaryota > Metazoa > Arthropoda > Insecta > Coleoptera > Chrysomelidae > Diabrotica > Diabrotica virgifera. Next base: position 246,965,123 of record NC_065449.1, read on the forward strand.
TACACTCTACATGCCAAAGGAGCTTAAACAAGAATATGCGAAATTTGGTTTAAAAATGAATTTAGACTAGTATACAGGGTGATTGATTAGTAGGGTAAAGCTCAATAGCTCCGCTATAGTAATAGATAGCAATAAAACTTGTTGCGTTTTATAATTGTTGCCAACTTTAATTATAAAATTATTTAGCATTATACAGTGTGTTTGATAACACAGTGGCAGTCCAAACTTATGCTTTTTAAATGGGATAGACACCCTATATTTTATTTTATATTCGAAATCCTGTTAACTTCTCCATCACAAAAATATAAAGGTTTTTTATGTTATACAGGGTATTGACAACGTTATAACCATTTTTATATGAAAATCGTAACAAGCTCAACTCCCTGTATAAATAAAAATAAGCACAACAGCAATGATTTATTACTGCCATATTTTTTTATTTGTTGTCAAAATTTTTAAAAATTATTGACATTGCTAATTTTCTTTATATCAAATACAGGGTGAGTCAAAACGCAAGTACATTATTTTCTCAGTAATTTTAAATGTAACGCTCTATATTTTATATCACCATTGGAAAGTACGAGTACCGTACTATAAGTTTTGTATAACATTCCCTATGTACAAATTGATTAGTTTTCGGATATTTTCATTTTTTTCATTACTGATTATCAATCCGCTAATTAATGTAACAATGTAGCAAATAAAGAAAGAAAAATAATGTACTAGTAATACATTTTACAAGAAAAAAACACAACCATAACATGCAACATTTTTGAAACAATTAAAACCTACTTTTGTATGTAGATGTAGCAAGTGAAGAAAGAGAAATAATTTATTAGAAATAAATTTTACAAAAAACACAAAAAGACAAAATACAACATTTTGTGAAGACAATTAAACACTACTTTTGTATGTAATTAATGACATAAGGTGTTCAAACTTACCTCCTAACACATTTATGCATGCCTAAAAACTATGATTGAACGAGCTACTTACACTACGAAGCATTTGTAAATTAGCACATCGAAATACACTTTGTATTCTATTTTTCATCTTATCCTTTGTTGTTGGAGGTATTTTATAAACTTCATTATTAACGTAACTCCAAACAAATCAGTCCAGTTTATTAATTTCTAGTGATCTGGGTGGCCACGCTACTGATCCATTGCAAAATGAAAATATCTCGAAAACTAATAAATTTAAACATAGGGAATGTTATCTAGAAATTAAAGTGCGGTAATGGTACTTTTCAATAGTGATGTAAAATACAGGGTGTTCCATTTAAGATTACTGAGAAAATAATGTACTTGCGTTTTGACTTACCCTATATTTGATATAAAGAAAATTAGCAATATCAATCATTTTTGAAAGTTTTGACAATAAATAAAAAAATATGGCATCAATAAACCATTGCTGTTGTGCGTATTCTTATTTAACAAGGGAGTTGAACTTGTTACGATTTTCATGTAAAATTGGGTATAACTTTGTAAGTACCATGTAAGTACCTTTACGATCCATCACAATACATTCACCATAAATCCTGAAGAGGACAAAATCCTAAACGGGGACACTCATTGAAAGCATTTCCACATAGCATTTAATCTATACACGCAAATCAAACAATGAAATGTAAGTACCCTGTAAAACAAAACAAACATTTACATTTTTGTGAAGGAGAAGTTAACAGGATTTCGAATATAAAATAAAATATAGGGTGCTCTATTAAAAAAAAATACGTTTGGTCTGCCACTGTGTTATCGAACACCCTGTAACATTCTAATTAATTTTATAATGTGAAGCTCAAAGTTGGCTACAATTTTTGTTTTTACCTTTTTTGCTATCTATTACTACAGCGGATCTATTGAGGTTTAACCCACTAATCAATCACCCTGTATGTACCTGGGCCACATGACTAAACTCTGCAAACAAAATCAAACGGCAGAGATAACTAGAATAATCCGAATGACTTAAGCAGTAGTAAGAAGAATTGGTGATGTGATGAAAAACAAAGAGATGGCAATACATCTAAAGAAAACAATTATCAGCCAATAGATTAAGAACAACACAGAGGGCTATCGAACGAGCTATATTGGGAGTTTCTCTGAGAGAACATATACGTCATAAAGACGTAGGAAACAGGACGAATGTGGAAGATGTGATTGGAAGAATGGCGCCAATGAAATGGAACTAGCTATTAACAAGTACAAAACAACGAAAGACGGACGAGAAACATTGTATATTGGAAAACACGCTAACACAGTCGTAGTAGATGAAAAACACAAAAGAAGAATCCCAAAAACAGTGGCCAGAATACATCAAAGAAAAGTGGGAAGGAACTGGCACCAAATAATATAAAACAGAGTAGAATGGAAAATTCACGGAGAGACTTTTGTTCAGGAGTGGATGCCAACAGGCTGAAGAAGAAGAAGAAGAAGAAGAAGAAGAAAAAGAAGAAGAAGAAGATCTGTGTAAGATTTGTGTTTATATATAATTGGAGTATGGTCCAGCTGAAAGACTTGTCGCTGACAGAGAACAAGATAGTTTTGGATTGGTATCAAAAACCAACTGACTCTGGAAGATATATAAATTATTTCTCTCAGCACTCGAAAAGCCAAAAACACAACACTGTTGTGGCAATGAAAAACAGAATTTTACACATCAGCAATGACCTGTTCACACAAAAGAATTTAAAAATACTCTATAACATATTCTTGAACAACGGCTATCCAAGTAAAATTCTTAAGCAACTGATATATAACTCAGACTTATACGACGGGCAACGTGACAACAGACCATCAGATCCCGTGATTTACAAAAAGTTATCCTTCATAAATGGCTTAACCAACAATATAATCAAGCTGCTGAACGGAATTCCGAAAATCAAAATAGCGAAATACAATAGCATATCCAACTCTAGCTTATTCTCGAAGCTTAAAGACCAGACACCGCTTCTAAATCAGAGTCATATCATCTATCAACTTTCTTGTCTCGAATGTGATGGGCAGTATATAGGACAAACATCGCATTGGTTGAAACAAAGAATAACGCAGCACAAAAGTGATTGTAAAACACACAAAAATACTTGTGCAGCAGTACACCATTCCATAACAACAGTCACAACAGTCTATTCAACCTATGTATTTGTAATCGATTCTGGAATAAAATAAGGTATTGTTAGTCAACTACAGTGTTCAGTTCAACTATGTATTTAAATCGGACTAACCCATATTTCTGAAAAGAAAAATCTTTGACCAGTGTGTGTTCCCTTTTCTTAGGTACTTATGGAGCTGAAAAATTAACACTCACAAAAAAGGTAGTCAACAAGATTCGTGTAACTCAAAGGGCTATGGAGTGCCAGATGTTGGGTGTCTCCCTGAGAAACCTAACCCCAAACGAAAAAAGACGTCGTAGAACAAAAACAATAGAGCTGTCGAAAAAATGCCAGGTCCTTAGACAGCCGATGGACAAAACGTATTGTCGAGTGGAGTACGCCCACCAACCAAATGGACCAAGGATCTGAAACATGTTATCGGTTAGGGCAGTCAATGAGGGTAATTGGCTCCTAATTCCATTCTACTACATCGATTTACTTGATATTTTCACAGTAAGTAGGTAATAGCTGAATAAACAAAGTCTACCATATGCCGATGTGCGCTTTTATCTTGGGGTGGTACCCACACCCTCTCGGGGGTGAAAAATGTTTTGGGTAAAATAGCCACGGGTAGACTAGAGAACCTCATTTTAAGCAAAAACTGCTCTATAATTATTTTTTGAAAACTCGATACTTTTTTAGTTATTCGTGGTTGAAAATTGGCCATTTTCATTGAAAAATGACACCTTTTCGGACGAATTTTTGCGAATACCTAAAAAACCTATGCATCTAACAAAAAAACTATATAAAATATTTCTGTAGGTTATAAAAACACACAGATTTGTTCCTTCATAAATCTTCTAGTTAAAATACAAAGAGGGATATGGTAGGTAAGAAGAGTTTGTTCTTTTGCTGCATGCTCAAATCGGTGTATTCAACTTGAAATAACAGAGAAACTGTCGATTTTAGGTGTATAATGGTACTAATAACTTTTGTAGTGCTTGAAAAGACCTTTACAATGAGGAATACTAAATGTCGATTACATTCAAACTAAGCGAGATATTCTGCAAAAAATTTGATGACTAATGTATTTTAAGAAGAAATGAGAAGTATATTTAACCCCTCATCCATCAGAATTTAAATACATCGTTTTCATTCTACAATACTTTTTATTATAGTGTTATTTCTATGTTCAAAAAGTTGGACTGGATCAAAATGAATGGTTTTTGAAAAAAAAAATAAGGTCAAATTATAGAGCGCATTTTTAAATTTTCTTAAAAATCTTCCTATTACTCCATTTAACTCGAAAAAGATATAGAGATACGAAAAAAAGGTACCAGACAAAAATGTAGGGCATTTTCAGGTAAAAATATCATTTGATTTTTTATTACTGCATCTCTTATTATTGTTAAGTTACATAGAGAAAAAGGAAGATTTTTAAGGAAATTTAAAAATGCTCTCTATAAGTTGATCTTTTTTTTTTCAAAAACCATTCATTTTAAACCCATCTAACTTTTTGAACATAGAAATAACACTATAATAAAAGGCATTGTGGAAGGAAAACGATGTATTTACATTTTGGTGGATGGAGGTTAAAATTACTTCTCATTTTTTCTTAAAATACATTAGTTATCAATTTTGTTTGCAGCATATCTCTCTCGGTTTTAATGTAATGGACCTTTAATATAGCTCATTTTAAAGGTCTTTTTAAGCACTACAAAAGGTATTTGTAACATTACACACCTAAAATCGACCGTTTCTCTGTTATTTTAAGTTGAATACACCAATTTGAGAATGTACCAAAAAACAAACTATTTTTACCTACCATATCCCTTTTTATATTATAACTAGAAGATTTATGAAGACAAGAGTCTCTTTGTTTTTTTATAACCTACAAAAATGTTTTATTTTCCCCTACCATATCTCTTTTTGTATTATAACTAGAAGATTTATGAAGACAAGTGTCTTTTTTTTTATAACCTACAAAAATGTTTTATTAATTTTTTTTAGTTAGATGCATAGTTTTTAAGGTATTCGCAAAAAACCGTTCGAAAAGGTATTATGTTTCAATGAAAATGGCCAATTTTCAACCACGACTATCTCAAAAATTATTGAGTTTTCAAAAAAAAATTATAAAACAGTTTTTGCTTAAAATTAGGTTCTCTAGCGGATTCAGTGGTATCAGGTAACTGGATACAAGCTACACAAAACAGACACAGATGGAAGGACCTGAGGAAGACGGAAGACCTATGTCCAGCGGTGGACACATACGGGTTGATGATAAAATAGTCAAAATACTCAAAATGTAATTTTACCCGCAATTCTATGAAAATATGGGAAAGTAAACGTATCCTGACGTCATAAAATAACCAATTTCATATTGTTTTGACCAAATGTTTTACGGAAACTGTAACAATGAAATTAATAAACAGGAAATCAAGATCCATCAGGTCATAAAGAGACTTTTGTGACACAATAACATTTTGTTAGCTTTAATCTAACAGAAATAAAATCTTTCTTGTTTCAGGAGAGAAAGAAACGGACTCTTTATATCCTTTCTCGACAAAATCTAATTCCAATAAAATTTTATCGATACTGTAAACTGGTATAATTTATTGCTTTCCTTGCGTTAATATTGAATAAGACAAGGATAAAAAAATTGGCGCCTGCAGCACATAACAATTTTCGAAACGTGTGTCATGGAGTTGTTGGTCTAGTTCAGGGATGTCCGAACCCTTAGACTTTTAGGGTTAAATAGTTTTTGAGTCTTCAGAAAGCCATAAAAAATATTCTACATATTATCAATTTTGTTACTTAATGCTCTTTTAACTTTTTTTCTTCTTCTTCTTTCAGTCCCTTTCCCGATTGTCGAACTTTGGTTATAATATTGGTAATAATAATTATATTTACGGCTGCTCTAAACAGAGTAGCGGTGGTCTCTTGATACCACTCCCGGAGATTTTGGAGCCAGGATGTTCTTCTTCGGCCTGGGCCTCTTCTTTTGGCGATCTTGCCCTGTATTATGAGGTGTAGAACTTTATACTTCTCTAGATGTCTCATTACATGGCCCAAATATTGTAGCTTTAAAATTTTTGTTTTTGTTATTTCTGTACTCTTTTTCATTCGATGTAAAACTATTTGATTTCTTACGGATTCCACCCACTGTATCCGTAATATTCGTCGATGTTCATCATTCATCATAATTCGTCGCAATATCCGCTTTTAACTTTTCGTAAAGAGAAATAAAAAAGAATAAAAAAACAAGAAAATAAGCTTTTGCCTTGCTGAGGCTTCCTATCCCCCCACGGAAGAGCAGGATAATACGCTACACTATTATGTGTGCTCAAACATATAATCTCAATTTAAGCGTCGTAACCATTACAACTACATAAACCATTTCGGCGATAATTGTTAAATGGATTATACATTTGGAGCTCGATATCTTCGAAACGGTTTAACCGATTTTGATTAATAAACGTGAGTTTGAAACGTATTGACAAGTCGTATCTGATACATCCAAGGTCAAGTATGATAACTGAAAGTATTACAGGAATTATTGAGCTTGAAAAACCCATTTTTCTCATAGGAAATAGATCCGATGACATTTATGAAGCCTATATCTTAAAAATTCGAATTTTCCCAGATATGATATACGAGTATATACACCGTTAGACGCGTCCAGAGTTCTCCTAGAAACTCTCAGTTATTGGCGCAATTCGTAGGTTAAAATTTTGAGTAATAGTCGAAAACCCAAAAATTTTCAAAGTTTAGTTTTTCAGTTTTTCGACTACACTGAGCCGTGTGTATGTCTCATCCTGACCTATAGACACCATTTAAAAGCTAGACTGTCTCTCCTTGAACCTAAGGTAAATACCCCAAAAAAATATGCTGTTTTTTACTTACCCAGTCCCATAGCTGGCTTATGGGTAGTCGAAAGTCACAAACTACACCGGTTCTGACTCGGCCCTGACTCTGAATCGGCCCTGACCCCCTCTTGAAATACAGAAAAAAATTCAGATCGGTGTAACTTTTCCACACACTTTTCCACACATACTGATATACAGTGAGCATGTAAAGGTTGGAATAAATTCATTTTCTCGAGAATGAACAATGTTGGAAAAAATCCCAAAACAGGTCAATTTTTATTTTTAAATTACGACTTTTTGGCATATATATCATACTAGTGACGTCACTCATCTAGGCGTGATGACGTCATCGATGATTTTTTTAATGGAAATAGGGGTCGTGTGACAGCTCATTTGAAAGGTAATTCAATTCTCTATTCAGCAATATAAACATTTACACAGTTATTTATAGAGGGTGTCCAAAAAGTATTTTTTAATTAAATTTATTGACATAAAAAGAAGAATGCATGTAATTTATTTAGTCCAAAATACATTTTATTGCCCTCAGAACACAGAAAAAAATGTTTATTTGAAAAATATTCATTGCTTTTCGCTTAAATTAAATGTTCAAACTGTCAAGAGGAAGATGGGTGGCGGCTTTAATATTGAATTTAAGCAAAAAACAATATTTATTTGTCAAATAAACATTATTTCCTGTTTTCCGATAGCAGTAAAAGGTATTTTGAATTAAATAAATTACACACATTCTTCTTTTTATGTCAATAAATTTAATTAAAAATAATTTTTTCTGGACACTCTGTATAAATAAATATGTTAATGTTTATATTACTGAATAGAGAATTGAATTACCTTTCAAATGAGTTATCACTATCACACGACCCCTATTCTCATTTAAAAAATTTATAGATGACGTCATCACGACCAAATGGGTGACGTTACTAGTATGATAGATATGCCAAAAAGTCGCAGTTTAAAAATAAAAATTGACCTGTTTCGAGATTTTTTCCAAAATCGTCCATTCTCGAGAAAATAAATGTATTCCAACCTTTACTTGCTCACTGTATGTGTATAACTGATTTTCAAAATTAAACATGCGTTGGAAAGGTAATGATCAGTACTATCAGAAGCCGCAGAGGGTCAGACTTAAATTTTCGAAATTTTTTGGAGTTTTGGGGACGAGAACGAAAAACAGGCCCTGAATGTGAGGGGCCGTAAAATCCACACCCTTGGACCAAAATGGATAGGCCAGTCTTTTCCTAGATTTTAAGATGGGATTTTGGCTAATTTTAAATTCAGTCAGATTTAAAAAATAGAAAATTTCGTGTAGGTATATTGTTATGCTCTACTTTTACTATTTATTTAGATTAATTAGCAAATTCTTAATTTAATTGATTATTCAATTATTTCATTTCTTGCCTATGTAAAAACACAACTAAATTCCTAACAAAGGAATCTCCCTCGAACCAGGAAAATTAACTCTTGAACCGGTCGACGATTTGGTTTCAACTTGATTCTGCTCGCAAAGGTCGATCACACCACTCTACACTGATTCTACACTTTATAAAAAATTGGACTGCTCTCTTCCGATGTCAATTACACAGTGTCTTTATTTTTCTCTCAAATCCATACTCTCACATTCATTATCCCTTCTCCTGATATTTTCCATCCAATAAACAACAACCTCTCTCAAACCATTTATTTCTTAAGAAACCAAATATCCTTCCATAATAACTTTCCCAATTTGTCAAATTTCAAAAAATATCATAATTAGTTCTTTACTACTTTCTACTTTTACAACTAAAAACTAATACAGTTTGTTTACCACATTAAAATACCTTCCCGGAAGGATCTTAAAACCGTCTTTGTTTTCGACCACGATGTCCAACTCTCTAATCACCGCAATGTTTGTTCGTTGTCCCGTGCATTTCGTCGAATCGCTTATTAGTCGTTTCACTTTTTCCCGAAACACTTGCTTAATAGCAAAATTAAATTCTAAACAATTTTGGTGATATACAGGGTGATGAAAAACTATGATTTTATGGTCGTTGATATAAATTTAATTTTTTTGAATTTTCTTTAAAAAAACAATTTCACAACAATATATAGTGTCGCACTGGCGAGAACTATCGTTCTCTGTGATTTTGGTGTTTGTGTTCGTCTTATTATTTCCATATTTTACTTAAAATCTAATTTTGTGAAATAAATTCGCATTAAAATAGTAATTATCCTCACACGTTCCATTCAAAGCCCATTTCCGAATTCCACTTTTGTTGCGCTACTGGAAAATATCGCCAGAAAGCTCATATCCAGTTTTAAAGCTGTCAAGAGTGGACTGAATAAATGCTGTGTGCATAATGGATTATAATGGAAGAGAAGGATAATACGCTACACTATTATGTGTGCTCGAACACATAATCTTTTTTGTTTAATTTACTTGAATATACCCACATGGAACAATGGTGAGCTAAAGTATTTAATTTTTTTTAAATAAAAGCCACTTTTGCAAGAAAGTATGTTTAAAGTTATTTTTTAGGTATTAAAATTTACAAATACTTTTTTATAAATAAAAACAAAAAGTTTTATAAATACTACATTAACTGTAAAGTAAATAGTTATTTATACAGAGTGTACCAACGAAAATTTGACTCCTCTCCCAGAAACCCCAAAAAAAAAAAAGGTATTAGATATTCATATAACGCAAAATTTAACGATAGTGATTCGAAATAAATCACTACACTATCCGGAGTTTCGGTAACTTGAATAAATTACACATGGATAAAACATATACATATTATGCAAATAACAACTATTCTTCCGCAACAGATTTACAAATTTCCAATAATGTGATATATCTCCGAGTACAGATGCAGTCTGCATCTTGATCTTTTCTTGCCGCATTTCCAATATTTTGTCCCAGAGGGAAATGCGAGAGGAAATACATACATTGTAACAAAGTTAGCTGGCGTCTCTATTTTTGTATTACTTGTTGCCTGTGGCATAACAATTGGAGCTCGAAATCAATACGGTGGAAAAATAAAAGTTATTGTGAGACAGGCAATACGGAAAGCGTGTATGTTATATTAGGTAGTTTAGTTTTTAATAAAGGGATATAAGCATATACATAAGAGGGATAAACAGATATAGAGTTGCACAAGTTTGAATTGATTGTTTGAAATTGACTTGAGTTTGACATAATTTTAAGTCAAACTCAAATCAATCCTTCTGACAAATATGGTTACAGGTTTGAAAATCTGTCAAACTGGTTGTCAAACTAGTTTGGAAGAGTTTGAAAAATAATTTATTTAGCAGATAACCTTTTTTGTCGAGATAGAAATGTTAATTGGCAATTAAGATAACAAAATTAAAAAAAAAGCAATGAGTCCCATATAAAAATAACTTGATACTGGGGACGATTCAAGCCAAAACTGGGTCGTAAATTCCAGAAAATGATTCATTTACTCGTAAAATTTCTGGCTGAGTGTTACTAGATTACAACAAAAAATTCTTTAGATGGTTTTTTTTTATACCAAGTGTAATTTATTTTACTTTAACAAAAATTTATGAAAGAGCAACAAAATATAATATATTTTTGACAAAGTACGTTCAATGAATTTTTTGTGACTTTGTATTAGATCAGATATTGTTTTAAAGAACTGAACTAGTTTTACACTATTTGTCATTTTATAACGCTCTTCTTAATTTTTACATAATATGCACTTTGTAATTTTCATTGTTTTGCAATCGCCTGCAGCAACATCAAATAAATCAGTATATTTCTATTTCCTAATTAATTCTGCTTCGTCTACAGATTTTTTTTTCTTAATTTTTGCAGTGGTGATACCTTCAAATCAGACACAATTTGTTGTGCTACGTATTCTGAACCGAAAAAGGTCAAGGTTCAGACATAACCGTACAAAATATACACTTCAGAACGAACGTAACAAACAAGCCAAGCATTATACAGTAGACTCGCGATTATCCGAGGTAACTGGGACCGTGACTACCTCGGATACGGAAAAACTCGGTTAACACTGAGATTGGTTATATTGATAGTATAGTATAGTTGATCCAAAAGATGGCATAACCCAGACATCCAAAGTGAAAGTTATCCTTCCACACCAAATTGTTCTATATGGTCCACACAATGTCCAGAAAAAAGTCACACCATTTTGAGCGTCGGGTTTGGGGGGGAGAGGGGGGAGAAATCGGTAAATTCGTAGTTTTTTAAGTTTTTCGCCAATATTTCTAAAACTATGCGGTTTAGCATGAACAAATTTCTATACAAAATTGTTCTACATTAAATTTGAAATAAAAAAGGCCCTATGCATAATCTTTCTAAAATGAATGGTTCCAAAGTTACGGAGGTAGTATAGTATAACTGGTCAAAAAAAAGGCCTAACTTAAACATCCAAAGTAAAAGTTTTCGTCCAACACCAAAATGTTCTATATGGTCCACATATTGTTCAGTAAAAAGTTACACCATTTTGAGCGTCCGGTTTGGGAGAGAGATGGGAGAGAAGCCGGTAAATTAGTAGTTTTTTTACGTTTTTCGTCAATATTTCTAAAACTATGCTTTAGCGTAAACAATGTTATATACAAAAATGTCCTGCATAAAATTTAAAACAAAAAATGTTGTATACATAATTGTTATAAAATCAACGGTTCCAGAGTTACTTAGGGTGAAAAGTCGAGGTTTTCGTTACTTTTTATATTTTTTGGGCAATATTATTCATGATATAACTATAGCAAAAACCCAGATATCCAAAGTGAAAGCTATCCTAGAAAAAAGTCACACCATTTTGAGCGTCGGGTTTGGGGGGGGAGAGGGGGGAGAAATTGGTAAATATAAAAAGTATCGAAAACCTCTACTTTTCACCCTCCGTAACTCTGGAACCGTTGATTTTATAACAATTATGTATACAACCTTTTTTGTTTTAAATTGTATGTAGAACATTTTTCTATAGAACATTTCTTACACTAAAGCATAGTTTTAGAAATATTGACGAAAAACGTAAAAAAACTACTAATTTACCGACTTCTCCCCCATCTCCCCCCCCCCCCAAACAGGACGCTCAAAATGGTTTAACTTCTTACTGAACAGTATGCGGACCATATAGAACAATTTGGTGTTGAAGGAAAACTTTTACTTTGGATGTCTGGGTTAGGCCTTTTTTTGGACCAATTATGCTATACTGCCTCCGTAACTTTGGAACCGTTCATTTTAGAAGGGTTATGCATAAGGCCTTTTTTTATTTCAAATTTAATGTAGAACAATTTTGTGTAGAAGGTTGTTCATGCTAAACCGCTTAGTTTTAGAAATATTGACGAAAAACGTAAAAAACAACGAATTTGCAGATTTCTCCCGCCCAAACCCGACGCTCAAAATGGTGTGACTTTTTTCTGAACATTATGTGGACCATATAGAACAATTTGGTGTTGGAGGATAACTTTCACTTTGGATGTCTGGGTTTGGGTCTAACTATACCATACTATGATAGAAAAACACGTAAATAACCATAACTGTGGATATTTTAATGACAAAACTAATACAGTACTGTCTATAAAAGATAAAAACATTTACCTTATCATTGTTACTGTTTTAAAAAGTGTTTGATTGATTTTTGCGTAAGCTTATCATTCCTCTTCAAAACCTCTATATTAGAACCAAGTAAGAAAGTACTTACTACAACCAAATGTAAGAAAGAAGAATGGATGACGGAGGAAATTCTAGACTTGATGAATGAAAGAAGAAAAAACAAAACCATTAATAAGACTCGCTATAAACAGCTTCAAAACCAAATAAGAAGAAAAATTAGGGAGGCTAAAGAAACCTACTTCTCTGAAAAATGTAAAGAAATAGAAGAACTGCAAAACACATATGACAACTTCAACCTACATAAAAAAGTCAAAGAACTAGCCGGAATAGGAAATAGAAGAACCTCAAATATATTGCTCGACAAAAATGGAAATATTATAATGGAGACAAAACGAAAACTACGACGATGGAAAGAGTATATCGAGGAACTATTTCATGACCAGAGAGAAGCTAGTACATCCGTAGATAGCCAAACGGGAGATGTAGGCCCAGAGATAACCAAATCAGAGGTTAGTCAGGCAATAAACTCTATGAAAACCAATAAATCTGCTGGTCCAGATGAATTGCCTAGCGAGCTGATAAAGTTGGTCAACGAGAAAAACCTGGACATAATAGTAGAACTGTTCAACGCTATCTATACTACTGGAATCATCCCTAGAGAAATGTTGACATCAGCCTTTGTGTGTTTGCCAAAGAAGGTGAATGCAAAAGAATGCAGTGACTACCGAACCATAAGCTTAATGTCACATACCTTGAAAATTCTATTGAAAATTATCCACGCCAGAATACACTCTAAACTGGAGCTGGATATTAGTGACACTCAATATGGGTTCCGCAATGGTATGGGTACCAGAGAGGCATTATTCTCCTTCAACGTGCTGACACAGAGATGTTTGGATGTTAACCATCCTCTTTACGTCTGTTTTATAGACTACAATAAGGCGTTTGATAAAGTAAAACATGATCGACTCATGGAAATCCTAAAAAATAAAAACCTAGATGAAAGAGATTTAAGACTAATAACACACCTCTATTACAATCAGCGAGCAATAGTAAGAATTGAAAAAGAAACATCTGAAGAAATGGAAATAAAGAGAGGAGTCAGGCAAGGCTGCATACTATCACCTCTATTATTTAACGCTTATTCTGAAGAGGTAATGCGAGAAACTCTGGAAGATGAAACAGTCGGCATAAGAGTAAATGGAGTCTTAGTTAACAACATCAGATATGCAGATGATACAGTAATAATAGCCGATAGTTTACAAGACCTGCAAAGACTCATGAGTAAAATAGTAAGGTGTAGTAGGGAGTACGGACTCTCTCTCAATATCAAAAAGACGAAGTTTATGAAAATTAGTAAAAACAACCATAATACTAACGAAATCTTGATAGTAGAGGGCCAGCAGATCGAAAGAGTAAAAAAGTACACTTACCTAGGAACACTTATAACAGAAAATAATGACTACACTGCAGAAATAAAAGTCAGAATCGAAAAAGCACGTTCTAATTTTATAAAAATGAAAAAGGTCCTATGTAGCAAAGATTTAACATTAGCTCTTAAAGTACGCCTAACAAAATGTTACGTCTACAGTGTTCTATACTATGGAGTGGAATCATGGACGTTAAATGTAGAGACAATGAGACGACTTAACGCCTTTGAAATGTGGACCTATAGAAAAATTATGAGGATTTCCTGGGTAGATAGAGTTACAAACAATGAAGTACTGAGAAGAATAGGTAAAGAAAAGGAAGTTGAACTTACAATTAAAGAAAAGAAGCTACAGTATCTCGGACATGTGATGCGGGGCGAGAAGTATGGTATCCTACGACTCATAATGCAGGGAAAGATAGATGGCAGAAGAAGCATCGGAAGAAGACGAATTTCATGGTTGAAGAACCTGAGAGAGTGGTTTGGATGCAGCTCGAAACAACTATTTAGAGCTACTGCCTCAAAAATTAAAATAGCTATGATGATTGCCAACCTCCGTAGCGGAGATGGCACCTGAAGAAGAAGATCATTCCTCTTTTTGAGGCGGCGATGTTGTGCCAAAGTTGAAAGTTATGACTTTTGCCTCGGTTAACCGAGGGGCTCGGATAATCCAAACTCGGATAATCGCGAGTCTGCTGTACTTCTAAATTTGAACTATAACTAATTTGCGGAGTAGCCGAGTACAGGTTCAGACCTATCCAAATAAGTCAAAATAAAAGGCGGTACGCTCTCAATTAGAATTTATTGGAAATAAACACGTGGCGCAATATGGTACCTATTCAAACTTCAAACTGTTTGAAGTAGTTCAATTTAAAGTAAAACCTAAAGATATTGAAATCAAGTCAAGTTTTGTAAGAAAGTTTGGTTTTCAATTCAAGTCAAGTTTGTAGCGTAAAATCAAACTAGTTTGACTTGATGCATCTCTACTAAAATGTTTTTACCAAAACAAAAGTTTCTGTAGGAGGAATATCTCATAAATGGCAAAAAAAACGCTAAAAACGCTAAAAAAAAGGCTCAAAAAACGCTAAAAGTGACTTATTTGGCACGTTAAATGTTTATTTGCATTTTACTCTTAGCGTAAAAAATTTACAAAAAAATTCACAGGAATAGCTTTCGTCGTAAATACTCCATTGAAATGTTACATTTAGGGTTGCATTTCTTAGAGGAGTCAATTTTATTTTTTTAATGTATAGGAGGGTTCAGTAGAAGCTTAAGTTCAAGTTTTTGGGGTCGTTACCCTTGTCCCCCGGCCGCCATATTGGAAAAAGGGGTGCAAAGGGCTTTCGCGCTGTATCTCCTAAACTAGCATTTCGACAGAAAATTTAATTACATATAAAATGTAGCAAATTAAATTTTCTACAATTACTTCAATTTTTCTACAATTATATCTATTACTTTTTATCGTCAAGTGACCAACAAAAGAGTTATAAACAAAAATAAGAGAAAATTTTGCAAGAAGTTTCCTTTTGGAGGTTATAACTTTTTTTCCATTCATTTCACAATAAAATAACATCATAGCGATTTTGTAGAGGATTTTTCAATGAACAATTTTCACTATAAAGTTTAATTTTATTTATTATCTAGGTTTTACAGCGCTCCAAACACCAGATTCTCGAATTCTCATAGGAATACAACAAATCAATACTTTTCTGTCTATATAGGGTGAGGCAGATAACTGGCCTATTAGAAATATCTCGAGAACTAAAGGTAAGAGAATCATGAAAATTGAAACACAGGGGTTTTGAGGTATGAACTATTTAATGAAAATATTTTCATCTCTTTGCAACTTCCGGTTATACTGGAAGTTGCTTATAAGTTCGTTTTTTAAATGGGACACCCTGTATATTTTTACATTTTTGGATTCTCCTCAATATTTTCTTTCTTAAAATATGAGGTTTTGTAGTATTATACAGGTTATTTTAAGAGATATTTACGTTTTTTTATTAATTTCGTAGCAATATTCACACCCTGTAGAATTGTAATAGTTTGATATTAAAAACTCTGCTTACGTTCAAGTGATTTTTAATATAGTCTACTATTGTTAAGAATCATTAGTATAGCTAATTTTGAAATTTTAGTATACAGGGTTGGTCGAAACTCGGAATGAATATTTTCTGAGTTTTCTTAAATGGAACACCCTGTATTTTAGTATTGTAATGAAATGATATTTCATGGTACTTTTTTATTTTATAAGTATTCCCTATACCTAACTGCTTTAATTTGTGAGTTATTGGTGATTCAAGCTAAACATTAATTGCAACAAAAAATACGTAAAATTTTATTAGGTTTGCCGTGAAAATATTCAATCACAAATAATTTTTCAGAAATAAATACATATTAATCCAGACTAATCCTTAAAATTACCAATAATGGTTTAGCTATCAAAATACCTACGTAGTTAAGATTGTTGGTGCGATTAACAATTAAGCACAAATTAAAGCAGTTAGGTATAGGAAATGCTTAAGAAATAAAAAAGTACCATAAAATATCATTTCATTACAATACTAAAATACAGGGTGTTCCATTTAAGAAAACTCAGAAAATATTCATTCCGAGTTTCGACCAACCCTGTATACTAAAATTTCAAAATTAGCTATACTAATGATTCTTAACAATAGTAGACTATATTAAAAATCACTTGAACCTAAGCAGAGTTTTTTATGTCAAACTATTACAATTCTACAGGGTACGAATTCTATTGCTACGAAATTAATAAAAAAAACGTAAATATCTCTTAAAATACCCTGTATAATATTACAAGACCCCATACTTTAAGAAAGAAGATATTGAGGAGAATCCAAAAATGTAAAAATATACAGGGTGTCCCATTAAAAAAAAAACGAAGTTATAAGTAACTTCCGGTATAACCGGAAGTTGCAAAGAGATGAAAATATTTTCATTTAATAGATCATCCTTCAAAACCCCTTTATTCCAATTTTCATGATTCTGTTGCCTTTAGTTCTCGAGATATTTCTAATAGGCCACTTATCTGCCTCACCCTGTATATTAGGCGAGCGGCATCAACCGTTATGCCGACCACGAAAATCAAATTTAAGGTGAATGACCAATTTTGATCTATTTTCATGTTTTCGAGGTCGCTGAATTCGAATATGAAGTTTATTTTTATCTAGAGTTGGTGGAACGTGTTCAAAAATCAAATTTTATATAAAAATGCCAAAAATCAATTTTGATAATTTTTCAAATTTACCTCGCTGTATCTTTAGTCGCTGTAAATATTTCCTTTTGAAAATTTTACTGTGTCATCTTTGAAGTATGTAGATAGCAATGAAATTTGTCCAAAATGTTTAAACACATTAAAAAAGGAGTTGTTAATTTTTAAACATTTTGTCATCATATTTCGTTAGTTTCATGTTTACTTAAAAAAGTTGAGCGACAAACTTTTTAGTTTATAATTTTAACCAACAAAACAATAAAATATAATTCATGAAGACGTTTTTTGAAAAATTTTAAGTCAAAATATACAATAGAAAAAAAGTTATGTTACTTCATAGACAAGCGGCACACCCCAAAAAACGCTTATATCTCGAGATCCTAACCACGGTGTGGTGAATGGCTAATTTTGTTCATACTTTATGATTTTGATATAAAAATCGTTTTTTGATCTTCTTAAGAATTTTGCATGGTTGCGTCATTCTTCTTCTGAACCGGCAAATTTGTCCTCAAACAACTTCTTAAGCCTTTTCTATATGCTTAGGGTTATAAGTTTTATTTTGGGGAGAAAGGTCAAAAACAGATTAATAATAGCATAGGAATGTTAAAATTATAATAAATTGTATGAATAAAAAATATATATAGATAGAAAAGTAAGCCTAACTTTTGTTTTTATTGTATTCCTATGAGCATTCGAGAATCTAGTCAAGTTTGGAGCGCTGTAAAACCTATAAAAATAAATAGAATTTAACAACTTTATAGTGGAAATCGTTCGCTGAAAAGCCCTCTACAAAATTGCTATTCTTCTTTCTTCTTAAGGTGCCTATCCGTTCCGGATGTTGGCGACCAGCATGGCTATCCTAACTTTGCTTGCTGCTATTCTGAATAGTCCGGTTGTCGATGTATTAAACCACTTTCTCAGGTTTTGAAGCCAAGATATTCTTCTTCTCCCTGGTCCTCTCTTTCCAAATACCTTGCCTTGAAGAATGAGTTGCAACAAGCCATATCTCTGTTCATTCCTCATAACATGGCCAAGATATTCTAGTTTGCGCTCTTTGATTATGTTAATAATCTCGCATTCCTTGCCTATTCTACGTAGAACCTCAATATTAGTCACACGATCCACCCACGAAATTCTCAAAATGCGCCTGTAACACCACATCTCAAATGCCTCGAGTTTTCTCAAAGAAGCCTCGGAAAGTGTCCAGGCCTCTACTCCGTATAATAACGTAGAAAATACATAGCATCTGATGATAGAGATTTTGGTAGCAAGAGGTAAATCGTGGCTTCTGAAAAGAGACTTCATCATTATGAACGCTGATCTCGCTTTTCCTATGCGTTGTTTTATTTCACTTGAGTGGTCCTACTGGCTGTTTATGTTGGTACCAAGGTATGTGTAGCTGTCGACCCTGTCAATTAGTTGTTGGTTAACCAAAAGCTGTGTATTTAATATTTCGCGCTTACTGACTACCATATACTTGGTTTTTTTCGTATTGAGATCAAGTCCGTATTCTCTACTTATATCTGATATGCGCGACATTATTCTTTGCAAACCATCTAGACTGTCTGCAAAAACTACAGCGTCGTCGGCATATCTAATGTTGTTCAGACGCACTCCGTTGACTAATACGCCTTCCTGTAGTTCTCCCAGCGCTTGCTCGAAGATACATTCAGAGTATATATTAAACAGCACCGGGGACAGGATGCATCCTTGCCTCACTCCTCTATCTATGGAGACTGCCTCTGTTAATTGGTCTTCCAATTTAATATTGGCAGTTTGGTTGTAATACAAATTATATATGATTCTCAAGTCTCTATCATCTACTCCCGCTTCTTTCAAGATGTTTATGAGTTTATCATGTTTTACTCTATCAAACGCCTTTTTGTAGTCGATAACACAAATATACACTTCACAGTCAACATCCCTGCATCTTTGCATAAGCACTTGGACAGCGAATAGAGCCTCTCGGGTGCCTAAGGCATCGCGGAATCCAAACTGCGTCCATGATATCTGTTGTTCGCATTTTTTATATATTCTGCCATGTATCACCTTCAGAAACGTTTTGAGTAAGTGGCTCATTAGGCTAATTGTTCTGTAGTCTTCACATGTTTTGGCATTTACTTTTTTGGGTAAAGTTACGAAGGTCGACTTTAACCAGCTTTGGGGTATTTTTCCAGTTACGTATATTTTGTTGAATACGGTTGTTATCCATTTTATTCCTTGTTCATCCATAAGTTTTAGGAATTCTACATAAAACTGGTCAGGCCCTACAGCTTTACCATCTTTAGTTGTTTTAATAGCTGACGTGACTTCTTCAATGGTAATCGGGGGTCCTGTTTGGCATTCAATGTCTTCAATGGTATTCTGCCTTTCATCTGCAAAAGTTACTTCCACATATTTCTTCCACGTGTCTAGTTTTTCTTCCACACTTAACAGTGGTTTGCCTTGGTTATCTGCCAAACACCCAACTCTTCTAGGTTTGTATAAGCCTGCAGCTTCTTTAACTTTTTTGTGCATATTGAATGAATCGTGTTTATGTTGCAATTGCTGGATTTCCGCACACTGTTCTCTTAGTCGTGTATCCTTAGCTATTCTAATTGCTTTTTTGATATCTTTATCTATTCTTTTGTATAATGACATGTCCTGATCTTTGGACTTTCGCCTCTCTTCCATCATATCTAAAATCTCGTTTGTCATCCACGATTTCTTCTTTATTTTTGGTGGTTTGAGGAATTTCTCACGTATGTCTTGTGAAACTGTATGCAACTTTTCTATCTCCTGGTCCATTACATCCGATTGAATAACGGTATTCAAGTTGTTCTGTATATACCGTTTTACACTCTGTTCTGTGTTTTGGTCTTTTAATAGCCTTATGTCGAATTTTGGATTGACACTACGTCTAACCTTCTTTAGCCTGAGCTTAATTTTGCCAATCAGTGGGTTATGGTCTGACTTGATATCAGCTCCTGGGTATGTCTTGACTGATGTTATGCTGTTACGGAATCTTTTATTAATCATGATGTAATCTATTTGATTTCTCACTATGCGGCCTGGAGTGTCTTGAGGTGATTTCCATGTATATAATCTTCTGTAAGGGAATTTGAAGTAAGTGTTAGTAATCACAAACTCTTCTTCTGCCACAAATTCACCCAGTCGGTCTCCTCGCTCATTTCTTTCTCCAAGTCCAAATTGCCCTATGAATTCTCCCGATTGTCCCCTACCAATCTTAGCATTTAGATCACCCATAATCAAAGTTAAATCCTTTTTGGGGAGGCATTTTAAGGTGTTGGATAGTTCATTATATAATGCTTCAATTATCTCGTCCGGTTTGTCAGCTGTAGGGGCATATACCTGGATAATGTTAGTTGTAATTGGGTAGGTATTAAGTTGAAGGAGGAGTATTCTTTCCGATATAGGTACAAAATTTTTAACATGTCTGGCAGTTTCTTGATTTAAGATTATACCTACCCCATTTTCGTGTCTTCCATTAGGGTTACCTGAATAATATATGTGATGATCATTAATTTTACATTGCCCAGAGTTCGTCCATCTCATTTCACTTATTCCCATTATGTCTACTGATAGTCTATCCATCTCCTTGATTGCATTATGAGTCTTACCTGCCTCGTATAATGTTTTAACGTTCCATGTGCAGATCGTGAGGTTTATTTTTACACTATATTGGCAAGGATTTCTTCTGCTGACGACCGAGAAGGCCTTGCCGTCTTGTGATTGTCCTTCTCTGCCGGATCTTGGTATCCGAGTTCCATGATCAGTAATATCGTTTCTATGATTTGTCGTAGTCATGCTAATTGTACTAGGGGTACTCTCCGAGTCTTTAATGCAGTGGTTCCCCGTTGCCTTCTGCATCTTTATGCCGTTGACCGTTACGTTGTTATTAGGTTCATCCGCCTTCGAGACCGATTTATCAATCTCAGGACAAAAAGGTGCCCTTCCACTTATCAGCTCATCCGCCCGAAGCCGTTGGCCAGTAAGTGGGGGGATTGCTTATACCGGCAATCGCTCGGACGTCAGAGCCTCGTTTGTTATCTGGCAGGATGCACCGAAAGGTCAGTATCAAGACCATTACACGGGCAGGTGAGGTTGACATTTGGATAGGAGAGGCTATACGTTACGCATCACTATCCCTTACATCCCAATTTTACTCTTAGCGTAAGAAATTTACAAAAAAAATCACAGGAATAGCTTTCGTCGTAAATACTCCATTGAAATGTTACATTTAGGGTTGCATTTCTTAGAGGAGTCAATTTTATTTTTTTAATGTATAGGGGGGTTCAGTAGAAGCTTAAGTTCAAGTTTTTGGGGTCGTTACCCTTGTCCCCCGGCCGCCATATTGGAAAAAGGGGTGCAAAGGGCTTTCGCGCTGTATCTCCTAAACTAGCAATTCTACAGAAAATTTAATTACACATTAAATGTAGCAAATTAAATTTTCTACAATTACCACAATTTTTCTACAATTATATCTATTACTTTTTATCGTCAAGTGACCAACAAAAGAGTTATAAACAAAAATAAGAGAAAATTTTGTAAGAAGTTTTCTTTTGGAGGTTATAACTTTTTTTCCATTCATTTCACAATAAAATACCATCATAGCGATTTTATAGAGGATTTTTCAATGAACAATTTTCACTATAAAGTTTAATTTTATTTATTATCTAGGTTTTACAGCGCTCCAAACACCAGATTCTCGAATTCTCATAGGAATACAACAAATCAATACTTTTCTGTCTATATAGGGTGAGGCAGATAACTGGCCTATTAGAAATATCTCGAGAACTAAAGGTAAGAGAATCATGAAAATTGAAACACAGGGGTTTTGAGGTATGAACTATTTAATGAAAATATTTTCATCTCTTTGCAACTTCCGGTTATACTGGAAGTTGCTTATAAGTTCGTTTTTTAAATGGGACACCCTGTATATTTTTACATTTTTGGATTCTCCTCAATATTTTCTTTCTTAAAATATGAGGTTTTGTAGTATTATACAGGGTATTTTAAGAGATATTTACGTTTTTTTATTAATTTCGTAGCAATATTCACACCCTGTAGAATTGTAATAGTTTGATATTAAAAACTCAAGCTTACGTTCAAGTGATTTTTAATATAGTCTACTATTGTTAAGAATCATTAGTATAGCTAATTTTGAAATTTTAGTATACAGGGTTGGTCGAAACTCGGAATGAATATTTTCTGAGTTTTCTTAAATGGAACACCCTGTATTTTAGTATTGTAATGAAATGATATTTCATGGTACTTTTTTATTTTATAAGTATTCCCTATACCTAACTGCTTTAATTTGTGAGTTATTGGTGATTCAAGCTAAACATTAATTGCAACAAAAAATACGTAAAATTTTATTAGGTTTGCCGTGAAAATATTCAATCACAAATAATTTTTCAGAAATAAATACATATTAATCCAGACTAATCCTTAAAATTACCAATAATGGTTTAGCTATCAAAATACCTACGTAGTTAAGATTGTTGGTGCGATTAACAATTAAGCACAAATTAAAGCAGTTAGGTATAGGAAATGCTTAAGAAATAAAAAAGTACCATAAAATATCATTTCATTACAATACTAAAATACAGGGTGTTCCATTTAAGAAAACTCAGAAAATATTCATTCCGAGTTTCGACCAACCCTGTATACTAAAATTTCAAAATTAGCTATACTAATGATTCTTAACAATAGTAGACTATATTAAAAATCACTTGAACCTAAGCAGAGTTTTTTATGTCAAACTATTACAATTCTACAGGGTACGAATTCTATTGCTACGAAATTAATAAAAAAAACGTAAATATCTCTTAAAATACCCTGTATAATATTACAAGACCCCATACTTTAAGAAAGAAGATATTGAGGAGAATCCAAAAATGTAAAAATATACAGGGTGTCCCATTAAAAAAAAACGAAGTTATAAGTAACTTCCGGTATAACCGGAAGTTGCAAAGAGATGAAAATATTTTCATTTAATAGATCATCCTTCAAAACCCCTTTATTCCAATTTTCATGATTCTGTTGCCTTTAGTTCTCGAGATATTTCTAATAGGCCACTTATCTGCCTCACCCTGTATATTAGGCGAGCGGCATCAACCGTTATGCCGACCACGAAAATCAAATTTAAGGTGAATGACCAATTTTGGTCTATTTTCATGTTTTTGAGGTCGCTGAATTCGAATATGAAGTTTATTTTTATCTAGAGTTGGTGGAACGTGTTCAAAAATCAAATTTTATATAAAAATGCCAAAAATAAATTTTGATAATTTTTCAAATTTACCTCGCTGTATCTTTAGTCGCTGTAAATATTTCCTTTTGAAAATTTTACTGTGTCATCTTTGAAGTATGTAGATAACAATGAAATTTGTCCAAAATGTTTAAACACATTAAAAAAGGAGTTGTTAATTTTTAAACATTTTGTCATCATATTTCGTCAGTTTCATGTTTACTTAAAAAAGTTGAGCGACAAACTTTTTAGTTTATAATTTTAACCAACAAAACAATAAAATATAATTCATGAAGAAGTTTTTTGAAAAATTTTAAGTCAAAATATACAATAGAAAAAAAGTTATGTTACTTCATATACAAGCTACACACCCCAAAAAACGCTTATATCTCGAGATGCTGACCACGGTGTGGTGAATGGCTAATTTTGTTCATACTTTATGATTTTGATATAAAAATCGTTTTTTGATCTTCTTAAGAATTTTGCATGTTTGCGTCATTCTTCTTCTGAACCGGCAAATTTGTCCTCAAACAACTTCTTGGGCCTTTTCTATATGCTTAGGGTTATAAGTAGAGACTGGAAAATATGCACTAAAAAATGTCTAAAATATGCATGCAATATGCATTTTAAAACAAGCTGAATATGCACAATTAACATGCAAATATGCATTTATATATGCACTTATTTTTATATGAATAATTTTATGGTTTACGTTAAATACATAAATAAATAAAAAATAATAAAAATAAATAAATAGGTTTGAATTTAAACCAAATTGTATTATTATTTCTTAATATATTTTTTTAACTTCAGGTTTTGTGACAAATAAAACGGCAAAATATTTTATTTTGACCACAAGATAAATAAGAGTACAATAAAATAAATGTACATATTTTTATTGTTACAATATTGATTCATATTTTCTAAACTAATATTATAAAAAGAGTACAATAAAACAAATTTACATATTTTTATTGTTACAATAAATAATCATATATTGATTCATATTTTCTAAACTAATATTATGTCTTCTATCTGTTAATATTTGTTTATAGGCAGAAAAAGATCTCTCAACGTCACAAGATGTAATTGGGGCATATTTAAACTTTGCTATTAGAGACGGATCCATATTAATATTTTCATCGAAGTTTCCAAAATTGATTATATTATTTATTGAACGCAATAAAGTGAAACCCTCATTTTTGTTTAAAACGTCATCAAGTTTATCTT
The DNA here is from genome assembly GCF_917563875.1 of Diabrotica virgifera virgifera. Lineage (NCBI taxonomy): Eukaryota > Metazoa > Arthropoda > Insecta > Coleoptera > Chrysomelidae > Diabrotica > Diabrotica virgifera. The sequence continues at coordinate 246,989,817 of NC_065449.1, forward strand.
TAATTTTTACTCCAATTTCCCCATTCAGATTTGTTATTTTCTGTTTAACCGAATCAACAATAGACATACTATTGTGAAGACATAAATTTTGAGCCTCTAATTTTGTAATTGAACTTTCAATGATATCGAAATTCGATTTTATATACAACAATTGATTTTTAATAGACTTTTCTTTAAAAATATTTTGACAGTTATCAATAGCGGTACAAGTCGGATCAAAACTTGAAATAACGCTTTTGATGTCGTCGTAGTGTTCAGATAAAAATATAGCACTTTTAAGCCAAGTTCCCCATCTGGTTAATACTGGTTCTGGTGGTAAAGGAATATCGGGAAGCATCTCCCTATATACCTGTACACGTAGTGGTGCTTTCAGAAATACTTTTTTTACATTATTTATTAAGGTGTTTACATTGGGAAATTCAATTCTAACTTTCTCTGCAACTCTGTTTAGGCCGTGCGCCAAACATGTACAGTGAATTAAATTAGGGAAAAAGATTTTAAGATTGGATGCAGCTTTCATCATATATGAGGCGGCATCACTAAGCATTAATAATATTTTTTCAAATGGTACTTGATCAGGTAAAAAAAAATTTGTTAGGGATTCGTTAACAAATCTAGCTATTGTAGCATAGTTTGTTTTTTCCAAACATTTTACACTAATTAAGTATGAGTTTTTAAAATCGCCAGAGTCGTTAAGAACTCCAACAATTAGATTCGCAATTTGTCGACCCTTTGTATCCGTTGTTTCGTCGACGGAATTCCAAAGATAATCGGCTTTTAACTGATTTTTAATACTCGTCATCACATCTTTGTAACATGCACTGACATATTTTTTCCGAAGAGTTGAAGAACTTGGTATTTGAGCTGGTTTATCTTTAATCTTGCAATAAGTTTTTAAAAAGTTTTGACACGATTTATGTTCTAACTTGTGCAGAGGGATATTGCAGTTCAAAAAAAAATGGCATAAATCCTTTGCAAAGGTTTCTTGCCCAACTGACGTATTCTGAATCTGCAAACTGTTCTGTAGAATCTGCTGGCGAGGTTTATTATCATTTTTTGATAGCTTAGTTTGGTGAAGTGAAGTTTTTATGTGTTGAACTACTTGGAATTTCTTTTGACATGGAATCTGGAATATAATGATAATGATGTTTTAGATGCTTTCGTAAATAGATACCTACATTAAAATGATCAAACTTTTTAAACCTCCCCCAATTTTTTTTTATTTCTCAAAGTGAAATTGAAATCGTCAAACAATAAAGTACAGTCAGTGTACCGTAGTATACAGGGTGGGCCACTCTCAACACCTCGCTCTGTATAAGCCAAACCGTTGCGAACTTTAAAAAACAGTTTTTGAAGAAATGGGACGGTTTGTCATTTTAGAATAGACAGACACATAGATGTGCAAAGAAGTTTGATAAGTTTAAAAATCTATTGAAGTGGAGAACTTACCTTTTTATCACAAATGGTGCAAAACATACTTTCACTGTCGATAACTTTTAGATGATTGTTACTTCCAATCCAACTTCTGAGAAGACTTGATTTTTCCCTTGCTACTTTAGGCATTTTCACAATAATAATAAAATGATTTTTTTACACAGTATAGTCAATAACTTGCAATCACAAAAGTTGAATAATCGGCGATTGATTTAAGACTAACCATTCATAAAATAAAATAATCTATCCTACCCTTAAAACAGTGTTGCCAACTCGACCAATATAGTATTTGCCAAACCTCACAAGAATGATGGAATGATCAGTTCAACAGTAGGTATTCCATTATCAACTAATAAAAAATCCCTATAGCAAGCATAACCCAGTACAGATAAATTATTTGTTTTAAAAAATGCTGAAACATGATCCTGTAGTTAATAGTAATCTCATGGTCCACAGACATAAGTACTAATATAAACATTATTGAAGGCGAAGGGATTTGCTGATGTAGGTGTGTATGTGTGAATGGTTAAACATTTTTTGTTAGGAATCAGATTTGACTCACTGATATCAGTTTCAAGTTCCTGTGAGAGAGTTCCTAAGTTGTTTTAGTAATTGTAAGGCCAACATAAAAATTTGTTCTGAATTAGAAGATTTTCGATTTTTACTAAATAATTTTTATATTATTTAATATGCTAGAAAATATGCTATATGCTAAACAAGAAATAAATAAGCTAAACAACACAAAAATATGCCAAATCTAGCATAAAATAAGCTAAATTGGCAACGCTGCCTTAAAATTTCGTTTTGGTTGGTTTTCCCAGAATAATTCATAGTTGGCCGACACCAGCAGAAAGTACAGGTAATATTTGTAATGTTATTCAAAATATAATCGGTATTTACTTAGGTAATTTGTAAATTCTGAGAAGTCTATAAATCTTAAATATCCGGATAATGATACCTGCAGCTATAAATAACGCCCATTATGTTTATGGGTACAACAACAAAGGAGCTTAACAGCAAAATATTTACTTTCACATTTTATTTTAATGGATGTTGATGTTACTAATATATACCTTATTTTTAAATGGGGTAGAGTAAATTCCCATCAAAATATGCATTTATATGCTCTTAAATCTCCAAATATGCAAGGCATATGCATTTATGAAAAACATGAGAAATATGCAGCATATATATGCATATGCATTTTGCATATAATCCAGTCTTTAGTTATAAGTTTTATATTGGGGAGAAAGGTCAAAAACAGATTAATAATAGCATAGGAATGTTAAAATTATAATAAATTGTATGAATAAAAAATATATATAGATAGAAAAGTAAGCTTAACTTTTGTTTTTATTGTATTCCTATGAGCATTCGAGAATCTAGTCAAGTTTGGAGCGCTGTAAAACCTATAAAAATAAATAGAATTAAACAACTTTATAGTGGAATTTGTTCGCTGAAAAGCCCTCTACAAAATTGCTATAATGTTATTTTATTTTAAAATGAACTGAAAAAAAGTTATAACCTCCAAAAGGAAACTTGTTAAAAATTTTTACATATTTTTGTTTATATCTTTTTTGTTGGTCACTTGACGATAAAAAGTAATACAAACAATATTGTAGAAAGTTTAATTTGCTACATTTTATGTATAATTAGATTTTCCGTAGGGTTGGTAGTTTACGGATATAACGCAAAACTCCTTTTCACCCCATTTCCAAGATGGCGGCCGGGTAACAAGGGTGGCGACCCCAAAAACTTGAACTTAAACTTCTACTGAGCCCCCCTACACACTAAAGAAATAAAATAGACTCCTATAACAAATGCAAGGTATGGCTTAAAAAATGTTTTTAATGGACTAAAAATAACCCAAATTATTTAAAAAAAAAGCACTTTTAAGCAAAAGCAGCAGTTTTTCGTAGACAACGTTTGCGACAAAAACCAGCCGCATACTGTCTCTTCTTGCAGTTCAATTCATAGATATTGTATAGCACTATAAAAACGATTTTATATTTGTTATAAAACCCATTTCAGCAGAAAAGACAAAAACCGTCATAAACTAAGAGTCACTTTATCAACAACATCAAGAAATACAACCAATAAAGCGGAAGAGAGACGGTCATTTCTCAAGATAATTTTTCTCGTTCGGCCCGATGCGATGCCGATATCTTGCGAGCACTAAAAGAAAAATACGTGACTTCTAGTCTCTTTAAATCTATTGCACTCGATTTATATATATTGCTTATATCGATAATATATAAATCTCATAGAACACCGAGTAGAAACTTTAAGAAGATTCTTTAAATTTCAGCTATTTTCGTATTGCACAAAACAATCCTTTCTAAATTAGTTTTTTTAGAGTTTCAATGTAAAATGAGTGAGTGAGAGTTAAATTTAATGACCTTTTCTAACAGAGTTAAGCTTAATGGCAGGTTCTTTAAATTAGGTAATATATTCCAAACGACCTTAGTTTTTTCCAAAACTATACATATTAAAGTAATTACGTCAATCAATCAATGTACTATTACTAACTATTCTACTGTACACACTTTCTTCTTCTTAAGGTGCCTAGATCGTTGGCTCTCATGTTGCCCAGCATATTAACAATCATTGTCTTATTTACAGCCGCACGAAATAGTTCAGTGATAGTTTTCCCAATCCATTGGCGTAGATTTTTAAGCCAAGAAGTTGTACGGCGGCCCACACTTCTTTTTCCTATTATTGTACCTTGCATGACAAGGTGAAGTATGTCATATTTTTCTTGGTGACGCATTATATAACCAAAGTATTCCAATTTGCGCCTTTTAACCGTGTTCACAGCTTAGCAGCTTTTATTCAAACGTAGCAACACCCTTTCGTTTGTGATTCTTTCTACCCAACTGATCTTCAGAATAAGGCGGTAGACCCACATCTCAAATGCTTCTAGATTTTTTAAAAGCGTGAAGTAGTACTGGGAAGTAGTACTGGGAATATATAACATCGAACCATTCTTATAGTCGAGGAAATAAAGCATTTTGGCTCGCAATTTTTTCGTCCAGCATGGATTTACTTGAAATTTTCACAGAAGGTAGGGAATAGTCCAAGGATCATTTTCTATATCATACCGCTGTACGCTAAAACCTTGGGGTGGTTACCACCCCATCTCGGGGGTGGGAATTTTTTATTACATTTTAACCATGTAAATCGATGTAAAAAGTAATTCTAAGAAAAAAATGTTTTGTACATTTTCTTCGTAAAACTAATATTTTTCGAGTTATTCGCTCTTGAACGTAACAGTTTTTCGACGAAAAAATTAACTTCTTTAGAGGGTTTTTTGAGAATACCTCGAAGTATGTGCATTTAATCAAAACAACTGTTGATATCAAAATTGTATCTTTTAGTAACATAAATCAAATTCTTTTTCTATAATATCTTTAAGACCAATACAAATCAAGATACGGCATGTTAAAGGTTAGCTTTTTTCGTCAAATGCATAATATTTAATGCTCAAAGGCAAAATACGGGAAAAATTTGCATTTTTTGAGGAAAATTTAAATAATCTTTTTTTAAGTATATAACTAGGTCTTTCAAAAAATATTAATAAAATGTTTCTAGCATGAAAATTTAGCAACGTATGATCAAAAAAAGGTCGGTACCTGCTTTTCTCTACAAAAAAATCAGTGAAAACAACCCCCTAACTACCCTCCTAATTAAAAATTGGTCTTCCCATTTCAGTAATTCCTTGTATATTTGTATTATTTATACACCCAAGAAGTTTGACCCATTTTAAAGGCCTAATTTTAGAAAAATAAGAGTTTAAAGAAAAATTGATTTTTTGCAATTTCGTATTTTTTACTTTTTATTTTAAAATATCTCCGCAAATACTGGAGTTACGAAAAAAATGAGACACTACTAAATTGTTTCTTTTTTAATAACTAAAATTCCCTTATATATAGATTTTAATTATAGTAAACAGTTAGCGAGATATGGCTGTTTAAAACCTCTATTTACGAGCAAACACTCCCTTATTCGAGCGTTTTAAACCCACCCCAATTAAAAACTAAGGCATCTTACGGAATTTAATTTACACAGTCTTATAGTTGTTTAAAAATTCTACAAAATCATTTTTGAAAAAACGTTTTATCGACAAAAATGAAGGAGCTATGTTTATAAAACCATTTTTTTTTTTCGAAAAATTCGAATAGTCCCCTTATGGAGCGTTTGTATACAACCACAATGTATGTATAATACCACAGAACCGGTTCGTATAATGGAAGATGACTTAAAAACTATTTGTATTTGTGCATATTTGTAAATTCGTATTTTTGTGTAAATAAATATGGTTTTGTAATTCTTTAATTCTACTTTTTTTCTATATAGATCTATTAAATTATCTACTTATAAAAATTATAATATTATAAAGGGTGGTTTTTAAGGGTTGAAATATTATGATATTATATCCTAAAGCATAAAACAATCATTATTTAACCAATCAAAACCAAATTTTACCCATATTAAAGTTTACAATGTTTTTATCTATTATTTGACACTAAGGGGTAGTTTACACCCCTAAAAATAATCAAAGCCCTTGAGCATGATATAGAATATAAAGTACAGGGTAAGATGATCCAAATCCTAAATGTTTATGTGAATCCATGCATGCCGAGATTATTCTTTTAGGATAAGTAAATTTTTTATATATAGCTCCAACAAGGGTGGTTTTAAGGGTTTAAATATTATGGCAGCATATCTTAAAGCATAAAACAATCATTATGTAACTAATAAGAACCAAATGTTGACAATATTAAAGTTTAAAATATTATTTTATAATTTTTTACAATAAGGGGTGGTTTTCACCCTTAAAAAACCAAAAGCTTACAACGGCTCAATATAGAAAATGAACTAGAGGGTGAAATGAGCCTAATCCCAAATTTTTGTACAAATCGATGCTGGACGAAAAAATTGCGAGGTTTTGCCATTTTTCCAGCTTCATTTCCTCGACTATTATGCGAAGTTCCAAATTTAGATCATGACTACACAGGATTTTCTCAAAGTTCATAAAACTTGTTCTTGCTTTGGCAATTCTACTTTTTATTTCTGTACTAGGGCTCTAGCTTTCATTAATATGAGTGCCTAGATATACAAGATTACTTACTCGTTCAATTGAGTCATTACCGATTGTTACGTTATAAATATTATTGTTCACGTCTGCTTGTTTACTAATATGTAACTATAAACTTTGTTTTTCTTGCGTTGAGTTTGAGTCCATATATCGCGCAGAACGCCACAATTCGGTTCAATAACGCTTGAAGATGTTCAATTGATCCTGTCACTAACAAGGTGTCATCTGCGTATCTGATATTGTTCTTAAGCATACTATTAATGAGTATGCGTTTTCCAACACTTCATTTAAGATTGTTTCAGCGTAAAGATTAAACAACATTGGTGACTATATACAGCCTTGTTGAACTTTACGCTTGATTTTTACTTCTTCAGAGCACTGATTTCCAACACTAACACATGCAGCATGGCCCCAATACTTTGCGATTATTTTAATGTCCCTACCGTCCATACCAGTAGTCTTGAGAGTATGTAGCATCTTTTCATTTCGAACTTTATCAAAGGCCTTTTCAAAATCAATCGCGCACATGAAAAAGTCATGACTTACATCTCTGCATCTTTGAATTAAAGCTTAGGGTGCGAATAGTTCATCACGCGTTCCAAGACTACAGCGAAAACCGAATTGAGTATTTGAGATTCTTTCCTCAATTTTTCTATATATTCTTTGATGAATTACTGTACACACACAACAAAGTAAAACTCCGAGGCAGGTTCACTGAGTAGGATATTCTCTTGTCCAAAGATCAAAAATGTCACGCCTCATGAGACAGTACCTCCCTGACCTCTAAGCTACCTCTTTTTTCTCCCTAATCACAGACAAACCGTTGAAGTGACGTTACTTCTTTTTAGTCTTGGATATCTTTGAAATGGAGCACCCGAGAGGGCTTTCAGCGGTGATGCCGCTGTAGTAGGGGTGACGGTATCCTCCTTTCTCCCTTATTTATGTTTATTTTTGCGAATCCTGTAGAATTGCCTCTTTTTCAACTGTGTGCCCATCCAGAGGGTCATTATCCTTGGTTTTTGCCCTTGGTCACTGGCTCTCCGCAATATGGTTTTGTGTGTGCCTGTCGATCGACTGACGATTTAGCTTACCTCGCCAGCCGACCACCCAGAGTGTCTGGCCACCAAAGCCCATGACTAGCGGTGCATGTTCTTAATGCTCAGGAATCTGAGGTAGGTACCTTGTTAGAGTTAAAAAATTTCTATTTTATTACATTTTTATTTACTTATTATGTTAAAAATATCTATATCTAATAATTTTAAAGCTAATTGGTTCTCGCCAATGCCATAAATTCCACGAAAAAAATAAAAAAATAAAAAAAAAATAAAAAAAAATGCCACTCATTACTACAATCTTCATCGAGGCACTTACGAGTGGAAAGTTATGTTGCAAAATTTTTCATCAAGTGATCACGGAAAAGGATAAAATGTTAGGTTTTTTCTAACGGCGCGACTGCTCCCGGGTTAAACAACACTCAGCTTTTTCAAAACATTTTCCATGAGCATCTCTTTTTCTGGTTTTATTGTCTGCTCAGATTTGGCGCATACCTACTCCATTTCAGAACTAAGAGCACGCTACTGCCCTAGCGTCTGTCTACCCCTTAAAAAGAGAATAATTCAAAAGTGAGATCTCTCCCAGCGCCTTCTAGGGTCATTTCCTGCTAAAATGAATAACTGAGGTGTGGCTAATGACTTCATTAGTTGGAGAAGGCAAATGCTTTTTGCTTGCGCTTTATTCAAAATTAATTCTTAAGAATTTTCAGGTTGAATTCCATACTTCTTTTTATTGAAATCATTACCGACTAAAAATTTCAATCACGTCTTACCGCTAAAATTTTTAAACGGGCGAGTTTCAAGTTTCGCGAAACCACCATCGAGAGTTTTAAATTGGAGGGGTTTAAAAGATTTTAATAAATTAAATTATGGCTAGCGGTTAGAACTTTGATGATGACTTAGTTAGAAACGTTAAAGTTGATTTAATTAGACAAAAATTAGAAGTAGGTTATTGTATTAGAAAAAGATTAAGATTAAGTGAAGAAGTATAATTTATAGTTTATTGAAGGGTTCTCTATCTATATAAATAAAAATGAATGTTTGTATGTATGTATGTATGTATGTATGTATGTAGGTATGTACCTTATAGACTCACAAACTATGCATTTGATCGTATGATGATCTTAATAAAAGTTGTTTCTGAGTTGGTACGATCAACCTAAATGAAAAAAGGGGGTTGCCCCGCTCCTAAATTATTAAATTTTTATTTTTTTTGACAAACTGTTTTTTCTTAATTTTATATGATGTAGAACCAAAATCTGCATTCAACCCTAAATTTTCACTTTTCTATCACCAACCTATATTTTTTAATAGCCATCTAAATATTTGCCTCTCCTATATAAATAAAAAAAATATGAAAAAAAAATTTTTAAGAAACGCTTTTCTTTAGTTACGAGTGACTAAAATTAAAAATATTATAAAAAAACCAATTAAAAAGCAAAAACTAAAAAAAATGAAAATCGAAGGATTGTTCGAAAAAAACTTTTTAAATTTACAAAAACAGATTAAATTTACAAAAATCCCACACATTCGTTAGAAAATTGAAAAATCTAACACATTCCTTAAAGAAAAGCGTGGGGCTTCATCGAATGTGATAGATTTTTTCAATTTTTTAATGAATGTGTGAAATTTTTATATATTTAATCTGTCTAACAGTTTTTGTCGAATAACCTTTCGAGTTTGAATTTTTTTATTTTTTGCTTTTTAGTTGATTTTTTTATATTTTTAATTTTAGTCTCTGGTAACTAAAAAAAGCGTTTCTTACAAAAAAATTTCGTATTTTTTTATTTTTTACTTTTTAGTCTTACACTTTTAAATCATTAAAATATAAATATGATCATGTTTATTAAAATATATGTATAAAACATATGATGTACAAACATGAAAAGTAGTTGGAATCAGCAAAAAATTTGAAACTTATTGTTTATTTATGAACCATAACGTAAACAATTAACGTAAAAAGTGAAATTATGTATAGTTCAAATAATTAGCTACAATCTGTAAAAGTTTAAAGTTTCTTCATTGTAAAAAACAAGACAGTTTAAGCATTTTCCAGTAAATCGTTTTTTTTTATTTAAACAAAAAAAAATTAGTGACTGTTCGTGTATTGTTTCCGCGAATGCATATGTCTGCAAATTTTCATTCATTTTCATTGAAGAAAAGGCAGTTAAATTAACGTCTATAGATTTGACCCAAACGATTGAAAAAGCGTTTAATAAAAATGAATGTTTGTATGAACGTATGTATACAGTGATGCGCGCACTAATAACCGGCAAAATCACGCAAAAGATGGAAAACATATTAAGTTGTGAGATAAAAGGAGATGAACCCAGTGGAGATGTTAAATTTAGCGATAGTAACTTATACATTGACATTATATTGATTGTTTCCCACCTTTAGATGTATCGAACGGGTTTGAGAAATGCCACTGTCACAGTGACAGTTTTAGTTGACATTCTCCTCTGATATGTGTAAAGGTGGGAAACAATCAATATAATGTCAATTTATTTGTTACTGATTTATTTATTTATTTGGTAATATGACCGGTCATATTACCCGTATGCGCGCCAATGGTGAATATTAAATTCTTAATTTTATGTCAAATAATCCGCAATAACTATCTCTTAAAACCTACCAAATTTCATTTGCAGATCTCAACTGGTTTAAAAGCAATAAATAAATCGTCAGTTTGTAAGAAAAAAATCAACATACCGTATCTCAGAAACGAAACATTTGCGGACAAACGTTTATCAATCCAACTGTCATTATTTTTTCATGCAGAATTACTCCTTAAAGTTTGTCACACTTATTTAGAAACACCGTGTATTGATTAATAACATGTCTAGTTGTTAAAGTACCTAACTTTTTTAATATCCAACATAAACGAATGAATAAAAAAAAAAGATGTTAAGAAAACATGAGGCCATGGTTGAGTTTTAATTTCAGTATTTTATATATGCTAGAATATTCCACAGAGTGATGCGAAATTTGAGAAAAAAACACACTATGATTGGTACACCTGGTATACAATGAAAATTGATCTATTTAGCAACAATATTATTACAGTGGTATTGCTAAAGAATCAGGCTATAAAATGTTTAAAAATCACTTAAATCGGCCAACAGGTTTAAGAAATACGAGTCCTCAAAAATGACCAAATTTTTAAGTGGGCCGAGTTCTATTCACATAAGTTTAGTTACTTATGTACCAAGTCAGTAAAGAGTCTTTACTGACGCGGTGCATACAAAATTTTATCGCCAATCATTAAGAATAATACTTCTCTACCGGTTTCGGGGCTTCTTAGCCCCTCATCAGGAAATACATATGCTCTTCTCTCTGAATGAACCAGGAGAATACTCCGCATGTCGCTAGGGCATCCCTGCCATTTCGTTCGTTGAAATCCATGACTGCACGCGAAGTATTATCCTGGTTAATTCAGACAGAAGAGCATGTATGTCATGATGAGGGGCTAGTAAGCCCCGAAACCGGTAGAAATGCTTGCTGTACTCTCTGATTGAACTAGAATATGATATGGCTGCAATTTCGGGTTGCAACGTAATTGAAGATGTTTATTCATTTTTAAGAACAACAAGGATTGGAAGAGTGGAATAAGTAACGATTAAAAATGATCTTCAGCTGAACGTAGAAATATTACAATAAAAAAAGAAACTACGAGAACAAAACATTATAAAAACTGGAGAACAGCCTCTGTAATCTATAAAAATAATCAAATTATGAACCTGTATTAAGTGACAAAAAAATAAAACGAGAACACCAGCCGAAAACTGTGCATTATAAAGACAAGACAAGAATGTAGAAATGATTATGGAGGAACCGGAAATATTAGAACGTCGGAAACAGCACTTTGACTAGAGAAAGAAGAAAGATTCAGTGCAGAATTATGTTAGACAACTGAACCAACGAGCTTCTAAAATACGGAGGAGAAAGTATAACCCTAGAGATGACAAAACTTATAGAAAAACCAATATTGCACTGCAAGATACCAGACGAAGAAGAACAACAAGGATTCAGACCCGGAAGATCCTGCGTAGACGCCGAATTTGTACTAAGACAAATCACAGAAAAGGCCATTGAGTACAATAAATCAGCATATATATGCTTTATAGACCTTACAAAGGCTTTCGATTGCATCCAAGTCAAAGACGTCTTACATTTACTGTATAGAAGAAACATACCAATCAATATTATACAAGCTAACGCAGTTTATACCAGTACAAAGAGGATTCAGACAAGGTGACTCGTTAGGCCCACTGGTCTTTAATATAATAATGGACGAAATAATAGAAGCAGTACGTACAGGTCATGGTTACAGAATGGGGAATAAAGAAATTCAAATATTATGTTATGCAGACGACGCCGCATTAATCGCCGAGACAGAAGACGATCTCCAAAGATTAACACACATCTTCAATACAATAGCAAACAAATACAATATGATAATATCAGCAGAAAAAACCTAATGTATGACAACATCTAAATATCCACTATGATGTAAAATCGAAATTGATGGGAAAATAATAAAGCAGGAAGCAAGTTTTAGATATCTAGGAATAGATATAACCAGTTACGGAGATGTTGAAGAGGAAGTACGACAACAAAGCTTAAAAGCAAGTAAAGCGGCGGGATCCCTTAATGACACAATCTAATAGAACAAACACCTAAGACAAGACACAAAAGCAAGAATCTATAAAGCAGCAATTAAACCTATATTGACATACACGGCGGAGACAAGACCTGACACATCTAAAATGAGACAACTACTAGAAACAACAGTGATGAAAATACTCCGACGAATATCAGGGAAAAGTCTGTTGGATAGGGAGAAAAGCGAAAACATAAGAACATCATGCGATGTAGAAGACATAAATGGATGGGTGACAAAACGGAGACAGAAGTGGAACGAACACATTAGTAGAACGGCAGAGGATAGGATAGTACGAATAGCACGAGATAAGTCACCAAATGGATGAAGACCAAGAAAAAGAATATGGTGCGATAACTTAAACAATTTAGGAGGCTAATATTGAAAAAGAAACAGGCTTTAAAACCTGCATACAAGAAGAAAAAAGAAGAACTGAACCATGAGGAATAGCGAAAAATATGGATTGCTCCAACTAATTTTATTGGGAAAAGTAGAAGGAAAACAAAACGTGGACCAGGATAGCGAAGGTTTTACTGGTTTAAACTGACTGAAATACGTGGTTCAACACAACAACCACAAACCTTTTTAGAGCAGCAGTGTGCAAAGCACAGATTACCATGATTGTCGCCAACATCCGAAACGGCTATGCTTTCAAAGAGTTAATTAGAAGAAACATATAGATCGAAGAGAAAAGTTAATACTTTAAACCACTGGGGTTAGAGTTTTTTTTTAAGTTAAATCATAAATAATGACGAAATACTAAATAAACTATAAACTTTACTTCTGGTTACTATATCGTCCTTTGGTTTTTTACCCCTAAGCTTTTTATATTTTCACTAGTAATACCACTAGAGGTCAAATTATTTCCGGAAAGTTTTTTGAGATCATGAATATTTTGAAAATTTCCCGAGTCGCAGACGAGGGAAATTTTCTAAAAATATTCATGATCAAAAAAAAATTTCCGGATATTAATTTGACTTCGCGTGGTATTCGGTAAGAAAATTCCACACCAAATTTGCATTTGAAAATCCAAAGCTGCATGAACAGATTAATAGCGCGCCATAGCTTTGTCAGCAATTATTTAGGCTTTCAAATTCGTAATTTCTACTCATTGTAGTTGCATGGGAATACCATTTCAAGATAGAAAATAGTATATTCTTCAATTTTACATAAGTTTTGAGTAACTACAAGTGATAGAAAATGAATCAAAACTAAATTATGTAAACAAATAAAAACCAGTCTGTCAAAAATGTTCTGTTATTGTAAACGTCAAAAAATTTCCACTATAATTCGCTGTTGGGTACCCCACGAGCAAAAAATTTCCGATAAAATACCTCCGTTGCCATGGTGATCCGTCAAAATAACGTATTTTGATTGGTTCAAAATTACAGGTGTGGAATTTTCACAATAATTTGTTGCACTTAAATCTTATATCGAACAGCGACGGCTCTCCAGTATCCGTGAAAGGAACACGTGGATCGCATCTTAACTCAGTAGCTTTATTAGTGCTACTTCGTATGGAAGTGAAGTTTATTTAATTTACGAGTAGGTACACCGCATAACCCCTCTGCATATAAATGAGGTAGGATTTATTTTCTACTTAGGGGTAGTAATTGTTGGTGACGGTGGTAAATTACACGTTTAAGAAAGACTAGATGTTAGATCTAATTTACTAACTCATTAACTAAAATTCATTTAATTTTTTTTTTAAATTGGCAGCTTATACAGGGTGATGAACTTTTGTGACAAATGTTGTTCTGAAGCTATTTCCTTGTGGCATTTTGTAATTAACTATTCTAAATAGGAAATAAGCTACAATTTAACTAATAAATGATTTTATTAACGTTTCGACGTCCAAATCGGACATCGTTGTCAAAATACAAAATATTGGTAAATTAAACAAAAATGTTGTTGTTTAGTAAAAAATTCTTATAATAGGTAATTTAATTTAATCTGACCCATTTGTATCGGCAATTCAGATATATATTACCTATACTTTTTAAAATAGAAGACTTTAAAATGATATTGCCACTATTTTTGAGTTGCGTTATGAATGTAATCGAATGAACTATCTTTCAGTAAAGTCGTTCCAGGAACGCAACTCATAAATTTTGGCAATATCATTTTAAAGTCTTCTACTTTAAAATGTATAATATGTGTCTGAATTGCCGATATAAATGAGTCAGATTAAATTAAATTATTAGAAGAATTTTTTACTAAGCAACAAAATTTTTGTTTAATTTACTAATATTTTGTATTTTGACAAAGACATGCGATTTGGACTTCGAAACCTTAATAAAATAATTAATAAAATAATTTTTTGGTTAAATTGAGGCTTATTTTGTCACAAAGTCCGTTATATCTTTTATTAGAGATCCCAAAAAAGCTTCAATTGTTCACATGCAAAAAATAATCTTATATTTTTTACTGTATTAAACACTTAATTACAATCCATAGTTTTAAATAATTCCTAAGACAACTGTGACTAACAGTTAGTACAGTAGGGTTTCATCCCTACCCAGTACAGACAGTATGCTTTAAATTGACAACTGGGGATTCTCTCTGCACTGTTGGCCAGAAAAGGCAACAGAAGTGCATCTATTATGTTAACTTTCGTTGCCAACGCATATATATCAGTACGCGAATGTTCCTCTGGGTTTAACTATTAATGCGAACCTTTCTATGGATTCAAATATTATCACGAAATTTTTCTGGGTTCAATTATGGCTGAACAAACGCTTTTTCTCTCTGCGCAATAGTTAAGACGCTGATCCGATATAGAAAAACCGCTAATCCATTAAAAACAATTAAACCTTGTACGAGAAGAAACCTTGCGTGAAACACGCATATGTGTTTGATCGAGACGTGGGTGAACAGTAACCAAACAGTGACTTCATTGATATATCACATATGTATTATTTCTGCGACTGACCGACATGGGCATAAACATAAACGGGGAAAAGCTTGCCTATAGTCGGTTCGCTAGACTCAGACGCAACTGGCTAGATATTTTAGTCGATAATTTTTTTGTTTTTTGCCAATTTTGCAAAAATTGGCAAAATTACTAACTATTTAGTGATCATCAACTATTTAGTAATTATTTTTTGCCAATTTTACTAAAATTGGCAAAATTACCGACTAAAATATCTAGAAAGTTGCGTCTGAGTTTAGCGAACAAACTATACCTGAGGCTTGCAGATGATATTGTACTAATAGCTGATAGGATTGATGAGGCCAAAGAACTTTTAAATCAGCTCTACCTTTCCTCGCTAGAAAGGGGATTAAAAATAAATATATCTAAAACCCAGCTGATGACAAATCTTGTAGGAACAAAATCCACAAACCAGGTAATGGCCTATAAATGCCTAGGTCATGAGATTCTCATACGAAAAGAAAACCTATCCGTCTTATAAGACTGACCTGGGAGTCTTCGGCAAGTTGAACCATATTTTCAAATCGTCTGACATACCAATATGGCTTAAAAGAAAAACCTTTAATTAGTGTGTTTTGCCAGTGTTGATTTACGGTGCGGAAACGTTGACCATGACAAGGAGAACAGTGCAAAAGATCCATGTGTCTCACAGGGCGCTGAAGTGTGCTATGTTGGGCGTTTCACTGTGAGACAAGATCCCGAACCGCCAGCTACGACAAAGATCGGGAGTGACTGATGCAGTAGAGAGAATGGCAATACTCATATTGAACTAGGCAAGTCACGTGACTTGAATGACAGATAACAGATGGATAAAGCGGAAACTGGAATGGATACAAGAGATGAGGCCTACCAAAGCAGAGGTCGCCGGTCGTCCAACAACACGTTGGACTGATGATCTAAAACGTTGTCATATGAACTGGATGCAAGAGGCACAAGAAGGTAAATAGATGGAAAATTATTAGGGAGGTCTATGTCCAGCAGTGGACAAGCGAAGATTGAGTGATAACTATTTTTGCGGCTAGAATGTGGCATTCCAGTTCAAACTTTTTAACCGGAAGTGATATAAAAACCAGAAGTATATATTTATTTTCGTCTTGCTAAGGCGCGTCGAATCAAATTGACAACAAAAATCTGTTGATTGGATGAAAAATAAACGTTTCTTCAAATAAACCTTTGTATTCTTTCGCAAGTGTTCCAGAATTATAAATAAAATTATACAGGATAAAAGTTGAGGAAATAGAAAGGGAAGAGAAAATTAATATATTTTTAAATCCATCTTTTAATAATTGCAAAAGAGATAAAGATTTATTTATGAGGATTATAATGCATGGTAACTTAAAAAAAATCTGACTTGCACAACGAAAAATGTAACCAGTAAATTATTCTTCGACTGTTGTCAAGGTTAGAAATTCATTATTAAACGATCGTAAGTAAGTAAAACTTTTCTCCCTGTAGATACACAAGTTCTCTTGAGTATTATAGATTGCTGGAGAGTTTCACCGCTGTTTGTTTTGAATCCTTTCAATAATAAAAAAGTAATAAAAGCGATGAGATTACATTTCCTTGTTACAAAGTAGATGAATGTGTACAAAAGGTAAATTTAGTAGTCGACTTGAAGTGAGTCTGATTTCCCAACTCTCGGAAGCAAAACCACGTAAAATATCTGCCTCGAAAAACATTGTGTGTTTGCGATGAAAACTGAGATTTGTTGGTAGTAACTAATTCTCCGACGGGCCATAAAACAAGCTTAAATTTGAAATTATTAAATCCCCACGGATGTTTTGCTTTCTGGAAGTTAATTTATCATCAAAGAAATATGGGGTGGTTATCAGCTACTGGTACGGAATACGGAATACGGAAATCTACATGCCACAAAGCTCTCGCAAAATACTAGACAGCGGAAAACTGAGGCAATTTGTAACAGAAAAAAAAACAGACAACGGAAATGCTAATAATTTTGTTTTAAAGTGGCATTAAGTGATATTAATTATTAAATATTATATACAGTATAATGTTAAAACTGTAATACTCTAGGCTAATTAGCAAAATACAAGAAAAAGTTATTTACCAGCAACTTTATTGCTGGAATCGAATGTTATTATTGTATATATTAATTATATAGATAGTCCGTCCGCTATAACTTTTCCCATGCGGTACGATTCATTTTCAATCAAATTAAGTCAAAACATAAATTGAAACGAACGTCGATATGTATATACATTTTGTATACTGTATACTATATACTACACACATCGGCGTACGTTTCACTTTCTGTTTTGACTTAATTTAATTGAAAATGTAGCGTACCGCATGGGAAAAGTTATAGCGGATGGAGTATATGCAAAGTCCGCAGATAGTGTGCTACTTATTTTATAAACAAAATGGCGACCGAAAATTGTGTTTTTTTCAATTTTTGCTCCATAAATCCAAAGATTACTTTACACCAAAAACACCTAAATAAAAATTCACCGTAATTAAATTCTGCATAGAGACGTGTTTTTCCCGATTTACTTCGACGAAAATTTTCCCCGGAAAATGCAGGTTTTTCCAACAAAATCTTTAATTTTCAATTAAAATTTTAGATAAGTAATTGTTTATCAATAGTTAAATAATTGGTAATATAAAAGCTCTTTTTGTATAGATTATAATTCCAGAAGCCGATTGAAATTGAAAGAACAGTTTAGCAACAATTAAATTGTTAATTAGAAATTTACGAATATTTTAAAATTATAAACAATTTTTTGGCTTATAAACAAATAGAATATCTCGGTAAATATTAAATTAAATTAAATCATGAAAACGGTATTAGAAAAAAACCGGCAGGATGTTTCATTTAAAAGAAAAAACGTTTCATTGTGATGAGTGGTTCGTGAGATACAACCGGGCAAAGTTGACCGGCATTTATGGCAAAGATATAAAAAATAGGATCATAATTTTCGAACCATCACCTTTTTGTTTTTGTCCTTTTTCTCCACACCAATTTTCATATCTTTAAAATACTCGTAACATATATTAATATAATAAAAACTATCGATATTACGAGTGAAAATTGCCAAAAATAGCAAAATATCAAAAATTAGGTTGGAGAAAATGTAATTTTCTCAAAGTTCAAAATCGGTATACGTTAAAAAAATGCGTTTTCTTGTAGATCCATTTAACTAACGCATTATTAAATGTTAATCTTGGTTTTCTTTTGTTATAGTAGATTAATTTATTCATAAGAAAGGAAAACTACATAATTTTTTCCAGTTGTAGACTTTTTTTGGATAAAATTACAACAATTGTACCTTTTAACGTTAAAATATTCTCATTTGAAAGCGGTATAATTATTTAAACAATCTTTATTTAAACAAATTAAAAATTTATGTTATAATAAATAAATTAATTTATTATAACAAAACAAAAGCAAGTTTGACATTTAATAATGCGTTAGTTAGATGTCTCTACTCGAGTTATTAAGGAACAAAAAAGAATGAAAAAAATTCATTCAGAAGCCGAGAAAATGCATTTTTTAATGTATACCGATTTTGAACTTTGAGATTACATTTTATCCAACCTAATTTTTGATTGGAATTTTGCTATTTTTGGCAATTTTCACTCGTAATATCGATAGTTTTTATTATAATAATATATGTTATGAGTATTTTAAAGATACGAAAATTGGTGTGGAGAAAGAGACCAAAAACAAAAAGGCGATGGTTTGAAAACTATGATCCTATTGTTTATATCTTTGCCGTAAATGCCGGTCAACTTTGACCGGTTGTATCTCAGGAACCACTAATCACAATTAAACGTTTTTTCTTTTAAAAGAAACGCCCTACCATTTTTTTCCAATACTTTTTTCATGATTTAATTTAATTTAACATTTCCCGAGATATTCTATTTGTTTATAAGCCAAAAAGTTGTTTATAATTTAAAAATATTCCTGAGGCCGCTTAAATAGTCCAATTTCAATTCTGTAAAGTACATTATAGCTACAGTGTCTTTTTATACAAAAATCATAGTTATTCTTATGTATCATAATAATTATTGTGGTTATTATAGCGACCGAAAATTTCTAATTAACATTTCAATTTTTGCTAAACTGTTTACTCAATTTCCATCGGCTTCTGGAATTATAATCTATACGACAAGAGCTTTTACATTACCAAGTTATTTAATTATTGATAAACAATTACTTATCTAAAATTTTAGTTGAAAATTAAAGATTTTGTTGAAAAAACCCGCATTTTCCGGGGAAATTATCGTCGAAGTTAATCTGGAAAAATACGTCTCTATGCAGAATTTAATTACGGTGAATTTTTATTTAGGTGTTTTTGGTGTAAAGTTAAAATCTTTGGAGTTACAGAGCAAAAATTGAGAGAAACACGATTTTCGGGCGCCATATTGTTTATAAAAAAAGTAGCACACTATCTGCGGATTTTGCATACCTATATTATTAATAAATACAATCATAAGATTCGATTGCAACAATAAAATTGATGTTAAATAACTTTTCCCAAAAATAGCCTATTCTCCGATAATCTGCCCAGACTATAAGTAAATGTAAAATTAAGGAATATGAAAATTTGTCACTTCGGAAAATCGTTCTCAAAATATAAAACATTACTAACTTAAACAAATCTTGTTTTTGTGGCTTGGTAAAAAATTCTTCTAATAATTAATCGGGTATAAAATCTGTCAGTCATAACTCTATCACTAATAAGTTTCAATGAAATTTGGCTTGTTTGCTGAGTAGAGGACCCACTCCGCTCTCTGTTTGGGTATGGTTTTGACCATTGCCCAACCATGTTACTTCCGATAGACCAATAAAGCTTAATTTAATTCTTTTACTGCTAGAGCCAGTTTAGAAATCTCATACAGAGTTTTAACATTCCAGCAACCAAATCGTGTCCGTGTTTTCGGTGATGCCAAAGTCGTCAACATTTGATCCGTCCGGTTTGTTTCTACCAAAGTATCAGTAATAAGAATTTAAGTTGGGTAGGTTATTGGCCTTACGCACCCGAGTCTGGTGCCGGGGCTGCCGGCTGTAGCTTCCAGACAAGCCTCAGATGGTAGTGGTCCTGGAGGTGGCAACGACGTTTCCTTCGTGCGAGATGCTAAGGTTATACCGCCTATACTCGGTCCAACCCCCTATACTCGGTCCAATAATAAATACACGAGGAATATTTGTGCGAATACGATAATCACTCAGGCGAAGAGTCGAATGTTGTGTCACATCTCAACGAATTCATTTTGAGCATATATTGTATATTAGAGCCTATTTTAAAAATGCTTTTAGCGTCACTTTGCGTTATTGTTCTGGTTTAGTGTGACTTTATTAGATAGTCCTTGATAAGGTATTAAAGAAAGGGAAATACGTGTTTAGGTTTTTTTTTTCATAAAAACGGCACAAATTTAACGAGAAATTCAAAAATACATAGTTTTTAATTTAAAGTATCTCAGATGTGTACCATTTTTTTTTTAATTATGACCATTACCTGCATGCGTGCCAATGATGAAAATAAAATTCATTGTTTTATGTCAAAAAATGCAGAATAATTACTGCTTAGAACCCACCAAATTTTATTTGCACATATTAACCGGCTTCAACCCAAAAAGGAAATCGTCAATTTGTAAGAAAAGTTTCAACGCCCTGTATCTCGGAAACGAAGGATTTTTGGACATAGATATAGTAAGCTCTCATATTTTCATGCAGAATTATCCCCTGTTTATCGCTCTTATTGACTAACACCCTGTATAATCCTTGTCTCCCCATTTCAATTGTATAATAACTTCCTATGCTAAATTTACAAATAATTTTATTATCCCGGCTGTGGACTAGAAACTGTACTAAGAACAAACTAAGTTCTAACTTGTTTAAGTCGGTCTGATGCGCTGCTACATAAAACAACAATTCTGAACATGTAATTTTAGTTGCGAGGATGGTTCGCCTACTACACAAAACTAGAATAGTTCAGTGGTAAAAGGTTTCTAAACTCTATTTGAGTTCCTTAATTTGTATTAGTGTAGCAATTTCGTTTTACAATAAATGGTTGATAATGTATAGGGTGTATCTATATTCGTATATAATGTATAAAACGCTTTACCAGAAGAAGCACTTAATAACTGATAACTTATAAATAACTGATAAATATATAAATAAATAATTGATAAACTAAAAGAAATAGCAAACATAATAAACAGTTACAAACGCATAGTTTGGAATCTATTAAAGCAGCGAGAATCACACATAAAAAAATATATCCGAAATTTTACAAAATAATAATCCCAAATTTCTAAATATAGACGATCACAATAATTTAATAACAGATTCGGTTAAAAACGTACAACTTAAGCTCTACAACAGCCCTATATAAGACCACAAGGCAATTTCACGACACAAGTAATGACTCACATAAATCAGAGATCTGAAGTACTTTAACCTGTTAGAGTGTCAGAAGTAAGAGCAAAGAAAAGTGATACAGCGCTAATATCTCTTTTAATGATAAACATTAACTGATGTCTTGTACACACCTTCTCAAGGTGAACTTAGTTAATTACGACTTCACTCAAAATTAAATTTAGTTACTAGATTCACCCAGTGACTCCGAGGATAGAGAGGAATATAAAAATAAAGGTATGGACCTCAAATTCACCATACAAGTTCGAGTCGAAGACTTAAATCAAGTGTCTTCCCTACCAGATCCTGGTCATTCCTCTAGCAATGACCAATCTCATATAAATAGTGGGCACCAAATATTCGCTTACCCATATTTACTGGAAATTGCACTAAATATCCTTCGTTTAGTGACTTATTGATTATCAATAATTCACACTTATCAAATGCTGAGAAATTCTTTTAAATATCGATGATTCCAACAGAGTTGCCATTTAATTTTAAACTTCTATAATTCTCCTTGCATTTGGCTTGTGGAATGACGATAAACAAATCGCAGGAGCAGTCATTGGAAGTATGCGGAATCAACTTTTATTTTCCACAAACTGAAAAGTCTCAGATGCAGAATACATTATAATAAAAATTAAAATGGTAAATAGTTATTTAAATCTGAAACTTTTCTTGTTGAAATATCTTTCTGGTACATCTTTAATCTGCGACTTTTACAATTTATAAAACAGCAGACGACGAATATAGAAAACAAAAAGGGCTGTACTATATGCAGTCACATTCCGTTTTCATTCGTCTAGGAAAAGGACAGAAAGAAACTTCCTAGTAATCAAATCAGAGTAAAGATAGAAAAGTAAAACATGGCTTTGCTTGCTTTCGATTCAGAGGGATGCACAATTGCTGGACAGCTGTTTCTGTCATTGCAGGCTTCCTCAAGAGCGCTAGCGTGCACACCTCTGAATCGAAAACCAGTTTCAGAGGTGTGCACGCTAGCGCTGTTGAGGAAGCCTGCAATGGTAGAAACAGCTGCCCAGCGATTGTGCATCCCTCTGAATCGAAAGCAAGCAAACCGTCTTTTACATTTATTTTCCACTTTTCGATCGTGTACGTTTATGCATCGCGTTTTCGCGCGTCGGAAAATCGTTGGAAAAGTACAATCGGTATACCTCACTATTATTTACTTATGGGAAGAGAAGTGATCAAAGGTAGTGAATATTGATTATTCATTGCTCATAGTGCATAAGATATACTAAGTATATGATTTCGATTAAGAAAACTAATAAAAATTGAGATTATTTTGACACAGTCGTGGACAATCATTAATAAACAGAAGTACAGTACGTATACATAACGTAAAACACAGATTTGTTATAAGAATCGCATAAATATTTGTATATACAGAAAACAAATACATATCACTACAAATTATAAAATATCACTTCATTTTTCAAGTTCTCTTACCATCTTAACAATCTTACAATAACTTATAGAATTCCTTTTTTGAAAAAAGTTTATATAGTTTCGCTAGAAAATAAACAGTATTTATATCTAAAAGTATTAAAAAAAGTTTTTACTAATTGCATAAATATATTATAAGGGCGCTTTAAATTCCCGGATATTTAATCTAGTCCGATTAGTCTATTTTAACAAATCCTATAAATCCTTAAACCGAGAGTGGCTAGCTAGTAGGGTATTAAATTTAAAACTTTGTTTCAGGTCCGGCAATATGTGGAGCATCTGCGAATGTGGAGTTATATGGTGAGTCATTTGCGTTATTATTTCCTGCTGTCTATTTCATTTTAGTTTCCGTGCTTTTGATTAACATTTAAAGCAGTGATTTTGCAAAGCTTAAAATTAACTCGAGCGGCAAGTACGAGCGAATCGTTTAGCTTTATTACTTTCATTTTGTTTCGTGAAATTCAGACGAGTTAAAAAGTTTCAAAGCGTTTAAAACAACAACCTCATAGATTAAATAAATTAGAAGTGTTGAAAAACCATTTATAATAACGTATGAAAGGGCCTTAGTCATGTATTAGATAATTGGTGTTGTTATAATATTGTACAGTAGTTAACGTACTCAGCCGGCCTACACCAAACTTTTGCGTAGAATTAATTACCAGGCAATAATTACGAGTACAATCTTAATAGTTAGTTACGAAATAAAAATAATCTTAAATAACTTCTTGCACGATCTTAGGGTAATCGGTCTATTTTTACTTCGTTGCGCTTTATTTTGTTAGTTCAATGTCAACCGTGCCCTGGGTCGCAAACTTAGCTTCGTCGACAAGTTTGGTAATATATAATATTCACAAACATTACACATGCTATTTTTAAAATAAGTCTTACACGCAAAAATATTGAATTGTTTTAAATCTACAAATATTTCGTGAAATATCTAATACATACTTTATAAAAGTGTTTATTATTTCAGGCTTATCGATTACCATTTACTTTGTTTTTTTTTTTTCGTATTAAGATCCTGTATAATATTCTCTACTTATGTCTGATATACGCAACATTATTGTTTGTAAAACATCCAAGGTATCTACAAAAACTACTTCATCGTCGGCATATCTAATGTTGTTTACACTCACTCTATTGAAATACGCCTTCCTGTAGTTTTTCCAGTGCTTTCTCGAACAGATATTCAGAGTACACATTAAATAACATTGGGGACATAATGCATCCTGGTCTCACTCCTCTTTCTATTGACACTGTCTACTGTCTGTCAGCTGGTCATCTGCTTTAATGTAGGTAGGCAGTTCTCCAAATTAAATATTTTAAAAATTTTAGTTATGTTTTGCATTCTTCCATAAATATAGATCTTCTTCTAACCGGGTAATCAATTCTTTTTTATTTAAACAATATAACGACACCTAATCTACAAGATTAATCAGTGTTTTTTCTTTAACCTAATTTCCCTAAAAATGTTTGTAAACTAGATGTCACCTGGTCCATCCTAGCTTTTTTTTTACATGAAATGCCCACTCCCTTGTTGTGGCTACACAGCACAGCACTGACTCTGCTTTTCACTAATTGCTCACGTCTTTGTTGTGGCTACAATACACTGCACAACACTAACTAAGCCCGGCACAACTTCACACATTACACGAGCTCGAACGGTTTAGTCCTCTTGAGCTTTCGCATCTGGGGTTCGTTGACAAGAAGCTGAAGTGCTTCATGGTTGGGATGCTTATGAAGCCTCTATTCATGTCTCCTGGCGACTTTCTTAATTTCATTTGGAATAGATTCGATTTTAAGATCTCTACGCAAATCGTCATTCCGAACATACCAAGGAGCACATACAATATTCCTTAATATTCGGTTCTGGAGCGTTTCTAAATTGCGGTAATTACTTTTTTTGGTACAGCCCCATAATTGTAGGCCATATCTGCCTTTCTGGATGGAAAGTTGAGAGTACCTACCTATTAGCCAATACATATTTTTGTACTTTATCTTCAACTGTTCAGTTTTCTTTTTAACGTAAAGATTAATCAATTAATCTTAACCCTTAAGCACTAACATCTTAAATCAATGGCGCAAACACTAACTAACCGCCTGACAGACGGGTTTCACATTTTACTGGTTATTTTTCTTTTGTTAAATATTATAATGCAAAAAAATATTTCGATGATTTACTGAAAGTATTACTTATCTAAAAAACACAGTAATTGATCTAGTTTTTCTGTATTTATTAAACTACAAAACATTATAACAAGAATGGAAGGATTGTTTGTGTGACTTTTTATTCCTGAAAAAAAGTGGGATAAAAATGAAACAAATTAAAGAATTTTGATAAAAATTTACAATCGAGTTAAACAAAGAGTAATAAACATGAAAATAAAAAAAAATTTAAAAAATATTAAAACAAAAAAAAACTGACAGGCACTAAAATTTGTACAGTGTAGCAATGGTAGTCAGTGGCAACATTTTCATCACAAATTGATCCCACTTCGCTTACGTCGTCTTCTACCTCATCAAGTCATTTCAAAAGAGTTTCCTCATAGTCTTTATCCCCTTATTTGAACTTTTTGACGAACTGGGGCACATTATGTTAAATGACGAACTGGGCACAAACACTAACACCCCGTCTATTAGACGGAAATCACACTTTGAGTCTAAATATCTTTCGAATAACAACCTGCAGCAAATTGCTGAATTCAATACTAGTAAATAACAACCCAACTTGAAAAGTCATAAACGGATGACCTTCAAATTTTCTAGGAAGGGAAATATCCCACTTTCAACAAACGATGCCGTCTGAGAGACGGTGTATTAGGGTTAATAAGGGTTAATAAGTAAGTTTACATTACACAGTTTTTTTGTCATTTTTTCCACCTTTGTTAAAAATATTATCAAAAATAAAAAAAGTACCGAGACACGTTGATTTTTCTACACACTGTATAATCTTGACCGTAACATTGACATTTAAACATGTATTCTAGACGCCAGAACAAATATAAATGGGCCCAATTAAAGCAGAGGTCAAAAAACATCGTTATTCTAGAAAAACGATTTATTATCCGTTATTTGGAACAGTCGCTGAAGAATAAGGCAGGTGGTTAACAGATATATAAATAATATTACGAACACTAACTTTAAAAATAGGTTAATTGCCTTATAATGTTCTATTTTTCCACATTACGGCATAGTAACCCTAATTTATACACGACTGAAAAATATCTCTCGTGGTGGTATAAAACTCGAGTTATTGCTCTCTTTACGTACATTTTTATGGTCCATGGGAGAGAACCGTTTTAATTATCGATAAATCTTAAGAAATACATAAGCTGACATTTGTAATGATTTTGTTTGATAATAAATGTTTAGCACAGTGATAAAAACACAATGTGTTTCACGATACTGTCACACGAAATCAATTTCTCTGATTCCATAGGGGTTTTCTTAATATTGAGTCTTCGCTTGTATATATTTTTGATTTTGTTTGGTGTTATTTTAGGAAAATTTTTTCACCTAAAGGAAATTTTTTCCTTGTCCTATTTTTATCTCAAAATACTATTATTATGCTCTGTATTTTCTCTCGGTTATGAGATTGATCAGCCTTTTTGTTAATTCAATTAATTAATTAATTAATTTAATTGCTACTCATGGAAACGAAACCAAAATTTAATAAAACTTTCCAATAAAAAATATTCTCAGGGCTAATTGATTTTAATGTATCACCTTTAGTTTGTGGCTTCTAGTATTTCTCGTTGCTTACTTTATCCAGGACAAGACAGGGGAAGTAAATATACTCAAATTCATATAAATTTTATAAATATTATTTATTTATATACTATACCATAAATATAAGATTCAAAATGTATGCTAAAACTTTATTCTATTGTCAAAATATTCTTATCTAATAAAATTAATCTTTAATTCTACTATCTCCTTTTGCTTTTAACAAATTTTCATTTAAATGATTTGGTAGACTCTTCTTATTATTAAAAAAAAAACAATATTTAATTTACCTTTTAAATAGATTATTTATCTCTTCTATGAATTTATGAATGAATAAATTATGCTGTAAAAACTGTTAAATTGACAAAAAACAAATAAGGTATGTAATACACAATAACTCTCTCCTTTTCACAAATAATCTAACTAACCTTTTTTTATCTTCTTTACTTCTTTTCATGGATTGTGTTGTCCTCGGTTCTCCCACACGTGCTCCTCGGATGCTGCTACGGTCTTTCTCTTCCAAACTGTTTCACAAACAAAAAACAGCACTCGCTCGAAATCTCTCCTCTATTTCATCTCGATACACACATTATCAATCTTTATAATTCCAAGATTCTTTCTCTCAGCTCGATATCTTGTGCAAAATTGATACAAACCGGCTACTCGTTCCAGACAGAAAACTGGAATCTATTCGGACACGAGGAGATTGTACTTCTCGACTCGATCACGAATCTGCTTACACGGCCACCAAATTCACCATTTTACACAAAATTACTATTTTTCAAACTGGACTGCTCCTTTCCGATCTTCATTACACAGTAAATCTTTTTCCTTCATTAATCTGAGACTCAACCACTCTGTTCTCCCTTCATCAATCTCTTCGCCAATCACAAGCATTCTCTCTACACATTACATCCCTACTTTCATTTCTTAAGAACAAATAGTGTTGTATTCAAATTTTCTGTATACAAATGTGAACCGGTACGTTTCAGTTAATATGATATATTAACTTTTAAGAAAGATGGCTCAAAGAAATCAGTGTTTTAGGAGAAAAAAATTCTTCTCTCGGTGTACGTGTTCTTTCCTCATGTTCCAATTATTTCTATTAGATTCAAATCCGGAGCCGTATTCTTCTTTAGTGGAAAAATGTAACCAACATGATGGAAAACAAACAAACACCTCTAAAAAGCAAAGTAATATAAAACAAGGACTAAGCCAAATTTATTACTATTTTATTTTACGTCAGGATATCTTTGTCCTGCAACAAATGAGGACCGTGCTTAAATTCTATATATTACCCTAAGCGAGGCACAATAAAACAAAAGCATGCACAACAAAACATAGTGACATAAAAAATCCCTCATATTTCAATGACGCAACATATCTTTCTTGGAATTATTTTAAAAAAATATCCCAAAGAATATATCTTCGCCATGGATTAGGAGTGCGGGTCCTATATCTCTGCCGCGCTCATATATTTCTGTTATCTGCTATTGTCTTGCTTATTTCTAGAGTGTGTGTAGGTATTTTTTGCCGGAATTTGTACAAAACAGAAGCCAGAAAACAAAATCAATTTTATTACGACCATCTTCAAAGATTTCTCTTTCATAGAGAAAAGGCGTGACGGCGAGAGGCAAACTCAATATAATCTGATAGAATTTGGCACACAAGTCGTTGTGTTTCTAACAGTGGTGTTTGCAGGAAATGGAACAAAAAGGCAAACCGTTTTTTTTTTGTTTTCGGGCTGCTAAAGAATTGCGAGTATTTTTTATTTTAACTCGAACAAAAACTATAAATTGTTGAAATTTATTTAGTGATTCCGTTTAAAAATTGTACAGTGAAATGTGAAGAAAATCTTTTTCAAGATATACTTCTTTAGGATCGAGAGTGAAATTTTATAATTCTGGGCGCATGCGCACACAGACAGTATGTAGTTCTTTGCTAATCTTTCAAATTATGTATATATCAGCGCAAATAAGTCATTAAAAGAATATACATATTAGGGTTTTTACTAAATGTATTATTTATTATAATTTTTGTGTCTTTGGATTTGCCTTCCTCGGGAGTAAGATAATAAAATATATCTTATAACATTTTTATACTTCACTTGATCTATTTGTCACCGTGATGTGTAATTATATCTGAGACGTCACGTAGACGGGGCTTGATAGCTTGGTTGGTAGAGCATTAAACCAGAGATCGAGAGGTCCCGGGTTCAAATCCCGGACGATTCATATTCTTTTTTTTTTAATTTTTGGTATTGTTTTAATAAAAATTTTTGAAAGAAAGTTAGTTTAATATTTAAATAAAATACAAATAAGCTGTTAAGTATATTTATTTCGTTGAAATTATATAATAGAAGTATAACTTCTTACGTGCGTACAAAGTACACACATATTTTTTTTTATTTAATTTAATTATACGATTTGTAGCTCCAACGTATAATTATTTAAAACCCTTGGTAGTTTACTATATTTCTTTCTACTAAAAACAGGGGAGAGTCTATGATAATATATTTACAGCTTTTGTCGTTTCACAAGTTTAAGTATGCTATCAGACTCTCAGTTAGCAGTTAGCAGTAGCTGTACTAATGGTATAGGTACTAACAGTATTTTGAGTTTTGCTCTCACACTATCAGTATGTACCTATCTGAAAAGCAAGTCTGGAAAAGATATCAACAGTGTAGAGATGAAAATAAAAAAGCAAAATAACAACAAATATTGAGAAATGTAATACAGCAAGTAAGGAAAGCAAATAAACTGAGCTGAAAAGAATTCGAGAGGATTGAAAGCAAATTACTAAACATAACAGAAAATTCTGGAATCGCATAAAGAATTTAAGAAAGAAAAAGGCAAGGAGCACTATGGAACCATAGACAAAAATAACCATTTGAAAATAGAGACTATAGAAATAGTATAAGTATGGAAATAATATTACGAAGATAAATTCAAACAAGAAGTAGACAGAAATGAAGGAGAAGAAAATAGACCAGAAGTGGAAGTGGAAGAGAAACCAGCGAAAGGAAGAAATGGAGAAGCCTATAAAAAATATTAGAATTGGGAAACCGGCAGGAGCGTACCAAATCGATCCAAAAATGATAAAATGGATTGGAGAAAAAGGATAGAACTGGCCATTACAGAAATTTAAGGGAGTATAGAGTAGAGAGAAAATCTCAGAAGACTATAAGAAAAAGATATACATACTAAAATGACAATAAAGATGCACTAGAAATAAACAAACTAAGACACGTTGAATGTTACAAGGAGTAGGCGCTAGAACTGAGCCTTGAGCCCTGTGGGACTCTTGCTTTTTTAGTGAACAGCTGATGGATAGAGGGTCAGCCATTTTTACATAGATAGACCAAGCAGATAAGTAAGAGTGAATTATTCTCAAAAAAGGAATAGGCACTATGGCTTGGAGTATGTTTTCGAGCAGACCAGCATGCCAGACCTGATCGAATAGTTTTTGTACATGTAGCAAGATGCCTAGAGCTTGCATGTTGTACTCATTAGTTGTCTGAGAGGTAGAGGTTGCGGCTTCTACCAATGTTTTTTAAGTGGAATAACCAGTCCTGAATCCATATTTGAAATCAGTGATGACCTAATAATATGTCTCGAGGTGTCCTACAAGTTTTTCTTTGAGATAGATCTTGTTTAGAGTAGTATTAAGTAATATTGGTCTGTTTTCTCTGATTTAGTGATTATGATTTTGCTGGAGATCTTCCAGGAAGTAGGAAAATATTTCAACTTGTATTAATTATGTTAGCTAGTAACGGGAAAATCTGTTCTGGATGTTGTTTAAGGCATCTCTTTTATATGACATCTAGCTGGGGGGCTGTTTTTTGGCCGAGGCTACACAGTCTACTGACGGTGTATGTATATGTTTGTATGTATCTGTATCTATATGTTATAGTCAAAGTCCGAATTTAAGGCACTCCTAGGTTTGACTAACAATCCTCAGGTCTGACTGACGATCTTAGTCAAAACCCGAAATAAATTACAGTTTCGGTCTTTGACTAGTCAAACCTAGGAGAGACTAAGTTGGTCAGGCAAAGGTCGAAATTTAATTTTATGAAATTGGGGTTTGACTGGTCAAACTGATCAGCTATTAAAATGTCGTAATTTGTTAGATCAGGTTTAATAAAACCTCATTTTTTAATTTTAATGTTTATTATTTTTATATTTTCGTAATTAAAATAAATAGTGTTTATTCTCACATGTTGAGGCATTATGGCATTTAGAGTTGCACAATACGTTAGACCTTCTTTACACTTACATAATTTTGAAGAGCATTTCTTATTGCACTAGCACTTTATAAAGCCTTGTCCTCCAAATTTATAATCTTTTGTACTAATTTCTCTTAGAGACATCTTAACGTCTGGAACATCTTCGAAATTAAGAAAATTCTCTTTGCATTCTCTTATTTGATTTCTTGAAAAAAGAATGTTTATTGTCCGCATTTCGTACCAACTCTATATAAACCGTCAATTGTTTTAGCTTTTATAATACCCAAAATATTTCAAGCATCTCCTTTGGCTATATCAAAGCTGGGGATAGGTATTGTTACACAGACAGAAAAGATTAACATACATATAGGAAAGAGGATTGAAGGTCTTCATGCCCATGCTAATACTATGAAACAATTAAGTGAAAAAAAATTTCCTTCAATTTCGACCCGAATAACTAACAATACCTATCCCCAGCTTTGATAGAGCCAAAGGAGATGCTCGAAATATTTTGAGTATCACACAAGATAAAACAATTGACGGTTTATATAGAGTTGGTACGAAATACGGAACAATAAACAAACTTGTTTCAAGAAATCAAATAAGAGAATGCAAAGAGAATTTTCTTAATTTTGAAGATGTTCCAGACGTTAAGCTGTCTCTAAGAGAAATGAGTACAAAAGATTCTAAATTTGGAGGACAAGGTTTTATAAAATGCTACTGCAATAAGAAATGCTCTTCAAAAGTGTAAAAGGTCTAACGTATTGTGCAACTCTAAGGGCCGGTTGTTCGAACGCTAATCAACAATGATAATTATCAAATAATTAATTACTGTCAATGTCAATTGTTAAAACATAATTAATTACAATTCTGAGACTATAATCAATTAATATAACAATAATTATTAACATAATTAATAATAAACCTCATAATTGTAATTAATTATGTTTTCAGCGACCCAAACAAAGTTGACATTGACAGTTTTGGTGACAGTAATTAAATATTTAATAATGATCATTGTTGATTAGCGTTCGAACAACCGGCCCTTAATGCCATAATGCCTCAACATGTAGGAACAAACATTTTTCTTTTAATTTTAATTACGAAAATATAAAAATAATAAAGCAGAAAAATTAAAAAATGACGTTTTATTAAACCTAATCTAACAAATTACAACATTTTAATAGCTGATCGGGGTTTGATAGTCAAACACCGATTTCATAAAATTAAATTTCGATCTTTGCCTGACCAACTTAGTCTCTCCTAGGTTTGACTAGTCAAAGGCCGAAACTGTACCTTTATTTCGGGCTTTGACTAAGATCGTCAGCCAGACCTGAGGATTGCCTAGTCAAACCTAGGAGTACCTGAAATTCGGGCTTTGACTATAACATATTGTTATGCTCTATTATATCTATTTAATTAGATTGATTAGCAAATTCTTACTTTAGTTAATTATTCGATTATTTTATTTATTGCCTATGTAAAACAAAAACTAAATTCAAATTAAATTTTCCAATCAATTTTATTCTCAGGGCTAATTTTGTATTGTATACAATACCTGTGATCTGTGGCTTCTAATATTTCTGATTGTTTACTTATTCCAGGGTGGAAACAGGGAAATTGAAAACACTCAATATCATATAAATGTAATCTTTTGTTTTTATCAAATAAGCCGTGTACATGTGATTCAAAAAATATTAAATTTAAACTTTGTTGCAACAATCTCTTACTTAATCAATTAAACTCTAACTCTGATATCTCCTTGTTTTGACAAAAAAATTATTTAATTAATTTATTATTTACTCATAATAAATTTAATAAAATTTACTTTTCTTCTTTTGACTTGATCTCTTAAATTTTAAATGACTAACTGCGTAAAAGAAAAGTTCAATAAACAAATAAACAAATATGGGTTTGATATAAACAAATTTTCTCCATTCCGACAAATAATTTGACTGACCTTTTTGTTTCTTCACTGCCTCGTTCTCTGGATTGCGCCGTTGTTGATTCTTCCAAACACGTACTCTCTGGATGTTGCGAAAAAGTCCCTCTCGTCACGACTGCTTCCAAAAATCATACAGGATTTGCTCGAATTCTGTTACTTAGTTTTCCTTGTTCGATATCTTGTGCAAAAAGATATTAATCAGCTACTCGTTCTAGACAAAACAAAGGAAGCTCCCTAGGACCAGGAAAATTGACTCTTCAACCGGTCGACAATTTGGTTTCAACTTGATTTTGCTCGCAAAGGCCGATTACACACACTCTACACTGATTACTAAACTTTTTAAAACAAAAAACTGGACTGCCTTCAACCGATGTTAATTACACAGTGACCTCTCGTCTCTCGCCAAATTCTGACTCCTCATTTCTTCTCCCTTCTACCTCATCTTTCCCACTCTATCAAAAAACACACCTCTCTCAAAACCATTCATACCCATTTCTTCTGAACCAAATATTTTTTCCACAGAACTTTCCCAATTTGTCATATTTCAAGAGATATCATAATTAGTTATTTCCTACTTTCTACTTTAATATCTAAACCTCATACAATGTGTATACCACATTAAAAACCTTCCCGGAAAGGATCTTAAAACCGTCTTTGTTTTCGACCACGATGTCCACTTTCTAATCACCGCATTGTTTGTTCATGTCCCATCCATTTCGTCGAATCATTTATTTATCATTTCACTTTTTCCCGAAACACTTGCTTAATAGCAAAATTAAATTCTAAACAAATTTGGTCATATACAGGGTGATGAAAAATTATGATTTCATGGTCGTTGATATAAATTTAATTTTTTCTGAATTTCTTTACAAAAAAAAACAATTTTACAACAATATATAATGATAGGAAGGCCCTCTGTGGGG
The DNA here is from genome assembly GCF_917563875.1 of Diabrotica virgifera virgifera. Classification (NCBI taxonomy): domain Eukaryota; kingdom Metazoa; phylum Arthropoda; class Insecta; order Coleoptera; family Chrysomelidae; genus Diabrotica; species Diabrotica virgifera. The sequence continues at coordinate 247,023,661 of NC_065449.1, forward strand.
TCTAGGTTATCCAGAAGATGTTCTGTTCTATTCAGCATCGATTCGAAATCGCTGATCTAAGTTTAGATTTTCTAGAGTTATGAATGTGGCTTGAAGTGTGTCTTTGGAAATTTCGATCTTTTCTATGGGTTTGTTATGATTTGGTTGTTGGGTTTTAGATGTGAAAGATGTTTAATTTTTAGTCTAGTTAGGATTTATTTGGACGAAATTTAGAACCTAAAAACAGAACAAAATAGAAAAAAGGGGAAGCTCCTGGAGTCTATAGTAATTAAAAAATATTAATATAATAAATGACAAAAAATATGTTAAATATTTAAACAAGAAAACGTTGGAAAAAAGAAATAAAAATGTTATAAGGTCATAGACAAGATTCCTTTAATAATAAAGCAGTTTTTGCACAGACCACAGTAGTAACAAGGATATTTTCTGGCTCCTTTAAAAAACCCTTTATACCTATGTAACTTTTTTATATCTAGGTATACAACTTTCCATTAAAAATTCCCGCCTAGTTTTTTTTAAGCCAGCGTCTTCATTTTAGTAACGCGTTCGGAAAATTATAAAACGCCCATGTTTTGTCTCTTAAAAGCACACAAACTGGATATGAAGTCATCGTTTCTTTCCGTAATGGTCCAGTTGCCCGCCTCCTCGAATCACAAAATAGTCCTCCCGGCTTCGGCATTGAGGAAATTCTCCGCAGGGATGCTGTAACATACTCAAGAGGTAGATTTATCGCGCTAAACAAAGACGTCGCCTTCTCAAACTTTCTAAGAGGGTATTTTATAACAAGTCGAAACATAAAGAAGACTTAAGGAATATATTAAGATGTAACATATATTTTGGACGGTTTATTTATATCTTTTGAGAACGTTATTTTTTTGAACGGGCGCATCATTATTTCTATATTTCTATATGTGAAGATATTTAGAAAAAGTAGGTCACACACATATGAAAGGACTTTTAAACAGTTAAGAAAGTTTTGTTTTCCTTTTTTAATATCTTAATACGTGGCTAGCGAGCAGTTAAGATATTCAACAAAAATATTTTAATTTAATAGACAATACTACAACAAGTGTCTGTGGTTGAAATTGCAAATCCGCTTAGGTAATTATACAGCCACGCACCGAGTCATACTCGAAAAACAATTCTTTTAGCCAACCGCCATTGCGACAACATCATTCACTTTGGTTCCTTACCTCCTGAGCAGGCAGTGGTGTCTTCGCTGCTTGGTAGCAAGCGCTACCCTACATCACACGAGGGGATTGAAGGTACATATAAAATATATTATTGCTGAGGTCGTGTATCAAGTGACCATTACTTGTATTATACCCGGCTCGAAGGAACAATGGACAATTCGATATAATATAAGGTTTGAATTATTTTCCAATGCCCTGTATCCGTTTCTTCTTGATCGACGATGATCCATAAATGCTTGAAGTCGTGGAGTAAAAATATGGTTTTATTGACAGCTACTGAATTACCACACTACAGGTGTTGGTTAGGTAAAATCGTATAATTGACTGCCCTAAATTGACAGCTACTATATAATAATAATTACACTCGGCGTAACATCAAACAATGACTTACGTACTGGAGTTGTTAATGAGGTAACTATTCTAAATAGACTGCATCTCAAAATAGTCCGCAAGGCTAATTTATAATCTTGCCAAACTGTAACTCGTCAATAAATTTTGTTGCCTGTTGCTTAGTAACAAAAAGTTTGAACTTTGATTGCTTACCAACAAAATTTATTCATAGGGGAGTGCAATTAGAACGAAAAGATACAATGTTTCGGAAAAAATCAAACAAGTTTATATTTTTCTAAAACTTTTTTTGTTAGTTTATAAATATGTTAAAGTTAAAAGGTCTACTCACAAATTTCGCCGCTAATTGTTTATTAATTGTTTAAACAATAACAATTGTTTTGTATAAATAATGTTAAGAATATGGGTGAATTCAACATTTTATTTTGATAAAAAATATTTTTATTTTAGTTTTGATTATGCTGAAACCGAATCTGACATTACAATTTGCAAATTCAAAATGGCGGATTCAAAATGGCGGATTTTTTCCTAAAAATCCTAAAAAGTAGTTGTAAAATCCGATTTTTTTATAAAACTTGTTTGTTTATATATATGTGGATATTTTTGAGAGGTTGCTGAACCTGAATCAGATCTGGATAATTTAAATTATAAAATGGTATATCCAAAATGGCGGATAACTTAAAAAATAGTTGTAAAATCATAATTTCTTTACAAAATGTATTTATTTCTACATATATTTATTTTTGAGAGCTTTGATAAGCCTAATTTAAATGTTAACATTATAAACTATAAAATGGCGAATCCAAGATGCGGATTTTTTAAAAAGAACATAAAAAAGAACATTTTTCTAAAACATTTATTGTCTTTATTTTTAACAGGTTGTTGAATCTGAATTAAAGATTAAAAATTTAAATTTCAAAATGGCGGATCCAAAATGACGGATATTTAAATGAAAAACAAGTAGAATCCAATCAAACAAATATGGAATTTCGTTCTTAAAAAAAAAGATAAACAAATAATTTTCACAATAATATTAAAAATTAAAATGTATTAGAACGAATATTAAAAAAAACAAATTTTCGATTAGAAGGATATAATTACATATTTAAACATAGTTTTTAATTACAACCAACTTTTCTTTATAAACATTTTCGATATTGTGAAATATAAAGGTACTTTACTCCTGAGTGAAATTCATATTTTTTGACATACCTCGTACAAAATTAACAAAATTGGATATTTGATGGTTGCGTCTTATGCTCTATATGATGCAGAGTATTTTATAAAGAATAACTTTTTTTCGTAAAACTGATATTAAAAAAGTTATCAATAGGTTCCCAGTTACGCAGACATACTGTATAAGAGCTAAAAAAAATTTTTTGAACATTTATTATTGTTGAAGCTTATTATTAAATGTATTTTAGGTAATTTTTACAGAAAAAAGTTTTGATCACTCTGTATATACATTTTTTCAGCTGGTAATTTTCGGTTTTTGTATTACATTTTTGTTATCTTTCTTAGTTTTCTCAAAAATAAATTGATTATTTCATTTTTAAATTAAAATAATTAAGTGTTTTTTAAAGATTACATCCAAAGCTTTAAAAAAATAACAAAAAATTTTTATTATATTTATTCAAACTTGACTAATACCGACTTAAAGTGGTGGGAATTCTGTAAAACTACGAAGTTTTCAAAAATTACATTTTTTGAGACATCGTATTATTTGAATTAAATTTTTGAAATTTTTTTTGAATGAAACATCGTTTAGTCAGATGATTGAGAGGTAAGTTGCGCAAATTTGAGAGTTTTATAAGTAAAATTGTATTAGTTACACATTATTAAATCATTTTTAAACAAAATCCATGTAAGGCTCATTTTCCGCCCACACCGTACTTATGTCCATACATTTTATTTCTTTTTATTAAAACCATAAGATAGCTTATTTCATCTTCTTTCATGTCTAATTTGTAAAATTTCTTTTGATCCATTAGTTAAAGAATTACATTAAAAAAACTCAAACGTGCACTTCTTCCAACGCTAGTTTACAGTGCGCCAATGTGTGTGAAAAGGGTGACTTTAGCGTTATAAATAAAAAATTACAGAAGCTAGAGATTTAACTTTAGAAAAATCTTTATATAAGATTTTTTTTGTAAAATTTTCTGAATTTTTCAATGGTCAAGTCAGTTTTTTTCTAAAAATTATATTTTCGGAGTTATTTAAAAAAACATCTAACTTCGCTGTTCATTTGTTTAATAAAAAATGAAGCACCCACTTCTCGAGTAGAACTTTTTGATATGTTGTTTATTAAACATTTCTTAATGAAATTACAGAAAGTTTTATCTTGTTTGATTTTTTCCGAAGTGAAAATCTAAATGCACTCCCCTATCATTCAATATATTACATCGTATGTACTTCTAAGATTATAAAATAAAATAATATGTATTTTTTTTATTTATTTATGAGTTTTCGTCAATGTGTCATCTTCCTATATCGGCTATTTTTCATCAAATATTCGTGCTTGGTTTTTATCTATATAATATTTCCATGTTGTCAGATCCGAATTTTTTTTGTTTTTCGTTTAATATTTTATTAGTCGTTTAATCTTTACGTCTTGTTAGAAACTTAGAGATAAGATTATATGTTTATTTAAGATGAGCTACGTTCATTAATTAATATCGATAATAAACCCAGATTTTCAAAGTCTGCAATAAATTTCCCCATTAAAACAGAGAATTATATCTTCCGGGGACTACTTGAGTCCCACTTCATCTTAACTATTTTCTTTCGCAGATTATAATTACGCTTTTATAATAAATCAATATTAGATTACTGATTTTCATTATCAGGAAGCAGGAGTTTCCGTTACAGCAGGAATGGAAGTTTTGTTAGTGTCATGGTCGGAGTTAGAGGAAAGTTAAGCAGGTTGGAAAATTATGGCATTAAATTTTCCCGCATTATGGCTTTGCGTTTATTGATTGTTGCGATTTCTGAGCTAGTTGGGCCTTTGTTTCACTTTAGAGACAAATATTTGATTACAAATACACAATATCTTAATGAAATTTTGATTTCATGTTTTATGAATGGTGTAAAGATAATTGTTAGACATTTATTGTTTTAACTCTGGGCCAAAATTAACTGGTCGCCTTAAAAGTGGGTCATTTTTGATGTCTTATATCTCCTATAGTCTAGTAAAATAAAATTACACTACATGTAAAACAAAATGTAAATTCGTACAGGTTGAAACAAATTTTATATCAAAGTTTAGGTGGGTACAAAAGATATTTTCAAGAAAGTATCCAAATCACACAAGGGGATAATTCTTTAAATAATTAAAAAGGGGTTATTTTTGCAAAAAAATTACTTTTTTAACTGCTGAGGTCATTCAGTTACTAATGAAGTTCTATAGGATTATTTTCTGCAAAGTTGAAGGATTAATCTTTCACATATAACTTACTAAATTAAATTTGACCCCCTATTTATTTAAATAATTATACATGAAACTTTAAAAACAAATTTGCAAAAAATTATTTTTAGCGTTTTAAATAAGCACTATAAAATATCTTATTTTACAGAAGAAGTTGCACTATGTTATCAGTATTAATCAAAAAAAATAGTCCAAAAATATTTAACATTTTTTGAGATATTGAATTTGTTTATTAAATGTTACTCTATTTTCAATTGCAAAAACGCGGTTGTTGCCAAAGAAATATTCACCTGTATTAAATCTTATTAGTTTTATTTTTATGTATATTTTCTATAAATTCGATAAATGTATTGATAAATTCAAATTTCAATTAAACTTCCCCCTAAAATGACATTTGAAAATTATTCAAATTTGTTTATAATTTGTTTTTTTAATAACGTCGCGGGGATTAAATATTTTGAAATGCCGTTTCGATAATTGGGTTTCTGGGAATTTTTCACTAATTAACAAATTTTTTTGTCTTCTTTTCCTCTTCTTTTTTTTTTCTTGGAGTTATATTACTACGGGCCCTTTTAGGGTTAAGTTTCATTAAGAATGTCGTATCTCTAAGTTATAGATTCTCGACATAAAAATATTAAGATTGGTCTAAAATCACTTAAATAAAATGTGGCTGGTTACTGAGTTACAGGGTGTTTAATTTAAAAATTAAAAATTATTTTTACCAAGTACTTTCAAACTATTTGACGCATCCTTATCATACTAGTCAGAAAGTGTGGGTACTATACAGTCTACTAAATTGTGACAAATAAAAGTTTCTAGCTACTACCAGAGGCGTACGACAGGGGATAGTTAATGGTTGACCCTTTCCAAATTCTACGCCACTGAGGGAATTACTAGTTTAGCGAAATTTTTCGATTCTCCAATACTTTATATGTAAATAATATACTCTTTACTGGTAACGATTAAGTCATTAGTTTTCGAGATATTGGACGTTAAAAATGAAACGGCATAGTTATTTTGATTCATTCATTCATTCATTTTAAACTTCCAATATCTCTCAAACTGATGACTTTATCGATACCAATAAAGTTATTTACATACAAAGTATTGAAGAATCGAAAAATTTCGTTAAAATAGTAATTCACTCAGTGGCGTAGAATTTGGAAATGGTCAATCATTCACTATCCCCTGTCGTACGCCTCTGGCACTAGCTAGAAACGTTTATTAATCACACTTTCTGCCAAGTATGATAAGGATACGTTAAATAGTTTTAAAGTACTTGGTAACAATAATTTTTAAATTTTTAAATAAAACTCAGTAAGTAGCCACATTTTATTTAAGAGATTTTAGTTAAATCTTAATATTTTTAGGTCTACAATCTAGATCTCATAGACTCGACATCCTTAATAAAATTTAACCCTAAAAGGGCCCGTAGTAATATAACTCCAAGGAAAAAAAGAAGAAGAAAAAACGACAAAAAAATTGTGCTAAATAGTAAAAAATTCCCAGGAACCCAATTATCGAAACGGCATTTTAAAATACTTAATCCCCGCGACGTTATTAAAAAAACAAATTATAAACAAATTTGTATGATTTTCAAATGCCACTTTAGGGGGGAGTTTAATTGAAATTTGAATGTATCCATACAATTATCGACAATATACATAAAAATAAAAATGAGATCTTAAGCAGGTGAATATTTCTTTGGCAACAACCGCGTTTTTGCAATTGAAAATATAGTAACATTTAATAAACAACTTCAATATCTCAAAAAATATTAAATATTTTTTGACCAATTTTTTTTTTTTTGTTTAATACTGGTAACATATCGCAAGTTAATCTGTAAAATAAGATATTTTATAGTGCTTATTTAAAACGCTAAAAATAATTATTTGCGAATTTGTTTTTTAAGATTTATATACAATTATTTAAATAAATAGGGGGTCAAATTTAATTTAGTAAGTCTTATGTGAAAGATTTACCGTTCAGCTTTTTATAAAAAAATCCCATAGACTTTCATTGATAAGTGAATTACCTCAGCAGTTAAAAAAGTATGTTTTTGCAAAAATGACCACTTTTTAATTATTTAAACAATGATCCCCTTGTATGATTTGGATACTTTCTTGAAAATATCTTTTGTACCCACCTAAACTTTGATATAAAATTTGTTTTAACCTGTACGAATTTACATTTTGACTTTTTTTTTATTTTATTAGGCTACTAAACCTGTTGTCCGATTTAATGATTTTTTTAATATGTTATAGCCTTATTCCTTGACAATATCGTTATAATAATATTGTTGCTAAACAGATAAATTTTACTTGTATACCGGGTGTACGAATCAAACTGTGTTTTTTTCTTAAAGTTTGCATCACCCTGTGGAATATTCTAGCATTTATAAAATATTGAAATTAAAACCTAACTAAAGCCTCATGTTTTCTCAAAATTCTGTTTTTTGAAAACATGAAAAAATTCATGTTTTCAAAATGTTGCAGCACTGAAAATAAAGCAGACAACAAGTTTTTTTACATATAAAAGAATACTGTACCTTTCATTTGCAATTTGCAAAATTAAAATCGGTTAACTACCACGGCGTCAGGAATTTTTTTAAATAAACATTAATTTTTAGTGCTATGCGCAGGACAACGGATATTACGTTCGCTCTGATTGGGCATTCCAATGATTTTTGATAATGATTGATAAAATTTAGTTTTTAGTACATTCCGAAATAAATAAATACATTTATTTATTGCAAAATAAAAACACATACTCTGTCCTTTGAAATAACACTTTTTTTAGCACAAACTTTCTTTGTTCATATATTTTAACTCAGAAAATAAAAGTGTATTATTTTTAAACATATGCAATTGTTTAAAGAATTTTTCACAAACAATAATCAAATTAGTTTGATTTTTGTGGAATTAAAATATAAACATACAACAAAATATAGTATACATAAATATAGAGTACGAAAATAATATATTAGATAAAGATTGGAAGACACTTTGGTGGAAATCAACTTGTGTGAATCGAACACCGCTGTCCTGCGCGTAGCACAAAAAATTATGTTTATTTAAAAAAAATCCTGACTCCGTGGTAGTTAACCGATTTTAATTTTGCAAATTGTAAATGAAAGGTAATACAGTATTCTTCTATTTGTAAAAAAAATATTAACTTGCTATTTACTTGATTTATTTTCAGTCCTGCAACATTTTGAAAAAATTATTTTTTTTGCGAAAGCTGGATTACAAAATTTATTTTGCAAAATATATTGAACCGATCTTAACTAAATTTACAGTATTATTTTATCATATCATAAAGTTTTTCTGGGTGAAACAAGACGGTCCTAAGTGTAGCAGAAATGGTTGAAAAATGTAAAATGCAAATTATACTTGTTTTTTATGTTATGTTTTTTCGCAATTTTTGCTATTTTGCAACAAGAGTAACAATTTCAAATTTTTTTTTGTAGGAAATTTAATTAAGTAACTTTTATTTTAGCACAACTTTTCTCGAAAGTGAATACTTTTAAAGTTAGAATCAGAAAACGAAGAAAAAAATCGAATTTTTCCTTCATTTTTTGACATTTTGATTATTTAAACAATGTTCCTGACTTTTTGAGTGGAAGGATAACTCAATTATTATTATATGGGTTAATTCTAAGCAATTTCTGCAAAAAATATAGTCACCTCTCAACGTCCATCTCAAAACAGATCCGTCCTGGACTAAATTATTCAACGCGGAGTCAAACCCGGAAAACCACAGAAAGCACATCTTGAAATATAACATTTTAAATATTTTACTATAATATGTTTATATAAAAGTTAAAAATATAATATAAATGACTTATTATTGTTTAACCTAGTTTCTCCCTTTCTGAATACATAGTTTTATAACTCAACCAAAGCATAGAAAATGAATCGAGATATGAATTAGAAATTTCTGTATATTTTCTAAGAGAAACTATTAAGTTTCAGTTTGGATAAACTTTTTATGAGACTGTTAGTGACCCAGTTGCCTTTTCGAGTTGACGACAAAGAAATGGTGGGTATTTTATCGGTTTTCTTAAAAAATGATAAAGGATAATCAAGATCATATATAACTGCAGTTGACAGGCAATTAATTAGCTTTAGCGTTAAAAGATGCTGGAATGGAGAAGTGAGATACTCAAAGATTAATAATATATTTCCCTGAAATAATAGAGATAGTAGAAATGACTTAATGGTTTTTTCTAAAGTAACAGTAAAAAGTTTACCTTTTATGTTATCTGAGGTTAATACAATACATAAATATTCAAACTGAAAAGTCTCAGTTGCACAATTCACCATTGTAATAAAAATTAAAATGGTAAATAGTTATTTAAATCTGAAACTTTTCTTGTTGGAAGTTCTTTCTGGTACATCCTTAATCTGCGACTTTTACCAATTATAAGACCTCAGACCACGAATATAGAAAACAAAAAGGACTTACTATTATGCAGTCACATTCCATTTTCATTCGTCTAGGAAAAGGACAGAAGAAAGAAACTTCCTAGTACTCAAATCTGCGTAAAGATAGAAAAATAAAAGATGGTTTTTGCTTGTTTTTGATTCAGAGGGATGCATAATCTCTGGACAACTGTTTCTGCCTTACAGGCTTCCTCAGCAGAACAGCGTACATCCTCTGAAGCGAAAACCAGCAGCCCATCTAAGAAGGTCCTTTCTGTCCTTTTCCTAGACGAATGAAAACGGAATGTGACTGCATATAGTAGAGTCCTTTTTGTTTTCTATATTCTTCGTCTGCTGTCTTATAAATTGCAAAAGTCGCAGATTAAGTATGCACCAGAAAGGACTTCCAACAAGAAGAGTTTCAGATGTAAATAACTATTTACCATTTTAGTTTTTATTATAATGGTGAATTCTGCATCAGATACTTTTCAGTTTGTTTAAGAGATATCGCTGAATTGCGTCCCAATGGGGATTTAAATGATCTTTTAAATTTCCCTTAAATAAATGGACTAGCTGGTTGTCGCTTCAGAGGTGTGCACGCTGGCCCTGCTGAGGAAGCCTGTAAGGCAGAAACAGTTGTCCAGGGATTGTGCATCCCCCTGAATCGAAAACAAGCAAAAACCATCTTTTACTTTACATAAATTATTGTTTCATTGGCCAATGTGCTGCTTCTTCTTAAAGTGTTTATTGCTTTAGAATGTTAGTGGTCATTACTACAATGTTTTTAATTTACTATATTTGCAGGAATATATACAGGGTCTACCGACAAACAAAGACAGGAGATTCCTCAGATAATTTTAAGACAATTTAACCCAATTCACCTAGTCCGAAAATGCTTCCTAAGGGAGCTAGAGCTATTTGAAGATGGCGTCTGGTAATTAGTTTTTCTTAAATACCTCCGGCACGCGTATATATAAAAAAACTAAAATTGGTACGCGTATTTATCTTTTAGAGATAAATCGATTTCATCCATTGCAAATTTCTAGAACCGGTCATAGACGTCCGTTTAGGGTAGGACAACGACTACTTTATCGCATACCTTTTTTGTATTTAATTTGTAAGCACTTTGGCTCTGGATTATTAAATTGTGAAGTATTCTAGTACTAAAACATACTCTTGCAAGTCGATAGAATAAACCGTTTTCTAGAAAAATCGATTTGAAAATTTTTCGTTTTTTAAATTTCAAAAAAAAAATTTAAAAAAAAATTATTTAGGAAAACAAAAACTTGTATATTTAATTATATTCCAAAGATGAATGATTCATTCATTGCGAATTTCTAGTACCGGTCATATGCGTCGGTTTTGGGTAGGTCAACGGGTATTTTATCGCATAACTTTGTTATTAATTTTGAAGCATTTTTGACACTAGATTATTAAATTATGAGGTATTCTAGTACTGAAAGTTACTCTTGCTTTACGTTGGTAAAATCACCGTTTTTTATTTTTTGTATTTTTTTTTTTAATTCAAGACACAAAATTTTTTTAAATCATTTTATCTAGAAAACGGTGGGTCCTACCGACTTAGAGCAAGAGTACCTTTTAGTACTAGAATACCTCATAATTTAATAATCCATAGTCAAAAATGCTCAATGTTTAACGACAAAAAAGTTATGCGTAAAATAACCGTTGCCCTACCCAAAACGGACGCCTATGGCCAGTACTAAAAATTTGCAATGGATGGAATCGATTTATCTCTAAAAGATAAATATTCGTACCAATTTTCGTTTTTCTAACTAGAAGCGTTCTGGATGTATTTAAGAAAAACTGATTACAAAACGCCATCTTCAAAGAGCTGTAGCTCCCTTAGGAAGCATTTTCGGACTAGGCGAATTTAGTTAAATTTTCTTAGAATTATTTGAGGAATCTCTTGTTTTCGTTTGTCGGTAGAGTTTCTGGACACTCTATATATACAGATATGTACCTACAGAATAAGAAAGACAGATAGAAACATTACTACGCATATAACAGAAATTTTCGAGATTGTCGAAAAGCACCAACGAAAGGTAAGATTAGCCCCGCCCAAAACCACAAATCACGATCAGAATTAGTGCCAGAAATAATATCATACGAAGTCAAAATGACACTTCTAGAAATGAAAAATAACAAATCCTTGCGATGATGAATTGAATGAAATAACTGGTTAAACTGAATCTCAGAAATCGCCAGATTCCTGCTTGGTTCTGGATCAAAGTAGAAATCCATGATAACTGAGGGGCAGCACAAAATGGAAACCATAACAGATTTCTAAAAATTAAATCACAAAAACTTCTAAAGATACACTCGTATCTCCAAAAGTGTATTTAAACAACCAAAAATGTCGCCGCGCTGGTATGGCTTAACTTATGAATTCAACCAGACTTCCAATGACCCAAGCTGTGTTAAACGTCGACCCTCTACGAGTATCTCTCTCCAGGTTGCGCAGAACTCACTTTTTAGAGGCACATGGCAGAGGTACCCACTAAAGGCATCTGTCAATGTAGATAAATAGTTGGATTTCGTTTATTTTACGCGAAGGGACACAAGAGGAAACAGTACCGATTAACAGGTAGCGAAAACGCGTTCCAAGATTGCGGCTTTAATTTTGAATATTTTTCGAGATATTTGGCACACGTATTCGTAGTATAATAAATAATGGCAATACAGAGCCCAATTTGAAAAATATATTAATATGTGGAAATTACTCTGTAATTAAATACAATATTAAAAAAACGAGCCTGTACCGCCACTAAGAAGAACAAAAAAATACACTTTCTTCAAATAAATTTTTTATCCGATGCCTAGATTTTGTGTCATTTTGGAACTACTAAAATTTTTTATTTCATTAGTAGTTCCAGAATGACACAAAATTTAGGCATCAGATAAAAAATTTTATTTGAAGAAAGTGTATTTTTTTGTTCTTCTTAATGGCGGTACAGGTTCGATTTTTTAATATTGTATATAATTACAGAGTAATTTCCACATATTAATAAATTTTTCAAATTGGGGCTCTGTACCGCCATTCTTTATTATATTACGAATACGTGTGCCAAATACCTCAAAAAAATATTCAAAATTACAGCCGCAATCTTGGAACGCGTTTTGGCTACCTGTTGATCGCTACTGTATCACCTTAAGTGTTTTTCATAGATTTTTAAAACGCAGACTAAAACCTTATACGGAGTGGAAGAAAAAATCCTACACAATTTCAAATACACGTTCATAGGTGTTATATTCGAAGTATCTGTTTGTTTTCCTCTTGTCTATAACTTTATTTTGTATGATTCAGCTTTCACAATTAGGTATATTACTTGAATTGAATTACACTGAATATATTATGTTATAGTCAAATTTTATGAAATCGAGGTTTGACTAGTTAAATCCCGATCAGCTATTAAAATGTCGTAATTTATTAGATTAGGTTTAATAAAACGTAATTTTTTAATATTAATGTTTATTACTTCTATATTGTCATAATTATTAGTGTTTATTCTCATATGTTGAGGCATTATGGCATTTAGAGTTGCACAATACGTTATTAGACCTTTTGCACTTACATAAGTTTGAAGAGCGTTTCTTATTGCAGTAGCATTTTATAAAGCCTTGTCCTGCAAATTCCGAATCTTTTGTACTAATTTCTCTTAGAGATGGCTTAATGTCTGGAAAATGTACCAATTAATTACAAATTATGCACGTATGTGCGTCAGAGCTTACTTTTTGGCAAATACAACAAACCACATCTGAAGACGTAATCTGAATTGTAAAAACTGAAATGGTTTTTGTACACACTTATGACTACTTAAATACAGGGAGAGAAGAGTACTTTTGACGCGTGTAAAGTATTTAATTCCTTGCTGAGCGCTTTCGGCTTATAAAGCCATCTTCAGAGCTATGGTCAATAATTTCAAAATACCACTATGAAGAGAGAGGGATCCCATGTAAGATTGAAAAAGACTTTTTCTTATGTAGTTTTTTATTGAATGAAAAAACTTTGCTCGAGGTTTGGAAAAATCTTGTCAGTTGTGAAAAGTCGACGTTTTCCAAACGTCGAACAAAGTTTTCATAAGAAAAAGTCTTTTTCAATCTTACATAGGATCCCTTTCTCTTCATAGTGGTATTTTCAAAATATTGACCATAGCTCTGTAGATTGCTTTATAAGCCGAAAGCGCGCAGCTAGGAATTAAATATTTTACATACTTCAAAAGTACTCTTCTCTCCCTATCATTCAGTAGCCATAAAATGTGTACAAACACCATTAGGGGAGTGCAATTAGAACGAAAAGATACAATGTTTCGGAAAAAATCAAACAAGGTTATATTTTTCTAAAACTTTTTTTGTTAGTTTATAAATATGTTAAAGTAAAAAGTTCTACTCACAAATTTCGCCGCTAATTGTTTATTAATTGTTTAAACAATAACAATTGTTTTGTATAAATAATGTTAAGAATATGGGTGAATTCAACATTTTATTTTGATAAAAAATGTTTTTATTTTAGTTTTGATTATGGTGAACCCGAATCTGACATTACAATTTGCAAATTCAAAATGGCGGATTCAAAATGGCGGTTTTTTCCTAAAAATCCTTAAAAATAGTTGTAAAATCCGAATTTTTTTTATAAAACGTGTTTGTTTACATATATGTGTATATTTTTTAGAGGATGCTAAACCTGAATCAAATTTTGATAATTTAAATTATAAAATGGCAGATCCAAAATGGCGGATAACTTAAAAAATATTTGTAAAATCATAATTTCTTTACAAAATGTATTTATTTCTACATATTATATTTATTTTTGAGAGCTTTGATAAACCTAACTTAAATGTTAACATTATAAACTATAAAATGGCGGATCCAAAATGCGGATTTTCTAAAAAGAACATAAAAAAGAACATTTTTCTAAAACATTTATTGTCTTTATTGTTAACAGGTTGTTGAATCTGAATTAAAGATTAAAAATTTAAATTTCAAAATGGCGGATCCAAAATAGCGGTTGTTTAAATGAAAAACAAGTAGAATCCAATCAAACAAATATGGAATTTCATTCTTAAAAAAAAGATAAACAAATAATTTTCACAATTATACTAAAAATTAAAATGTATTAGAAAGAATATTTAAAAAAAAAAACAAATTTTCGATTAGAAGGATATAATTACATATTGAAACATAGTTTTTAATTCCAAACAACTTTCCTTGATAAAAATTTTCGATATTGTGAAATATAAAGGTACTTTACTCTTGAGTGAAATTCATATTTTTTGACATACCTCGTACAAAATTAACAAAATTTGATATTTGATGGTTGCATCTTATGTTATATACGATGCAGAGTATTTTATAAAGAATAACTTTTTTTCGTAAAACTGATATTTAAAAAGTTATCAATACGTTCCAAGTTTCGCAGACATACTGTATAAGAGCTAAAAAAAAATTTTTTTATTGAACATTTATTATTATTGAAGCTTATTAATAAATGTATTTTAGGTAAGTTTTACAGAAAAAAGTTTTGATCACTCTGTATATACATTTTTTCAGCTGGTAATTTTCGGTTTTTGTATTACATTTTTGTTATCTTTCTTAGTTTTCTCAAAAAGAAATTGTTTATTTCATTTTTAAACTAAAATAATTCAGTGTTTTTTAAAAATTACATCCCAAGCTTTAAAAAAATAGCAAAAAAATTGTATTAGATTTATTCAAACTTGAGTAATACCGTCTTAAAATGGTGGGAATTCTGTAAAACTACGAAGTTTTCAAAAATTACATTTTTTGAGACATCGTATTATTTGAATTAAATTTTTGAGATTTTTTTTTAATGAAACATCGTTTAGTAAGTTGATTGGGAGGTAAGTTGTGCAAATTTGAGAGTTTTATAACTAAAATTGTATTAGTTACACATTTTTAAATCATTTTAAACAAAATTCATGTAAGGCTCACTTTCCGCCCACACCGTACTTAAGTCCATACATTTTATTTCTTTTTATTACAACCATAAGATAGCTTATTTAATCTTCTTTCATGTCCAATTTGTAAAATTTATTTTGATCTATTAGTTAAAGAATTACATTTAAAAAACTCAACCGTGCATTTCTTCCAACGCTATTTTACAGTGCGCCAATGTGTATGAGAAGGGTGACTTTAGCGTTATAAATAAAAAATTACAGAAGCTAGAGATTTAATTTTAGAAAAATCTTTATATAAGGTTTTTTTTGTAAAATTTTCTGAATTTTTCAATGGTCAAGTCAGTTTTTTTCTAAAAATTATATTTTCGAAGTTATTTAAAAAAACATCTAACTTCGCTGTTCATTTGTTTAATAAAAAATGAAGCACCCACTTCTCGAGTAGAACTTTTTGATATGTTGTTTATTAAACATTTCTTAATGAAATTACAAAAAGTTTTATCTTGTTTGATTTTTTCCGAAGTGAAAATCTAAATGCACTCCCCTACATTTCACTCTTTACAATTCAGGTTACTTCTTGGCAAAAGGCCTAACGTATTGTGTAACTCTGAA
This sequence comes from Diabrotica virgifera virgifera, assembly GCF_917563875.1. Lineage (NCBI taxonomy): Eukaryota > Metazoa > Arthropoda > Insecta > Coleoptera > Chrysomelidae > Diabrotica > Diabrotica virgifera. Next base: position 247,039,592 of record NC_065449.1, read on the forward strand.
TGCCATAATGCCTCAACATATGAGAATAAACACTAATAAGTACGACAATATAGAAATAATAAACATTAAGATTAAAAAATTACGTTTTATTAAACATAATCTAGCAAATTACGACAGTTTAATAGCTGATCGGGGTTTGACTAGTCAAACCCCGATGTCATAAAATTAAATTTCGACCTTTGCCTGACCAACTTAGTCTCTCCTAGGTTTGACTAGTCAAAGGCCGAAACTGTAATTTATTTCGGGCTTTGACTAAGGCCGTCAGTCAGACCTGAGGATTGCCTAGTCAAACTTAGGAGTGCCTGAAATTCGGGCTCTGACTATAACATATACACAAAATGGAATTACAGAAAAGATATTTACAGCTAACCAAAAAATTCAATTACGGACATTTTGTTCAGCAATTTTTCATGCTGAAACTTTTTCAGGTATATATTTTGCTCTCTTTTTTATACCACCCTCCATAATTTTGATATCGAAACGAAAAAAAAAATCAAGGAAAACAAGTATTTTAAAAAAATATGAGATTTCCCTCAGGATACTAAAAGTATTTCTTTTTACTCAAACTACGGCATATACTTGTATACCTCATATACAAAGAAATATATTTTATTTTATATTTTCCGAATATTTTCACGTGAAAATCAATTCTGTTAAGGGAAGTAGGCCTCGAGCGGTGGCGCATTCTTTTACGTGTGTGTATGTCGGAAAATCTCCGCGTCTCATAAAAAATGACTGAACTGAATTGACAGCAACCGATGAGGATAAATGGGCGTTATAGAGTCACAAATTAGGATACACTAACAAATTGTGACAATTATTCTATAAAAAATTGGATGGAACCAAAGGTATGAAATATATATCCATCCAAATATTTAGGAATTCTCTAAAAAATAGTAAATTATGTAAGAAATATTTTTCCCACTCAAGAGGTAAGCGTACAAAGGCGCCACATACTTTGACGGCTATAAACGAAAACAATTTATTAATTATCGTTTTTTGCCTCTTGCACTCCACAAAATATTATTATTTGCAAAATTCGATTATTGAAAGAAACGATGTGTATGTCGAGAAATCTCTGCGCCTCATAAAAAATTACTAAACTGAATTGACAGCGACAGATGAGGATAAATAGACGTTATGGAGTCCAAAATTATGCTAATTTTGGTTTGTTTTTTTTAACATTCAAAAATAGTTAAAAAATCTTTTTTTGACTAGAAATTGTTTCTTAGACATTTTAGAGACAAATTATTCAAATAAAAGTTGTATATCTTAAAAAGTTTACCAAAAATAATGGACCTGCATAATACACTCAGATGCAAAAAAATCGATCCACTGAAAATTTGGTCATTTTTGATGTCTCGAATTTTCTAAACCTATTGTCCCATTTAAGTGACTTTTAATAATATTGTTGCTAGACAATTAACTGTCATTGTATACCGGGTGTACGAATCAAACTGTGTTTTTTTCTCAAAGTTTGCATCACCCTGTGGACTATGGTAGCATTTATAAAATACTGAAATTAAAACCCAACTATAGCCTCAGGTTTTCTTAACATTCTGTTTTTAAATTCATTCGCTTATCTTAGATAATAAAAAATTTAGGTATATACTTTAACAACTGGCCATGTTCGACATCAGTACAGGGTGTTTCTAAATAAGTGTGTCAAACTTTAAGAGGTAATTTTAAATGAGAAAATAATGACAGTTTGCTTTATAATCATGTCCGCAAACGCTTTGTTAACGAGATACGGGATGTTCAATTTTTCTTTACAAACTGACGATTTATTTATGGCTTTAAAACCAATTAAGATATCCAAATCAAATTTGGTGGGTTTTAAGACATAGTTATTGCACATTTTTTGACACAATTAAGAATTTTATATTCACCATTGGCGTGCATACGGGTAATATGATCGGTCATAATACCCGTTCGTGCGCTAATGGTGAATATTAAATTCTTAATTGAATGTCAAAAAATGTGCAATAACTACGTCTTAAAACCCACCAAATTTGATTTGCATATTTCAACTGGTTTTAAATCAATAAATAAATCGTCAGTTTGTAAAGAAAAATTGAACATCCCGTATCTCGAAAAGGAAGCGTTTGCGGACATATGATTATAAAGCAAACTGTCATTATTTTCATAAATATGTAAAATTACCCCTTAAAGTTTGCCGTTTGACGAACATGGCCAGTTGTTAAAGTCATCATCATCATCATCATCATCACGTAGCGGTACAACCATGGGTGGGTCCTGGCTGACTGTACAACTTTCTTCCAATTTGTTCGGTCTTCCATCAACCTAGGGTCCAATGGAATGTTCATTTTTCGGAGATCTGCTTGGACGTTATCTCTCCATCGTACTCTGGGACGTCCGAGTGGTCTTTTGCTTGTAGGAATCTCCTCCCAGACCAGTCTTACAAGTCTCTCGTTATGAAGTCTGTGCACGTGGCCTGTTCATCTTAGTCGCTGTGATTTAATTTCTTGGACAATATCGGTGTCATTGTAGAATTCGTTTAATTCGAAGTTGGTTCTGATCCGATACTGGTTAGTGTTAATGTCGTGGTGAGTTAAAGTACCTAACTTTTTTATTATCCAACATAAGTGAATGTATCTAAAAACAAAATGTTAAGAAAACCTGAGGCTATAGTTGGTTTTTAATTTCAGTATTTTATAAAGGCTAGAATAGTCTACAGGGTGATGAGAACTTCGAGAAAAAGACACAGTTTGATTCGTACACCCGATATAAAATGACAGTTTACCTGTCTAGCAACAATGTTATTACAGCGATATTGTTAATGAATAAGGCTATAACATGGTAAAAAAATCACTTAAATCGGACAACAGGTTTAGGAAATTAGAGACATCAAAAATGACCAAATTTTTAGTTGATCAATTTTTTTGCACCCGAGTGTTAGACCGGGCAGTATCGTCGCCCCCGCTAGCGAAATTATTCCGATTCGATTTTTTTGCACAAACTTACTCATAAAGAGGTCCTTATAACATATACACAGGGTGCCGGGCGGTGCCGTGGTCGAAAAATTGTTTAAACATTTTTTTTTAAACAAATTCACAAAAATAATTTTTTTATTTAGAACAAATTTTTTTTAGATAATTTGGCTTATTCTGAGCAAAAAAGGTATCTTGTCATTTTTTTCCTAAAATTGATTTTTGTCGAGTTATATGCGATTAAAAATTTGAAAAATGCGAAAATGGCCATTTTCAAGGCTTAATAACTCGATTAAACATTATTATTATGAAATTCAAAAAGTCACGAAATCAAGTTTCAAATCCCCTCTTCAAGGTCATGTAGAGATTTTTGTCATTATTTTATTAGAAAGCTGTTATTTTTAAGTATTAACAATTAGCGCAATAATCCAGGATGCATCGTCGCCCCCGATAGTGAAATTATTCCGATTCCATTTTTTTTTTTGCAGAAGCTTACTCAAAACGAGGTCCTTATAACATATCCACAGGGTGCCGGGCGGTGCCGTGGTCGAAAAATTGTTTAAACAATTTTTTTAAACAAATTCACAAGAATATTTTTTTTTATTGCGAACGATTTTTTTTAGATAATTTGGGTTATTCTGAGAAAAAAAGGTCTCTTGTGATTTTTCTCTAAAATTGATTGTTGTAGAGTTATATGGCCATTTTCGCATTTTTCAAATTATAAATCGCGTATAATTCGACAACAATCAATTTTAGAAAAAAAATCAAAAGAGACATTTTTTGCTCAGAATGTCCCAAATTATATAAAAAAATTTGTTCGAAGTGAAAAAATTATTTTTGTGAATTTGTTTAAAAAAAATTGTTTAAACAATTTTTCGACCACGGCACCGCCCGGCACCCTGTGGATATGTTATAAGGACCTAGTTTTGAGTAAGTTTCTGCAAAAAAATGGAATCGGAATAATTTCACTAACGGGGTCGACGATAAATCCTGGACCATACCGCTAATTGTTAATAATTGAAAATAACAGCTTTCTTATAAAATAATGACAAAAATCTCTTTAGGACCTTGAAGAAGGGATTTGAAACTTGATTTGGTGACTTTTTGAATTTCATAATAATAATGTTTAATCGAGTTATTAAGCCTTGAAAATGGCCATTTTCACATTTTTCAAATTTTTAATCGCATATAACTCGACAACAATTAATTTTAGAGAAAAATGACAAGAGACCTTTTTCGCTCAGAATAAGCCAATTTATCTAAATTGTTTAAACAATTTTTCGACCACGGCACCGCCCGGCACCCTGTGGATATGTTATAAGGACCTCGTTTTGAGTAAGTTTCTGCAAAAAAATGGAATCGGAATAATTTCACTAACGGGGTCGACGATAAATCCTGGACCATACCGCTAATTGTTAATAATTAAAAATAACAGCTTTCTAATAAAATAATGACAAAAATCTCTTTAGAACCTTGAAGGAAGGATTTGAAACTTGATTTGGTGACTTTTTGAATTTCATAATAATAATGTTTAATCGAGTTATTAAGCCTTGAAAATGGCCATTTTCGCATTTTTCAAATTTTTAATCGCATATAACTCGACAACAATTAATTTTAGAGAAAAATGACAAGAGACTTTTTCGCTCAGAATAATTCAATTTATCTAAAAAAAAATTGTTCGAAATAAAAAAATTATTTTTGTGAAGTTGTTTAAAAAAAATTGTTTAAACAATTTTTCGACCACGGCACCGCCTGGCACCCTGTGGATATTTTATGGGGACCTCTTTTTGAGTAAGTTGGTGCAAAAAAATCGAATCGGAATAATTTCGCTAGCGGGGGCGACGATACTGGCCGGTCTATGTATAGAATTGTAAAAAATGAGTATTGTGAACTAATCTATGTTGGAATTTTACCGTTCTGGACAGGCGGGTAGTGAGAAGCAACCTGATAGATCTCCCTTCTTAAATCCGGCAATTCGTTGGCTTGCAATTTTGGAAGCCACGAATGGTGTAACCAGCAGATTAGTTCTAATAAAATTTTATTTTTAATAATGTTATTATTGAAAGTAAAACTTTCGTTCATAAAATTCTTAATTGTATGTCAAAAATGCGCAATAGCAACCTGTTAAAACCCACCAAATTTTATTGGCGTATCTTAACCGGTTTAAGAGCAATAAATAAATCGTCAGTTTGTCAAAAAAATCTCAACACCCTGTATCTCCGTAACGAAACATTTGCGGACATACGTTTATATAAAAAACTGTCATTTCTTTTTCATGCAGAATTATCCCTTAAAGTTTGTCGAACACCCTGTATCGATGAAAAACATGGTTATTTGTTAAAGTGCCTAACTTTTTTATTATCCAACATAAGCGATTGAATAAAAAAATAGAATGTTAAGAAAATCTGAAGCTATAGTTTAGTTTTAATTTCATTATTTTATAAATGCTAGAATATTCCACTGGGTGTGGTGAACTTTGAGAAGAAACACAGTTTGATTGGTACACCCGGTATACAATGATAATTTACCTGTTTACCAACAATATTATTATAGGGATATTTATAAAGGATAATTCTATAACATATAAAAAAATCACTTAATCGGACACCAACAATGACTCATTTTTAAGGTGGTGCGTTAATAATTTCTTGGAGAAGTGTAATAACTTCATTGTCCACGGAAATACATAAATAAAATTAAAATAAATGTAAAACAATAAACTGCCAACAATATATTTATTTATTTCGGTAAAAAAGGTATTCCTATTTCTCGAAGAGGGTAGGTATGTTACGGACCGAGTCTTGTAAAAGACTGAACTAAAAACATTCATGTTGACACATGTGTTTTTAAGAAGTTGACGGTTCGAATGCATTTCAAAAGTGATTTATTGACATAAAGAAGCTAGCTGGCCTGATACGGTAATTTATTTAATGTGGAATTTTTGTTTCCCATACATAAACTGAACAGGCCATTAACATCTGGTTTAGTATAGATGTTATGAGCCTAAAAAATGTGAATTTTAAATGGGACATATTATTTCGTTTTGAGAGAAAAGTTATTAAAAATTAAAAATTAAAATTATCAAAATAGTAATTGAAGCGTGTGGCCACATGTATATAAATAATATAGGTACATTAATCAATAAAATTTTAATATTCAGCTTTATTATCTTCTGCGTATCATAGAAACTGAAATATTACAAATTTTTACAGCGCGCTCCAATTTGAAGTTCCATTCTAAACAAAGATGGAGCTATGAGTACCATCATTTTGACGAGTTAAACATTTTTAGTCCTTCTCGGTATATGTCATCTATAAAATGGATCATAAAATTTAGATCTTCGTTCATAATCCAACGACTCTTATCAGTGTTTGCGTATATTAAATTGACGTTATTAAGCCAATATCATAATAGAAAATTACGTATTAAAGAAACTTATATGCAAACTCAAGATAAAGCAATGAATATGTCAACTTAATTATCATAATTGTCACTCTGATATGTCACGCTTCAAATCTTTTACGGAATATATTCAAACACCTGACTGAAATCCTTTTGATACCCTTTTTTCTTTATTTTGCTTCCGTACACTACATTCTAAGATCGAAAAATGTCGATAAGGTAAAGAAAATATATTCAAAGTTAAGTGAAATCCTATGTATTCCCAACAAAGGGAATAAAATGCAAAGGATGACAGACTGGATACATATATAAAAAAAAAACAAATCGGCTCTAGAGATAAATGTGTTCTATTTCAGAAAATACTGTGATACCGAAGCAAAATGTTTATTTTTGGCGTTTGTCAGCAATAATAATAAAATTATTTAAGTTTAAAATATTTAGTATGTATGTAAAAAACTAGTGCAAAATAGTACATTAGTTAAAAATTATTTTTATAGAGAATTAAAATTTTCCAAACGGATTAAAATTTCAGAACGTTTTTGGCCTTATCAGACCATCGTCAGTAAAAACATCCTTGGTAATTATTGAAACTAGCAGCTTGAAAATGTGTAACGACCTTTATATTAGATACATATTAAATTTGGTAAAAATTAAAAAACAAGAATCCACTCAGAGTTTTCATCTCTGCCGTTTCTAGCATTATTTTTGTTCTCTCTGCGTCGGATCTTTTTCCTGTGACCTATGTTATTATTGGTCTGATGGCTGTTTTATAAATTCTGACCTTTTCATTTTCTTTCCGGTATTTTTTTTCCTCCATATTGTTTCATTCAAGCATCCTGCAGTTCTGTTTGCTCTATTCACTTGATCTGCCACTTATGTTTCAAGCTTTTTGCAACTCGACAGTGTGATGCCCAGATATATATTTAAACTGCACCACTTGTTTTACTATCTGCCCCTTATCTTAGTAGATTTGCTATTGTCACCATGCATTTGGTCTTTGTCTCCATACTTTTATCTAATTTACACAGCTGACATCTAATAATATTATTAAATCACAAAAATACTAGATTTGTTGTAAAAGGTATATTTTAAAATACCCTAAATAAGGGTCACATTAAGACAAAACGTTTTAGAATTAAGAAATGCATCATCATTGTTCTAAAAGCCAAAAAATATCATGCCTGAGCCACCAAAATATGTTGGGTAAAAACCCTTTAAATGTGAACGGTTATGTTACGTTACATATTTATATAATGGTTAAATGATGTTCCAGATATGCCTGGATGTTACCCAGGGCAACACAGGACTTTTCCCACGTGGTTGGAATTTTTTTTGGAGAAATAAAACCTCACATATTGGATTTCAATGGCCAACAATGAAATCCAATATGTGACGTTTTATTTCTCCCTGGTGTTGCCTGAGTAACATCCAGGCTTACCTGGAACATCATTTAACAATTATATAAATATGTAACGTAACATAACCGTTCACGTTTAAAGGGTTTTTACCCAACACATTTTGGTGGCTCAGGCATGTTATTTTTTGGCTTTTAGAACACTAATGATGGATTTCCTAATCCGAAAACGTTTTGTCTTAATGTGATCCTTTTTTAGGGTATTTTAAAATAAACCTTTTACAACAAATCTAGTATTTTTGTGATTTATGGTATACAGCCAGCTACAGGAAGTTTATTTTTCCCGTGGATTTTATTATTAAATTAAATAAAACACCCTGTAAGTCAGTAAGGAGCCACATTTTATTTAAGTGATTTGGGGAAAATCTTAATATTTTGAGGTCTAGAATCTACAACTCAGAGATTAGATATTCTTAATGAAACACCCTGTATATTATATACTAATCAATCAATTGGATTCGTCTTATTAATCGTTGAAAAATTAAATACAATTAGTAGAAATTTCCAATTTTTTACAGCTACATTTTTTTACCCTTAAAATATTGTATATTTATAAACCACCTCTCTACTAAAATATAAAACAGAATGTACTTCTCTGTACACAAGTTCATCAAGGACTCTCAGTCTTGTTTTGTCTCCCACACAAAAATGCAAGAAGTAGCGTGTGTGTCGTGAAAGGCTGTGAGTACCTCGAGTTTTACTTCTGAGGTGTTTCCTCGTGGTTTTCTTTCAAAAGAAAACCTTCAACAAGCGTGTATGGATTTTAAGTTGACCCATTAAAGTTTCCTTGTTTCGCGTCACCTCAAAAATTTTAAAATAATTTAGAGTAAAAGTAGAGAAGTTTTGTTGCTAAAGCTTTTAGGAATACGTAGAAACTCTCCTATATTTTATTTCACGTTTCGAATAGAACATTGGGCTTATGAAGATCAGTGTTGCCAAAACTCTCACGCACGTGTTGCTACTAGACTGTCGATATATGATTCATTCAAATCAGAGCCGTATTCAGCAGATGTAGTTAACTTTATTTCACTAATAAACAGATACGTATAGTTGAATACAAAATAATGCATTATAAATACTTGTTTTTTTAATAGACAGATATAGATTTTTAATTATTATGGTCTGATAAAAATGTTAAATTCTATTATTGTTTAACATTACAGGTGTATGAAAGCTTTAGATAATATGTAACTAAAGATTAAAAAGCTTTAAATTTATTTTCATGTAAATAATAACAACAATTACTTACATAAAAATCTTTTCTTGTATATAGGCTGAGTCACCACAAAGGGACGGAAGATTACAGCAAAAGAGTAAAAAATTTGAAATCTTTTTTAAATTATTGGTTTGTAAGTTGATAAAAGCTACATTTTAAAATTATTTTGAAATAAATAGGGTGTCCCAATAAATTACGACCTATCAAAGTTATAGTTTTTCTTCTTAGTCTTCTTCTTCTTTCACTTTATAAGCAATCCAGGCTTGTTAATTGGCAGATTAATACCTCTATGCAAGGTTGTCACTTTATTATTTGCGCGATCGGCCGATAATTCTATCGATTTGTCATTTTTATTTACTGATTATAATACACCGCACACTCTAGTAAAAAAAATGTAATCGCATTTAGTTTACTTCCAGTCGTATTTACATGCGAAGCGCTATAGGGAAGCCTATAGGGAACATACAAATAGAACCCAGAATCTTTCTTGTCTTCCTCGTGGCATCACCGCGCTTCTATCGTTCATTAGAAATACATGACCCTATCTCCGCAATGCTCTATTCTTAACTTGAAATGCTCTATAGGAAAATTGTGCTCTAAGCTTTTTCTTATAGCGTATATTGGTAAATATTTTTAAAAATATTGTTTATGAACAGAAAGACAACAAATGCTTTCTGACGTTAAACTTAAGTAGGTATATTAAACCTAGTTCAGAACGGAAAACCTCGGGGAAAATAGAAAATAAAGAATCTTCTCGTTATTTGCGTTGCATTTGAGCCTTACTCTGTCGAATGCTTTCTTCAAGTCGATCAGACATAGAAACGCCAGTGTCTTAGGTATATACTCTAATCATTTTCGATAATTTACCTTATAAAGTCCATTCATTTTACAGATTCACTTTACAGAAGCTAAACAGGGTCGTCCTGAAGTGTATCTTAAAAACCAACACGCTACCTACAATTTGAATTTGCAGACTGACCAGTTTGGACCTGTAAAATGAGAATCCGCCTCGTTTAGGGAAATCAATTACATTTAACAGCCTCTTGACGAATGAGACGGCGAATAGTAACAAGTGCGTTTGTTTTTAGTTGGGAATTTGCTATTTGAATGTGGTTTAGTGCTGTCGCCAGAGGGGAGGAGGGGTTAGAACGGCCTCCTTTATTTAGATGGACTTACCTAATTTTTTATGTATCTTGACCTGTAGAATACGAATTTTTTGGGTAACAGTTGATCCGATGGTCGATAAGATTGTTATAAACAAAAAACTTTCAAAATACAAATTTTGTATTTTTTTAAAAAGCAATTTTGCGCAAAACAAAACATTTTTTGTATTTTTTTAGTCATTATAAGCAAAAAATGTTCTTACAAGTTTTTTCGTAGGATGCATAATGTTCGAGATAAACGCGGTTGAACTTTCCAAAAATCGAAAACTTGCAATTTTTGAACCCGAACAACTTTTGATTAAAAAATAAAATAGCAATTTTGCTTACAACATTTGAAAGTTCAAGTCAAATTATGCCGATTTTGATTATTTCTATTGCTAAAAGTTATTTTTATTGTTAAACAAAGCTATAAACACATAGATATTGAGTGATGTTTTCAATGAGTCTCTCATTTAAAATCGAACGAGTAGGTACACGTGCAAGTGTCTCCAAACAGGGACGCGCCGTCCATATGGGCAAGGTCGTGCGGCGCACGACGGCGCCAAGGCGTTAAAGGCGCCCTTTGACTCGGCAAAGTTAAATAAATATCCAATTCAAAACTAAATATTTTTTGAAGCAAAAAAAAAACATTGCAAAAAATAACTTAGTCCACTCATTCCCAAACATTACTATTTCGTTACGTATATTATTAACTATAGGTACCGATTTCTGTAGCTTCAGCCGTTCTAGCTAAGCGTTTATTTGAAAAACAACACATGTCCATTTTTCGAAAATTCGACTTTATGTATTGTTCTTATAAAATAGTAGTTTATTTCTCCAGTTCACACATTTGGTTCACATTGCATAGAAAATTTTGATAGTTTTAGAAAAACAACAGATGTCCATGCGTTTTTTTTTGTAAAAACAATGTTTCACAAGATCTCCTGGCAGAAAAATATCACAGTTTTTTAAGTAACTGAAGAAGAGACAACTACTAATAAATGGACTGTGACTGTACGAGCGTGCCAATTTAATATCGAAGGATGAGAAGAGTAAACATTTAGTGGAGGAGTGTCCGATCAGATAATACAATGGCAGTCGATTGAATATGTCAACTAAATTTTTGTATGTAAAATTAATTATTATTATTTACAATGTATTGTCCTTTTTATTTATGTACAAAAACTGTAATCTAGCCATACGCTAAATAAATAAATTTGTAAAAACAACACTTGTCCCATCCTAGCCAACGGTAGTTTTAAGTGTGAATAATCTTATCCTTAAATTTATCAGTTGTGTGCATTCTTTGATAGTAATAATGTGATGTTTGTTTCTTTTGTATTAGAAATAGTTCAGCATAACAGAAACTATATGTACAACACAATACCTCTCTATTTTCGAATATATTTTGGTAAGTTTGTACAATTATTTTGATATCCACATTCCTTCCAATGAATGTATTAATAAAAGTAAGATTTGAAATAAATTAAAGCTGGGCAGTTTTACTTGATTTTCCAAAATTTTCACTTTTGGACAAGTGCTGTGTTTCAAAGAAACGCTTCAATTCCTTAAGATCTAGAATGGATCAGGAACGGATAGAAAATCTTAGTATTATTTCTACAGAATCTGAGTTTTTAAAGGACCTGAATAATGAAAATCTAATTAATGAATTTGTCAAAGGTAAAGCAAGAAAAGTTCAATTTCTATAAGAAATATCCGTTGGTTTTCATCATAATAAGTACATTTGTTTAAAAAATCGCAATATAAATATAAGATTGGATTTTTTTCTAAAGCATAACACAATATGATTCTCGTCTAAAACAAAGTTTATTTAATTTTTACATAACTAATATTAACTAATGAAATACTAACCTAAAACAAAGAATCGACAATTAAATGTTCATGCTTTACATTTCTTATTATAAGAACTTGAATTGTCTTTTAAACTTTTAAATATTAAATTATATTAAAGCAAACTCATTTATGATTGTAATGACAACTTGCCAAAGTCAGTGTCACCACAAAGCTTACATAAATATGTTTCATTTTTTGATCTTCAATCTTTTTTAATAATTTTAAGTAATGCTGTATAACTTTAACATAGTTTTTATTCTGTTCTGTTTTATTATTCAATATAGTTTTAAAAAAATATTTTTAACAACTACTACACTACTAGAAACAACAGAGATGAAAATAATTCGACAAATATCAGGCAAAAGTCTGTTGGATAGTAAGAGAAGCGAAAACATAAGAAGATCATCCAATGTAGAATACATAAAATGGATGGGTGACAAAATGGAAACAGGAGTGGAACGAACACATTAGTAGAATGACAGAGGATAGGATAGTACGAATAGCACGAGATAAGTCACCAAATTGACGAAGAATTATTGGCAGACCAAGAAAAAGATGGTGCGATAATCTAAACAATTTAGGAGGCAAATATTGAAGAATAAACATGCTTTAAAGTCTCCATACAAGAAGGAAGAAGAATATATTATTTTTTATAACAGTACTGTGTACTTATTATTTCCTTCAACAAAAAAAATCTGGGTAGACGTAGAAAAAATTTCATAGTTTTCCACGTTGAAATGTGAAGGAGTCATTGATATTTCTACCCTGGTAATTTTGATAAAGGCGCTTATCAATATTTTGCACGACGGCGCCGAAGTTACTTGGCGCGTCCCTGTCTCCAAACAGGCAATTTCTACGTAGCATGCGGTAAGACGCATGTATTGGGCACGCGTCAAAACGCTAAAACAACATTTGTTTATAGCTTTGTTTAATAATAAAAAAATTTATTTTTAGCAATGCAGATAATCAAAACCTTCAAATGCTGTAAGCAGAAATGCTATTTTATTTTTTAATCAAAATTATTCGGGTTCAAAAATTTAAATTTTTCTATTTTTTTGAAAGTTCAAACCCCTTTATTTTGAAAACTATGCATTCTACGAAAAAACTTGTAATCACACTTTTTGCTTAGAATGACTCAAAAAATACAAAAAAAAGTTTTATTTTGCGAAGAATCGCTGTTATGTAATTTTGAAATTTTTTTGTTTATAACAATCTTATCCACATCCGGACCAACTGTTACCCAAAACATTCATATTCTACTGGTCGAAATACATAAAAAAAACTAATAAAAAAAATTTCTTCATCTGCTAAAATTTTCCTCCGAATTATTCTTTCGTACAAAGTTTTTGTTCTAAATTTCAGGAACAAATTGATACCGCTGTAGTTTTCTGATTGTTTTTTATTCTTGTTTTAAGTAGAGTTAGTTTTCTAGTGTTAGTGCTAGCTACAACTGATCTAGTATGGTCATGTAGCAAGAATGAACGATGCCAGACTATCAAACCAAATTTTATTTATTTTTATTTTTCAATCCTTTTACATGTTCAAGATATAGTATAAGCAACTACACCATTAAATATTTTACTACGAATTTCAAATCAAATACGTAGTTTATTTGTAGACAACAAATGTTAGTTCTAAGCTCATTTTTCCGTTATTCTACCGGACTATTTATTGCAGCATATTTGAGCGTACTCTTTCTTATTCATTTACTTTAGTAGAACTTGTTGCAAAACCAAATATTTGGCTTATGTAACCCCTAGAAAGCTAACAGCCCTGCACAGTTCTTTCCCTCCTTTCATTCTATATTTTGTTTGCTTTTGGTTTTATGTAAAGCTTCACCAGGTATTTGCGTGTATCTACTCCTGGATGCTCTGCATTAAAAAGGATTTTACCCTTTTGTAATTTTATAAAAGGGAAAAGTGTTGTTACTTTTTGTAGAAACGTAGCAATATTAATTCTATGATACGTAGAAATAAATGTTAAAGTAATAAATACTTATACAAAAGATACGACGAAGATGAAAAAGAGCTTGAAAGGCAACATGTACAATGTTAAAAATACTAAAACGCATGACAAATAACAATAGTATCAATTATTACAAATAATATAAAATTCTGTACCCAGAAAAAGAAGAAAACAAATTGGATACAGAGATGACAATAAACTAGAACTGAAAAAATATAAAAGATACCATAAAGGGGGTGGCAACATATTGCATAGACTAAAAGGAAGAAAACCTTAAGTGATTTCATCAGGACTGTTAATAAACTGAATGTAGCCTACACTTACAATAAGTATCCTTAAAAAATTGAATTAAACCATGATAACCATCCTCCGCAATGCTTGAGATACCTGTAGACTATAGACGATAAGTGTTTTAGTTGAGGTGATTTGAATGGACATATTGGTAAAGAGACTTTTTAAGGATAGAAAGTAATAGCAATTAAACACCAAAACCGGACAAAGTACGACCTTGTCGTTTAAATTTAAATTTAAAAAGTTTCTTTGTTGTTGAGATATAAGGTTAGAACTACGCCTAAGGATGCTTCGACGTTACGTGTTCTCTACTCTTCTTTGTGGCTTGGAAGCGTGGACGTTGAAACAAGTCCATTTGAAAATAAAATAAAATAAAATAAATAAAAATTCCATTTTAGTTCAGTTGCAATGCGATGGCAAAACAATCTTATTTTTCACTTAAATTACGGAGAGCAGTCCAGCCCTCTGAATCGACGATTTTCGACTCTTGTTGGAGTCTCATTGGAGAGAGCGTAGGCCTGCTTCTCCATACTTTAAGTGATCAACACCGAGAGTTTATCCCCTACACCACAACTGACGTGAATGGACTAGGTGACTAGCGTCATCTGGCAATTGAAAGATGAAATATTTTTCAATCCTAATAACAATAATATTAATATTTAAAAATATTAAAATATTACTAAAAGATTTTTAAATTGAAACTTATTGGTCCATTTTCTTGGTAACACCTCCATGGCTTCTAAAATTTGCAAGCCAGATGAAGTGGGGCTTAAAGTATGGAGAAGCAGGCCTACGTTCTCTCCGATGAGACTCCAACAAGAGTCGAAAATCGTCGATTCAGAGGACTGGACTGCTCTCCGTATTTTAAGTGGAAAATAAGATTGTTTTGCCTTCGCT
Organism: Diabrotica virgifera virgifera; assembly: GCF_917563875.1. Taxonomy (NCBI): domain Eukaryota; kingdom Metazoa; phylum Arthropoda; class Insecta; order Coleoptera; family Chrysomelidae; genus Diabrotica; species Diabrotica virgifera. The sequence goes on from NC_065449.1 coordinate 247,054,724, forward strand.
TTGCAACTGAATTAAAAATGGAATTTTTATTTATGTCTGAACAGACGGGGTCGTGAATTGTAAGTTTTTTGAATTCCCTTTTGTCTTCTTGGCTTCAGCATCCATCTGGCTTGCAAATTTTAGAAGCCATGGAGGTGTTACCAAGAAAATGGACCAATAAGTTTTCAATTTAAAAATGTTTTAGTAGTATTTTAATATTAATAATATTGTTATTAGTATTGAAAACTACTTCATCTTTCAATTGCCAAATGACGCTAGGCACCTAGTCTATTCACGTCAGTTGCGGTGTGGGGGATAAACTCTCGGTGTTGATCACTTAAAGTATGGAGAAGCAGGCCTACTTTCTCTCCGATTAGACTCCAACAAGAGTTGAAAATCGTCGATTTAGAGGGCTGGACTGCTCTCCGTATTTTAAGTGGAAAATAAGATCGTTTTGCCTTCGCATTGCAACTGAATTAAAAATGGAATTTTTATTTATTTTATTTTATTTTTATATTGGTCGTTACTTATTTGAGTAACTTAGGTCCATTTTCTGTTGGAATTTACCAGCTGAACAGACGGGGTCGTGAATTGTAAGTTTTTTGAATTCCCTCTTGTCTCCTTCGCTTCAGCATCCATATGGCTTGCAAATTTTAGAAGCCATGGAGGTGTTACCAAAAACTGGACCAATAAGTTTTTAATTTAAAAATATTTTAGTACTATTTCAATATTTTAAATATTGAAAACTAGTTATTAGGATTGAAAACTGCTTCATCTTTCAAGTCCATTTTAATAAGTTGGCCGCCTTTGAATTTTGGTGTTATAGAAGAATCCTACGAATATCATGGATTCAAATAATGTCGAACGTGGAAGTAACTAGAAGGATAGGAAATCAACCGGAAATAATACTAACTATCAAAAGACGAAAACTTGAGTACTTGGGACATGTGATAAAGAGTTCAAAAATACTCATTATTACAACTTAATATTCAAGGCAAAATCCGAGGAAAGCGAAATGTGGGAAGACGAAGAACATCCTGGCTTGAACTTAAGGGATTGGTTCGAGTGCAGTAGTGCAGAGCTATTTAAAGCGGCAGTCAACAGGGTCCGCATTGCCATGATGATTTCCAACCTTCGATAGAAGATGGAACTTAAAGAAGAAGAAGAGTGGACAATTGTCTGTCTAGTATCTAGCGATAATCCAACACAACCACAAATTGGTAAAATATTTAGTGTAAAATTTATGACTGTATGGCTTTGTGGTTAATAATATTTTTGATTTATATTCATTAGATTTCACTTGAAACAAATAGTATGGTATAACTAGATCCAAACCCAGACATCCAAAGTGAAAGTTATCCTCCAACACCAAATTATTGTTCTACATGGTCCACATAATGTTCAGAAGAAAGTCACACCATTTTGAGCGTCGGGTTTGGGGAAGGGGAGAGGGGGGATAAATCGGTAAATTCGTAGTTTTTTAAATTTTCGTCAATATTTCTAAAAATATGCGGTTTAGCATGAACAACCTTCTATACAAAAATATTCTACATTAAATTTGAAACAAAAAAGGACCTATGCATAATCCTTCTAAAATGAACGGTTCCAAAGTTACGGAGGTAGTATAGTATAATTGGTCCAAAAAAAGGCCTAACCCAGACATTAAAAGTAAAAGTTTTCCTCCAACACCAAATTGTTTTATATGGTCCAGATATTGTTCAGTAAAAAGTTACACCATTTTGAGCGTCCGGTTTGGGGCAGGGGGAGATGGGGAAGAAGTCGGTAAATTAGTAGTTTTTTTATGTTTTTCGTCAATAGGTACTTCTAAAAATATGCTTTAGCGTAAACAATGTTCTATTCAAAAATGTTCTACATCAAATTTAAAACAAAAAATGCTCTATACATAATTGTTATAAAATCAGGGATTCCAGAGTTACGGAGGGTGAAAAGTGGAGGTTTTCGATACTTTTTATATTTTTTGGGCAATTTATAATATTTTTACTAATTGAAAGAAATTTTCTTTAACAGGATTTGCTATTTCACTGGCCGATGGTATGTTAGTGATAACCCCTTGAAGAAACGTCAACCTCACCACCTAAAATCATCATCAATTGCCCAAAAAATATAAAAAGTATCGAAAACCTCCACATTTTACCCTCCGTAACTCTGGAACCGTTGATTTTATAACATTTATGGATAGGACAACTTTTGTTTTAAATTTTATGTAGAACGTTTTTGTATAGAACATTGTTTACGCTTAAACATAGTTTTAGAAATATTGACGAAAAACGTAAAGAAACTACTAATTTACCGACTTCTCCCCCATCTCCCCCCAAACCGGACGCTCAAAATGGTGTAACTTTTTACTGAACAATATGTGGACCATATAGAAAAATTTGGTGTTGGAGGAAAACTTTTACTTTGGATGTCTGGGTTAGGCCTTTTTTTCAACCAATTATATTATACTACCTCCGTAACTTTGGAACCGTTCATTTTAGAAGGAATATGTATAGGGCCTTTTTTATTAAAAATTTAATGTAGAACATTTTTGTATAGAAGGTTGTTCATGCTAAACCTCATAGTTTTAGAAATATTGACGAAAAATTGGAAAACTACTCCCCCCCAAACCCGACGCTCAAAATGGTGTGACTTTTTTTTTAACATTATGTGGACCATATAGAACAATTTGGTGTTGGAAGATAACTTTCACTTTGGATGTCTGGGTTATGTCATTTTTTGAATCAATTTTATCATACTAAAATAAGATTTTCCTTTCATGTTATAATTATACCGACAAATATGTACAGCGCGAATTCATCAACGTCTCTCAAATAATTTCGTTGCAGCTTATCTCAAACTTGAACGTACATACTTTCGTACCAAAATTTATTTTAGCTTACACGAATCTCGATGCACTTGCTTTTAATGAAATAGTTTGAGTTTTATATAAAGATATATTAAGAGGCTGCAAGTTTAAGCCAACATTGTTGCAAAGTTCGGGATTTAACTGGAATGTTTCCAGACGAAACAAGCCAAATTAACTGATCTTTTTAGTTCTAGTTGAACTTTTAATCCCAACATAAATATTCGGGTTTACTGAGAACTAGACAACTTTCAAATTAAGAAGCTTTTGAAAGTGGTGTAGGAAGTTTTATCTATTAACTATCTCGTTTAATTTTAAGATAATATTTATGCCTGTAATATAATCATTCGCGAAAGTTCTATATTATTTAAATCAAAGTTAAGCATTAAGATAAAGCTATTAGTAGAAGGAAGATAGATTGCTCTGATCTGGTTTAAAGTATAATAAACGAAATATTTAGTTTATACTCCAGGGTAATAAGCTAGAAAGAGACTATGTTCGGGGCACTCAAAGATCCAGGTAGCTGACTACTTTTTTAGGTATTATAGACCTATAGGAAGAAAACCTACCTGTTTCCTGCCTAGAGTTCGCGTCCGTTTTTTAATTATTAACAGTTTAGTGCAAAAAATCGCGATTTTTTCGATTTTTTGCACCCTATTCAAAAGCTTAATAGTTGACATAAAATTACAAAATTTAATTTTTTAGAGCATTAAAAAGCCTCCAAAATGCCGATTTTTGAAAATTAAAAAGTTAATTTGTTGCTACGCAAACTGAGCAATAAGTGAAAATCGTTATTTGTTAATAACTTTTACTAAAACTACCTCAGAACTTTAGTGTTTCATCCAAAGTTAGGTATTGGGATACTTAACAAACCCTCAAAAGTTGAGACCGATCCATTAATTAGTTTAAGAGTTATTCTAATTGATTTTCCCAGAGACCTTTATTTTGCAATAACATAAGACAGAAAAAAATCAAGATAGGGCAATTCTGCATATGCCAAATGAAAGTAGAAAACTGATGCTATCAAAATGTACTAAAAAAAGATAAAAAATTATCTAATATAGTCAAAAATCCTAATGCCAAATTTGTGAAATTTTGTAGTTTATAAACATTTAGAATAACTTTAAAATTATTGTCCGTAAAAAAATCATTTTACATATTAGAACACGAATATTTTACACGAATTTTTACTTTATCGTACTACATACGCAGTATGAGTATAATAGATAAAGTTATAGGATCGTGCAAAAAATTTTTTTTCAAATTTCACTTTTTTTCGACGTTTTGAGTCCCCCTGAGTCTAAGAAGCAAATAAAAAAAACATGTCGGAAGTATGTACGTATGTACGTACGTACGTATGTACGTACGTATGTCGCCACCGCCCAGCAAAAACTACTGGACCGATTTCGATGAAATTCGGTATGAGTAAGTTTGAGAGAATTTTGTCGACAAATTAAGCTTTTGAAAAAAACCTCTCAAAGGGGGGCCGAAATAGGGGGGTTATTTGGGGCCCATTTTTGCAAATTTTGACCGAAACGAATGAAATTTAACTTAAAGTTAGCTCATTGATAGGTAAATAGAAATACGGAATTTGACATTTCCAAATCCAAAATGGCGGCCAGCATGGCCGACCGCCCACCCGATACATTTCCCTACCAATCTAAAAACTTGTTTAAGATAAATTTAATTTGAAAAAACATTTATATAGCCTAAAGATGGGGCTATAACAAGAATATTATCGTTTTTCAGAAAAAGTTATGGGTTGCCTATATTTAAGGGGTCAAAATTTGACATAAATTTGAACTAAATTTTCTCAAAAATGACTTAAGGAATTTGTTTATTTTTTAACATATTTTTAATATCCTATCGATAAATTGAATAACATTGGTCAGATTTCTTAACTCCTCATAGGAGGGGAGTTATGAATTTTTTATAAAAAAATATTCGAGTGCCCGTAACTACCTCTGTAATAGAAACTAAAATTTGAAATTTGGCAGACGTATATAGTGCTTTGTTATCTATTAGCACAATAAATCTTACCCACAATATGGCTTCCGGTTTAACCGGAAATGAAAAAAAAATCTTAATTTTTTACATACGCCCTATATATTTTTACTGAAAGAATGTAAAATTATCTTTCCAATGACATAAAACTCGTTGCTGTTCCAATGACATAAAACTCGAAAAGTTACAGAAAATTGAAATTTTGCTAGAATCTTGTGTGTGTCCCCTCTCACGCGATCATAGCAGAGCATTATTATAGGGCAGTCAATGAGGGTATTTGGCTCCGAATTTCATCCTACTACATCGATGTACTTGATATTTTCACAGTAAGTAGGGAATAGCTCAAGAAACAAAATCTACCCTATATATTATGACGCTTTTATCTTGGGGCAATTCCCACCCCTTCAAGGGGGTGGAAAATTTATTGGTCAAAATAAGCATGGAAGTGGCTAGAGAACCTATTTTTAAGCCAAAACTGATCTATACTTTTTTTGAGAACTCAATACTTTTTGAGTTATGCGTAGTTGAAAATTGGCCATTTTCGTTTAAAAATGACACGTTTTCGGACGGTTTTTTGTGAATACCTTAAAAAGTTTGCATCAAACTAAAAACACTGTATAAATTTTTTTTTTATTATAAATAACAAAGAGATTCGTTCCTTCGTAAATTTTCTATTTATAATACAAAAAGAGATATGGTAGGTAAAAAGAGTTTGTTTTTTGGTGCATGCTCAAAGTGCTCATGCTTTTGAAGTGTTTGAAAAGGCCTTTAAAACGAGCACCGTTAAATGTCGGTTACATTCAAAATGAGCGAGATATGGTGCAAAAAAATATATGACTAATGTACTTTAAGGAAAAATGAGAAGTACATACATTTAACCCCTCATTCACCAGAATTTAAATGCATTGTTTTTCTTTTGCAATACCTCTTAATATAGTGTTATTTCTACTTTCAAAAAGTTGGACGGGTGAAAAAAATAAATTATAGAGCGCGTTTTTAAATTTTCTTAAAATTCTTCCTTTTGCTCCACGCAATTCGGAAATAAAAATGTTCTATCCCCGAGAAGTGGTGAGAACCGCCCCCATGATAAAAGCGCCATAGTATATAGGATAGACTTTGAATTAGGAGATTGGGCTTTGGGCTACTCCCAAAATTTCATTACAATCCATGCAGTAAAATGCAAATATTGTAAGCTATTAATTTCTCAGAAAAATGGACTAATTTGAAATGAAAGTATGACTAATATTCTATTGATTTATGCAATAATCTATAGTGTGTCCCCGAACATTTTCTCAAATGCGGGAATTAATGATGCGTAGAACCATAAAATATTTTCAAGTATACAAGGTGTTTCTAAAATACCAAAATAACGAGTAACTTTGTTATTTTTATAGAATACCAGTATCTAGTACGATAACGATAATAGATCGGTACGATAAAGTTCTCGGGCGGCCCTTACGTCCAGCGTTTTTAAAATATAGTTCAATTGGTGACTAGTCGTGCTAAGTGAAGGGGGAGCTGGGAGCCGACAAATGCATGAGTTCAAAAACTAAAAAAGGCAACTTAAAATTACTATCATTTTCTATACCTCGGGATCTACTGAATATATTTTGACCGTTATTTTTTTAATTTATATGTAATTTTTCTGTACATTACAGATATGCAATTTGTCTAGACATTTATTAATTAATGAAAAATCAAATTTGTTTAAACCATTTTTGAAAAAATAATTTGTTCCCAAAAATCCATGATTTTAATCATACTATTGTTTTTAATCATAGGAAAAGTTAAAGTTTACTTTAATAAATGAATTATCTTTAATAAATAATTATCTAATAAAAATCATTTATTTATTAAAGTGTACTTTAACTTTTTCTATGATCATTAATGATACTATGATTAAAAAAATTGATTTTTGTAAAAAAAAATATTTTTTCAAGAATTGTTTAAACAAATTAGACTGTTTAATAATTAATAAATTTATAAACAAATTGCATATTTGTAATGTACGTAGAAATTACATACAAATTAAAAAAAAGAGAGATCGAAATCCATTGAGTTGATCCGGAGATACAAAAAATTATATTCGTTTGAAATTGCTTTTTAGGAATCGTTTGAACTACATTTTTGAAAAATCGTAGAGGGTGCTGTGAAGGTACAATGTTTGTGCAAATTTTTTATTAAAAAATACAAATTCCATTCTTTAAAATGGCGTTAATGAGATTCCTTAATTATTATAAACAAATTAGCTGTGAATTAAAAAAACATATGGCTAACTTTGTCCCAAATGAACCTAGGCTAAATTTTTTTATTTGAAAATTCGTGTTAAAATACTATCTTTTCGAATATATAAAAAGATTGTTTCTGCGGACAATATTTTTAAAGTTATTCTAAATGTTTATACAAATGTCTAAACTGCAAAATTTAAAAAATTTGGCATTAGGATTTTTGACTATACTAATTTTTTTGTAATACATTTTGACGTAATACATTTTGATACTACCACTCTTCTACTTTCATTTGGCATACTCAGAATTGCCCTATTTTCATTATTTTCTGTCTTATCTTATTGCAAAATAAAGATCTCTGGGATAAACAAATAGAATAACTCTTAAACGAATTAATGGATTGGTCTCAAATTTTGAAGTTTTGTTAAGTACGCCAATACCCAACGTTGGGTGAAACACAAGTTTTAAGGTAGTTTTAGTAAAAGTTAGTAATAAATAACGATTTTCACTTATTTTGCAGTTTGCCTAACAACAAATTAACTTTTTAGCTTTCAAAAATCGGCATTTTGAAGGTCTTTCAATGTTCTAAATAACTGAATTTTGCAATTTTATGTCAACTATTTAGTTTTTGAATGAAGTGCAAAAAATCGAAAAAATCGCGATTTTTGCACTAAATTGTTAATATTTGAAAAACGGACGCGAACTCTAGGCAGGAAATAGGTAGGTTTTCTTCCTATAGGTCTACAATAACTAAAAAAGTAGTCAGCTACCTGGATCTTTAAGTAACCCGAGAAAATCTTTATTACTCTGATCCATTAATATTTTAATTTTCCTGCGTTATGTCAAACCGGTATTTTCGAATACCTGGGTGTGAAAATTGGTGGCTATTAGAAAGCATGCTTCTTTACAAGATGAGGGAAAAGCCCAACACTTACAAATATCTAATTATACTCTTTGGAAAGAATCCTTTTATCTTATCATCCCAAACTTTTTTTATACATCACATGTAATAACAGCAGGAGCGAGTTCAGCAGGTCAATAATGAAGTTGGCTGAAGTTGAGTAGACAGAGACACACAATTTCGGCCGATTAGATTGGGTCACGTTAACTAGTTGAGCCGACAATACTGATGATGGTCAGGTTGCTCCAGAAAATTGATTGTTGCTTCCGAACGCAATCAATGGAGAGAAACTAGTTTCGAGAGTTGTTTAATTGGCAACCTTAATTAATAACTAGCAAGTCAGCGAAATGGAAAAAAGAAAATGAGCATCGACCATTTCGAACTTTAACGACCGATTACATCAGGAAAGTTCTATAGAAGTTACTGTATTGTTGAAAGTATGATATATGACAGGATATATGTAACTGTTTTTAAAACAGGGCATAAAATAATTATTGATTTTTGACTTTTGATATGTTTTCTGTATTTTTACAGGATTGTATGACAACAGACAATATAATTCTTACAATATTTAACAATATCTGTACGGTACATTTTATGTCAAATCACTCAGGCAAAAACTTTTGGATCTCCGATTTTTCTAAAACTTGGTGTATAGCTTCTGCGGGACGTAAAAATAAGACATTAAAGGTCAAAAAGTCTTCTTCTTCTTCTTCTTCTTCTTTTTTTTCTCAAAATCTTATTTTATGCGATTTTACAGTGATTTGGTGTTTATTTAAACAAGTTTACATTTTCTATCGCAAAGTATCAATGGAGAAAATAATATTTTAATAGAAGGGACTCAAAAATGTCATTTTAAGGAATTATAACAAGTTATTTTGACTCAAAACACGTCTTTGATAAAATTTTAGTGTAGAAAACAATAAAATACCGTTTTCTACATTTTTCTCCATTCCTTAAATACATCACATTGGATTTGGCTGAAAATTTGTCCACAGATAAACAAAACATAGTACTTTAACTGGATAAGAGGATTTGAATAATTTTGCAATACAAAAAAGTTACAAGCAATAATATCACACTCAAAAATATATTACTCTAGTCGGGATAGCATATGAACTTGCTTGCCGAACTGCCCAAAATTTTATTTTTCTAATCTTTAGGGGTCAAATTTAAAATCGCGAATGAATTCCTCCGTTACGTTAGCCGCCATCTTGATTTTAAAGGAGAACCGTTTTTGCTCAATATCTCCGCCATTTTTACCTTTTCAACAAAAATGATAGGAACCGAAATTGTTCCGAAATCGTATTTACAATTATTATTACAACTTATTTTTAACAATTTTTGTCGTGAGGTAGATATTTTTCGAGTTAATTGTTAACTTTTTTAGTATTGTAAAATAATTCAAATCCTTTCGACCACTAAAGTCCTATGTTTTGGCTATCTGCGGGCAAATTTTCAGCCAAATCGAATCTGATGTATTTTGGGAATCGAGAAAATGTAAAAAACGGTATTTTAACGTTTTGTATACTATAAAATTTGATCAAAAACTTGTTTTAAATCAAAATAACTTTGATTTTTCTTTGAGTCCCTTCTATTCAAATATTATTAGTGTAGGAAACAAAGGTTGAACCTTGCAAAATGGACACAAGTCCGGTTTTATTTTTTTTCTGGTATATCAAGGGGTGCTTATTATAAGACTAACTTTTTCTGAAAAAATTTCGCTCCGGAACCTCCCTTTTCACCCCTTTAAAGGGGGTAATTTGTGGTTTTTGCAAAACGTAGCCGTTCCTGTAACTTTTACAAAAAATTTCTTTTATAAAAATATGAAGAGGACTATATTTTCTACGATATATTTCCCACAGCATCTCTCTATCATCCACCGTTTAGCGGGGGTGGTGCCCTAAAGTTGACAAGTTTTTAAAAAAGATGTTTTTAAAAAAAATATATTTTTCCCTAACTGTGATGGAAATTAAGAAGAAATCCTGGGGCAATTATTCACAAATAATTGACTGATTTTTTGGTATAGGTTTCACTTAAGGGTAATTGCCCTTTTTTTAATTACAGGGTGTTACATTTTAAAAAACCCCTTTTTATACCATCTGAACCGTTTATGCTAGAGTAAAAAGACTTTCAGCGATTACCCATGTACTGGTGCTATTTACAAATTTGTGTAATGCACCCCCATTTTTTCCCCGGAACCACCCCAAAAAAAAGAAGAATTAATAAATAAATTGATTTTCTTGGAATCCTTCACACACAATGACCTTTATTAATATGCTTCATATATCATTTTATGCACGTTATTATTACCCATGCATGGACACCAAAAGCCATTTTCTAGTGCAACCCCTGTAGCAAAAAAAAATAAATAAAATGGGGGGTTGAAAATTTTTTTTTGTTTTTTGCTTTTTGATCCATATAAGCATATGCTTCATCAATAGTGCTTTTCAAAAATATATATGGTTATTGCAACATCCCTGCGAAAACCACCCCTATCCTTGAAAATATACTGCAGAAATTACCTCTATACCTTGGCGAGCATGTTTTTACGATTTTCTCATTACCTATGTATTCTTTTTAAACAAAACTCATACAAGGTTAAAGACCACTATTTACTCTAAAAATTATGTCCTATTCATTTTTTTCGTATAAGCAACCGTTACGGCACAGTGGCGCCGTAAACCCCGTATATGCTTTGGCGGGCTCCAGTTTTTGTTTTTTTTTTTCGTCATCTGTTCGTTTTATTGATAAAGTACTTATGTAAAATAAAACAACACAGTGTAACCTACAAATTATGACTTATGCACATTTTACATTCTTTGCTCCCCAAAGCCACAGTGGTGGCCCAAAATAAATTTTTGCATATTTTCGCCACCTACATGCATTTTATTGCATTAATGCTACCTTAATAGCACAATATTTACCCTTAGGTGGTCGCTAAGCAGTGGCGGATCCAGGGAGGGGTGATGGGGGTGATCACCTCCCCCCCTCTCAAACCAAGTGATATTATATTCAAAGATTATAAAAATATTCATTTATTTTTATAGAAATTTAACCAATTGGCACCCCCCTCTTAACGATGCTGGGTCCGCCACTGTCGCTAAAGCATAAAAAGTCATTCTTATAAAAATAATATTAATATAAGTATTTCTATAAAAATAAATGGATATTTTTATAATCTTCAAATTTAATATCACTTGGTTTGAGAGGGGTGGGGGTGATCGCCCCCATCACCCCTCCCTGGATCCGCCACTGCTTAGCGACCACTTAGGGGTGAATATTGTGCTATTAAGGTAGCATTAACGCAATAAAATGCGTGTAGGTGGCGAAAATATGAAAAAATTTATTTTGGGCCACCACTGTGGCTTTGGGGAGCAAAGAATGTAAAATGTGCATAGGTCATGATTTGTAGGTTACACTGTGTTGTTTTATTTTACATAAGTACTTTATCAATCAAACGAACAGATGACGAAACAAAAAAACAAAAACTGGAGCCCGCCAAAGCATATATGAGGTTTACGGCGCCACTGTGCCGTAACGGTTGCTTAAACGAAAAAAATGAATAGGACCTAATTTTTAGAGTAAATAGTGGACTTTAACCTTGTATAAGTTTTGTTTAAAAAAATTAATAGGTAATGAGAAAATCGTAAAAATATGCTCGATAAGGTATAGGGGTAGTTTCTGCAGTATATTTTCAAGGATAGGGGTGGTTTCCGCAGGGATGTTGCAATAACCATATATATTTTTGAAAAGCACTATTGATGAAGCGTATGCCCATATGGATCAAAAAGCAAAAAACAAAAAAAAATTTTCAACCCCCATTTTATTTATTTTTTTTTTGGCTACAGGGGTTGCACTAGGAAATCGCTTTTAGTGTCCATGCATGGGTAATAATAACGTGCACAAAATGATATATGAAGCATATTAATGAAGGGCATTGTGTGTGAAGGATTCCAAGAAAATCACTTTATTTATTAATTCTTCTTTTTTTTTGGGTGGTTCCGGGGAAAAATGGGGGTGCATTATACAAATTGGTAAATAACACCAGTGCATGGGTAATCGTTGAAAGTCTTTTTACTCTAGCATAAACGGTTCAGATGGTATAAAAAGGGGTTTTTTAAAATGTAACACCCTGTAATTAAAAAAAGGGCAATTACCCTTAAGTGAAACCTATACCAAAAAATCAATCATCTATTTGTGAATAATTTCCGCAGAATTTCTTTTTAATTTCCGTTACAGTTAGGGAAAAATATATATTTTTTAAAAACATCTTTTTTAAAAACTTGTCAACTTTGGGGCGCCACCCTTGCTAAACGGTGGATGATAGAGAGATGCTGTCGGAAATAAATCGTAGAAAATATAGTCCTCTTCATATTTCTATAAAAGAAATTTTTTGTAAAAGGTACAGGAAGGGCTACGTTCTGCAAAAACCACAAATTACCCCCTTTAAAGGGGTGAAAAGGGGGGTTCCGGGGCGAAATTTTTTCAGAAAAAGTTAGTCTTAAAATATGCACCCCTTGATATGCCAGAAAAAAAATAAAACCGGACTTGTGTCCATTTTGCAAGGTTCAACCTCTGTTTCCTACACTATATTTATTTCTTTGATACTTTACAATAGAAAATGCAAATTTGTGTAAATAAATACCAAATCACTGTAAAATCGCTTAAAATAACATTTAAAAAAAAAGAAGAAAAAGAGATTTCGACCTTATATTATATCTTATTCTCTCGGGGCAGATAAATCGGAAATCCAAAAGTTTTTTTGTTCCCAAATTGAGTGATTTCAAATGGAATCACCCGTACAATGTTTAAAAATATTTAAAAAAAAATTCAAGTAGAAAATTGCTCATTGACAATTTTCTGTGTATTCTTCCTTCTAAATTCTATGGGTTTCTACGACTAGTCAACACTAGTCAACAAGTTGGCTGGGGTTTTTCGTTTGATCCTTCGCTATTAAATTTTGAGTTATAGACCTGGATCCCGCGTACCAACAAGAAGTTGATTAATAGCAAGCTGATTTGTTAATAGCTTAACGGTGTCTAGTCGGACAAACTTTGATGTATGGGAACACTGGAACAGGGGAAGTTTAAATTGTGGAACAGGTTAAAAATTTGGAACGTCAGACTACGAAGACGATCCATGTATTTTGTCGGACAGAACTTCCAATTGGTTTGTTACCATTTCATTTCGCATGCAAAAATCAGACTGGTGTTTACCACCAACTGGGCATCTTAATGAGTGGAACACGAAGAACATGTCAAATGACAGGAATCATGTTGGTTAGTAATAGCAGTCTGATTTTTGCATGAGAGTTTAATGAAAGGGTAACAAATTAATTGGATGTTCTGTCCGACAAAATAAGTGGGACGTTTTCGTAATCTGACGTTCCAAATTTTTAAACTGTTCCACAATTAAAACTTCCCCTGTTCCAGTGTTCTCCTACATCAAAATTTGTAAGACTAGACACCGTTAAGCTATTAACAAATTTTTAACTTGCTATTAATCAACTTTTTTTTGGTATGCGGGATCCAGGCCTATTAGATTATTGGGATGATTTATTAATATCTGTTCATATCGTTAGCAGATTTGTTGAATTATTCGTTAACAGTTGATGTTCAATTTTTCATATGCAAAAAAATCTTCTATTTTATCAATCTACAATAATTCTCATCCTCAATTTTAAACTATTCTTTAATCGAACCCTTACTAATAATTCCTACTGCTGACTTCACTCTCCTCCCTACATAACTACAGTCATTATGCTTAAACATTGTAACAGAACAGAAGTTTCTTCCTCTATCTTGTGTCGACTATCGCTGGCGACAGTTCTCTTCACTGCCTTCTTCGCTTAAAGGCAAAATACGCGAACCTTTCTATCTGGATTTAATCTCAGTATGAAAACGAACTCTGTCTCATGTTAGCTTCCATGGACAACACATCAATATCAGTTGGGCCTTTCTCTTGGTGCAACTATTAACTCGAACCTTTCTCTGGGTCCATTACCGCAGAACAAACGCTTTTTCTTTGTGCGCATGTGCGCTACAGTATACGACGCTAATTCAATATTGACAAATCGCGAATCCGTTAAAACCAATAAAACTCGTGCACGAAACAGTTAAACCGCATGTGAAACCGGCATATGTGTTGGATCGAGACGCGGGTGAACAGTGACCGAACAGGACTTTGAGTAAGATTTTTATGAACTTACAATATTGTCTGAATTATCATAATCCCTCTCCAAATTTTCTCTTGAACCAACAACCTAAAAGATACAGTCAATACAATTGAAACTATATTAATATCCACGCTTAAATACCGAAAGCTCATCAATCAAAATCTACAACTTTTCAGGAGACCGAAAAAACTTCGCTGCCCAGTACATGGTTTTTCTTTCTCTTCTTTCCTTTCTTTTGAAAAATATGTTATGGCATGTTTTTTTCAAAGTAATAATTAAATAAATACTGAGAAAGAAAAAACATGTACCAAGCAGCGAAGTTTTTTCGTTCTCCTGAAAAGTTGCAGATTGTGACTTATTAGGTTTCGGTATTTAACCGTCGATATATACATTGTACATGTACATGCATCTATTGTACAGTAGTTTTTATTTTGAGGTCGTGTGCCATCTTGTTTGGAACCTACCATGGAGCATAAGTTATCATTTGGAGGACTTTCGGTTGAGATCCTCTTGGGATCAATAATTTCGATACTGGATTAGCTGGTGTTCCTTATAGTTGAATTCAATACAAATATACATTCCCAAACCTTTTTGTAGCAGAGTTTAACCATTTAATGATACCAGAGGAGAGTGTCCCTTGCGTATTGTAAATGTTTCCTGTGCAGATTTTGTCTCATTGGCTAGTAAACGCCATATTATTGACCAAATTTGTACTGTTGTGTCATCTGCATACGTTGCTGTTGTGACTTCTGGTGCTGTAGGCAAATACGCAGTGAATATGAGGTATGGTTTGTTTAACAGTAAATGGTTGAGTTCAATTAGTGCGGTGGTAAATATTATTAAATTTATCTGACCTGGCCCATTGTTAAAACCCACCCGGAGCGATAAGCAACCGAGGTAGACGGAATTGGTCTTTTGACAATTAACACTGCCTAGACGGTACTCCCATAATAAAGCAAAGAAATTTTACCAGAAAACATATTTAAATTTTGCCTGAAACCGGGCCTTCTATACTATTATCGGTTAATCCAGGATGTTTATAGTGGTAACTTATTGAACTCAACCATTTACTGTTAAACATACCAGACAGCAATGGCCCGAGGACACTGCCTTGAGGGACACCACAGTCGGGTAAAGGCTGGTATACTCATCATGAAGTTTTACAATGTAATAGATGTATTGCATATATGACCTTATGATTTGAAATTAATTGTTGGAAAGGGATTTTTTGATTATACCTATTTAAAAAACAAATATGTCAGATTTTATCAAATGCCTCGAAGATATCTAAGAAGATTCTGCTTACAGATTCACTACATATTATTTGCTGATAAACCCGATTTTGTTCAATGGCAGTATACTGTGGCGAAAATCCAAACTGGTTTATTAATTATATTCTGGATAACGGCAGTCTTTTTTAATATTTCCGACATAATCGGAAGCAGCCTAATACGTCTCTGGGACTTTGTTTCGTCCGGGAATTTTCCGGGTGTTTGGAATTAATATTATTTCGGCTAATTTCTAAACTAGAGAAAAAAACTCTATTAGAGCAAAATTCGTAAAGAAAGTCTATATAAATTCAGCGAAAGCTTCAATTTCCACACAAGAAAATTAATATTTTTAGGAAAATTAAGATTAACAAATAATCGACATTTTTAGCCTACAATTATTGCGTCAAAAATTTAACGACCAACAAAAATACCTCTTTCTTTTTTTGTCGATTGTTAAAAGCCTTTATTGTGTTATTCAAAAATTATATATTCGCTACAAGACATTAGCCTGGCTCCAATAAATTTGAGACATTTCGAAATTTTACGTTACTCTATTCCTGCTACGTTTCGCAATAAATATATCTCAACCGATACTAATGCAAATTACAATATTTTACGATTCTTCTTGGCTGGATTTTCTGATCTCATCCATAGCAACGAACGTCAAACCATTGGCGAAATGAAACATAATAGTAGATTAAGTCAAGGCTGGTAAATGTTCTCGATCTACTAATTTGTTCTCTTCCCAATTACTGGAAAGTCTCTCCTTGGGTGAGTTTCGAACTCAGGAGGACACGTCTGCCATAATGCAAGCTTTCTCCGTAGGCCAGTATTGATATCGTATTTCTTTTATTGTTGATCTGGATTTTATGAAATCAACATCGGTGTTTTCTAACAATAATTTCAAAATAAACTAACTGCAAATATCTTAGTTACTCTATATCTTTAATTATTTTTTTTACTTCTTGGATTGAAAGTTATTGGATATATGAACACTAGAAAAGTAGAAAAAATCCACAAGGAAAAAGTTTTCCTGTAGTTGGCTGTATACCATGTAATACAAAAAACAGTAAAATCCTGTATAAAAGGTATATTTAAAATTCCTCAAAAGGGCCACATCAAAATCACATAACTAGTTTTCGACTGGTTTACCAGTCATCATCAGTGCTTACGTGCAATGTACATGCTTAACCACCAAGATAGTATTATACAAAAATATGTGGGTCAAAGCCCAGTAAAAGTAGTCAGTCAAGGAAACATTGGTTTAAAATGCTACATTAAGCGTGGATCTTTAAAATATTTGCTAATCTGCCCCAGGTAACATCTGAGCTGTGGATTTGACTTATGTCAAAGTTAGCTGAGCTGTATGTTGAAAGTATGACGGCAAGTGACAATGAAATGGGTAGAGACCTCCGAACGATGACAAAACAGAAAAATAGAGAAAAATAGACTTTTTAACTAAAACTAAATTAATCTGGAGATTTTAGGGGGGTCAGTTTAGATGAAAATTTAGTGTATTTGTTGTAAACTAATTTCAGTTTTTTAAAAGAAAAGAAACCACAACTCTTATTGTGGTAGGGGAGCAAAGTATGCTAAATGTGCAGTCACTCGAGCGCTTTGGGGACCTATTGGGTTGTGAAGAGTAGGTCCTAAAACCAAAAAAAGTTAAGTAAAGTTTTCCATTTTAGTGGGCGCTTGCCATTTTTTAATTTAATTTTCCATTTCCAACAATTGTTTTTTCCGATTATAACGCCATCTATCCATAATTCGAAAAAATGTTTCGAATAAAAGTTACTTATTTTTACGCAAGGAATCCAAATCTGCAATAAAAAATGAGGGCTCCTATTTAAGATTTTAAAGTAACCCCCCACCCCACATCTATGGGGGGTCGTGTTTGGTGCCATTCGATAGATTTTTCAAAAATATTGAATAAGTGTGTTTTACAGTTTTTCGATTTGATGTTCATTTCGCGAAATATCGCGGGATTCGTATTTAAAATATTAAATTTACCCCCCACCCCTCTCCGTGGGAAGTCGTGTTTGGTATCATTAGATAGATTTTAAAAAAATATTGAGCACATATTTTTTAGTTTTTCGATCTGTCATTCATTTCGCGAAATATTCGCTTTTTTCTTGTGAATTTTTGGGACTCACCCATTTCCTTATGCCCGGCTCAAATCGTCAGATTTTTGAAATATACACTCTTTTGCATGTACTTAACTTACCTTATCTTAATCTGACAATTTCGAGTTTTTTTGAGAATAGATTTTTTTTTCGGGCCCCCCTTAACGAACTCCCCTGTGTTAAGAGCCAATCTATGGTAGAGGTACATCTGTAGGGTACCAGGTTTCTCCCTATATGCTAATCTGACGCGCTCGAGTAACTGCAAAAATCCCCGCTTGGGCTCCCCTACCATTGGATAGTCTGGTTTATGTAGTTTAATAAAAAAGTATGACGTAGGTGGTTGTGGATTCATAACATAGTGTTTTACTATTTTGTTGAATTTAGCATTGATTTTGAATTTTCCAACGCCATTTTATTTATTTTTGGCACTTTTCCGAATAATCTTTGTTTATTGTATATGGAAGAACATTGATATTACAAAAAACAACAATTACACTATCTACAAAGAACAGAAAGTTCCAAATAATAATGAGGACTTAATATGGTTCACTGATGGATCTAAAACTGCCCATGGTATTGGATCAGGAGTCTTCCTTGATCTTTTGCTTTGGTGGCCTGAATTGCCGATTTTTTTTTTAATTCTATTGTTTGTTATTTTGTTCTATTTGATTTATGGCCATATTTGTGTCACCGTAGACAATACATTGTTTTATGTTTTCTATTGATTTATTTTCAATCAAAATAAATACTAAATTGAACAAAATTTAATTATCTCAATGTTGTTAACACAAAGTTTCCTAAATTATACTTTTTATTAAACTACACAAACAAGAGCTCTGCCGTGCTTAGCGAAAACGCCGTATCTGCAAAAATCTGAAAAAATTAGATTTATACATTTTTCTAACCCAAATGTGCATATCTATCTTATTTGCTTACTAAAAATGATGTAAGTTAAGCCAAAATACATTAAACACAACGCATTTTATGCCGTATCTGCAAAAATGTTCATGGATACTTAGAATAAATGCGTCATCTGAAAAAAACTTAGAAAAAACGCCGTATTTAAAGATCACTTGCCGCGTTTATCCTAAGCAGGCACTAGATGCGGCGTTCTGCCTAAGCATTTGACAGATTTTTACAGCATGTGTAAAATTTTTAATAAGGTTAGTTTGTTGCCATTTTTCAACGTGAACGGTTGTTTGATATAATTTTTTAAATATGTCAAATAGAAAATAGAACAAAGTTAATACTGCAGAAGGCTATTTTTTCTTTATCAATAGAAAATCTGAACACATATGTTTGAGTTGTTGGTGATCAAGAAATAATGTGAGGTATAGCGGAGTTTCCTATGTGTATGAATATTGTTGTTGATGCGACATTGTATTATTACGTTACATCAGGCATTTTAAACAGTGCAAATTTTATAAAGTTTGTTCGAAATGGGAATTTTGGTACGAAGTATTTTGATCGCCGTACGTCGTAGAATTTCCAAATAAAAAATGTGTTATAAAAGTACATAGTTAAATCAATGTATAATAATTAATAATTAAAAATAAACTTAATCGTAAATGTTAATCGTTTCTTTTTTTTTATTAACTCTATTGAGTACAACAATCTGCCCATTGGGCATTAAGCATTTGTTATGGTAAAAAATCGTTTCTGGAATGTTTTTAATTTTAAAATTCAAGAAACGGCCCTTAGCGGCAAACTTATTAATTCCAAAATTATTTCCAACACTTTTTTTATCCATTTTCATGACACACTTTTATAAAAAATGTTTTTTATTCTCCTTTTTCATCGTTATATTGTATTTATTATACAGTAGACTCCCTCTATAACGAGAACTGAAATGGCAGACTAATTACCTCGTTATACGCGGATCTCGTTATATCAGACAACAATTATATTGTGCATACATACCTATATCGTTGTCTAAAATATTAACTTTCTATTATATAGTGATGCCATTCGGAGCAATATAAGTTGCTAAATATTGTTTCTTCGACAATAAGGCTTCGCCATCATAAATTATAATTTTTTTACAATATTCAGTATCGGCCAATAAATAAACAGAACAGGAAGAACTTTATTATAGGTAGGCGTGGATTTTTATTAAAGCACTACCCTCGATATCTTCAGTGGAGTCGGCCTCAACAGAAAAGAGTGGAGGCATGTTGTCGAGTCGGCTAAAACCCACGAAGGGTTGTAACGCCACGGAGTATTAATTAAGTACTACCCTGGAGAACCGCACAGATGTTGGGAATTTATGTACACAGGTAGGTAGTTGGGCTATTTACTTATAGCCATTACAGCGCTAAAAATAGATAAAGAATAATAAAGATACATATTTTACGATTTTATTTTTCCTCGTTATAGAAATATTCAGTTCAATAGGAATTTTATGGGACATCTAGTGTACCTCGTTATAAGCGAAACCTCGTAATAACCGTGTTCGTTATAGAGAGAGCCTACTGTATTATAAAATAAGAAAAAGCTTAGCGCAAACGCAGTACTGCATTCTTCCTAAGGAGGAAGAAGTTAATTTTTATGTAGTATACTTAGAAAGAACGCAGTAACATGAGTTTTTAGAGTAAATAAAATATATTTTGCCAATCTTATATATAAATATAAATTCTATGATATTTATTATGTATATAAAGTAGAAAACAAAAAAAAATTCTAAATAGTTTTCAACGGCTAGACATTTAAACAAAAACCGATTTTACTCAAATTCGATCTCTCTGCAGATACGGCGTTTTTCCTAAGGACGGCAGAGCTATCTACCTAATAAGAGTTTTAGTTTCTTTTTATACAGAACTCTTATATGAAATTTCAAAAACACTGTTGAAGATTATTTTAGAATACGCTAAATTTTCATCTAAATTTACCGTAAAAACTACGTCGCCATCAGTTGTGCTACCCTAGTTGAGCATCAATCTTCCCCAGTCAGTTGTGCCAATCGTTATTTCTGTTCAACGCCAACTGTTACCAATGGACCGTGATGTCGTGTCGTCAAATCAATGTTGGCTACTCTGATAAGGTTTCCGAACAAAGCAAAAATCTGTCAAAAATTCACACGTGGTGTTTGTTTTCGTTTTTATAATTGGAATAATATATTGCTTGTAGGATGTCTAATTTTTACAAAATGGTAATATGTTGGTTACCCGTGATTGTAATCAATGCTCATAGTATATTTTCCACCATATTTCCAAATAGGACTGGTTAAGAACCTGAACAAACGCAGTAAGTACTATGTAGTGTGTTAATCTTTGATTTTGTGTAAGGACATTTATAAAATTAAGAGCAATATGATTGATATGAATAATAAGGATTGTGTCTTTAGAAAAAATGTGCACATGATTGTTAAAACAAAATAAAATTAAAAATAATTACCCAAATCACGTGTATAATCAATTGACAGATGTCAAACTTTTGCTTTGTTTGGAAACCTTTTTGATGTTTTGAAGTCACACTATCACTGTCCATTTGCTGCGCCTGTCTTCCTCGCGTCCTGACCTACTCCTAATACTGGTACCGCTAATAGGGCTTTTCATCGATTGTCATTTGTTTCGAGCTTCTGTCATGTGTCACATAATATTATTATATCTACGTCATACGTCTTTGGTTTGTATCATTGACATATACCAATAACGTACGACGTAGATATATTAATATTATGTGACACATGACAGAAGCTCGAAACAAATGACTGTGAATGAAAAGCCCTATAGGGTTCGCTTGGATGGGAAATTTGCATAAATAAGAGGACTACTTTGAATTTGACAAGCAAATATATACAAATAACAGCGCCAAACTTATCACGGGCAATCCTCTAAGACTCTAAGTCCATTGTTATCAGATATTTTTATTTCACAATAAAACACTGAAAACTTGAGAAAGGCACTTTGCCGAAACAGCTGTAGTAATAACATAGTTGTAATAAATTTTGTGGAAGTATAGAAAAACAAACGTTTTTCAGTGTTTTATTGTGAGATAAAATGAACTTCCATCAAGTAACGGTCGAATCCATCAATTAGATATTTTTATTGATCATCTAGAAACAAAGATTCCAAAGCATCCCGTATTCAAACAGTTTATATATTGATGGAGATACAAGGGCGATATATTGGCCAATTCTTACAACGTCAAAATGTTCAACGAAAAGATTTAACTGAGCTGATAAAGCAAACAACAACTTTAGAGTTGAGATTCTAGCTATAGGAGAAAATGTATCAAAATAGTATATTCCATAAGATTGAGAAAAATCTTTAGCTACTAGTCTAGCCTTATATCGAGTACCTGCTGTCTTGTACATGTGTTTTCAACTTAAAAACCCATTTAGAGAAAATAATTTCTTATTACTACGCTTGTCTAATAAAGTTCAAACGTCATTATACATTTGAATAAATTATATTTAGAGTGAACTGTCTGAAACCATCATCACGGTTATTAGATACCATTTAAGGGGATGGGTACGTAGTTTCTGCTCCAATGCTATTCAAATGGGATTCATTTTTTTCGAATCCTGGGAAAACTAATATGATTTTTGAAAAATTTAAACGCAAAATGAAAGATTACGTTATTAGCGAGGGCCGAAAGTCCCTGAGAACTTCTATAATGTTTATTTTAATAAGTTACAGGGGTGAAAAATTAAGAGAAAATTTAGTGTGATTTTTAATTTCAAATATCTCATTCAAAATATCCTTTTTTTATTCTAAGGGACTTTCGGCTCTCGGTAATAATTTAGTCTTTCATTCTGCGTTTAAATTTTTCAAACATAATTATTGGTTTTTTCAGGATTCCAAAAAAATGAACACAATATTGGTGGTAATATTTTCCAAATCTATCTTTGTCATACAACGCACTCAGTCGAATAGAATATTGTCAGCATATTGTCAATCAGACAGTGACACTTTTAAATATTTCACATGGCACCGGGAATATTTTGAGTTGTTGATTAAATAATATTGATAGTGTATTTGATAAAGGATTGATTTAAGACGTGAACTTAAAAAGTTAATTATTGTGTATTATTTATGGAAGATCCAAGTAAAGAATACAACAGGATATATTCTATTCAGTGATCCACGTATTTTGTTGTTAAAGATGTTCAAAATTGTAAGCATTTCATAGTAACAATATATTATTAAAACCCCCTCTGTGGCTCAGTAGTAAGAGCGCCTACCTTTGGATCGAAAGGTCCGAATGGTCTTCTGTTACTTTTATTGTGTTTTGCTGGATTAGTTGTGTTTTATTTGCTTATTATTGGTAACTTCTTGTTACGGCTGCCGCCGCCTCTCCATACCCAGCTTCCAATTTTTTCCTGAATATTGTCCCTCCAGCTTCTCCATGGTCGTCCTCTTTTTCTTCTCTTCGATGGGACACATTCTAATATTTTTCTCGGCCAGCGAGTCTCATTCGTTCTTTTAACGTGACCGAACCATGTCAGCTGTCTCTTTTCAATATCGTCTATTATAGTTTTTTCCACCTTCATATTATTTTCTCTAATTGTTTCATTTCTTACATGTTCTAATCTTGAAACCTGACAACTTCTCCTCAAAAAGTCCATTTCTGTACTAAGTATCTTCTTTTTATTTCTTGCACTTATGTCTCAAAATTCTGCACCGTACATTGTAGCGCTATTCATTATACTTTCATATATTCTTCTCTTTGTTTCCTTCCTGATATCTTTGTCCCATAAAATTGAATTGAAAGATCTAGTGATGCTTCTACCTTTATTGATCCTATGTTATATTTCATCTTCACTATTTCCTCGTTTGTCAGATATAGCTCCCAACTATTTGCATTGTTTCACACCAACAATATGTCCTTGTTCCAATGGTAGGTTTTCAATGTCTTCGTTTCTCACTATGAAGTATTCTGACTTATCCATATTTATTACTAATCCTGCCTGTCGGTAATGTTCATTTAGCTTCCGTATCATATAGCTTAAGTCATCTTGATCTTGGGCTATAACAACTTGGTCATCCGCAAAGTGTAATGTAAATAGGAAGTCGTCTCCCACTTTCGGTCCCATCGGTTTTACTGCTTTTGTCCACCTCTGTAAGGATTGGTCAAGGTATATTTTAAAGAGAGTGGGAGATAGACAACATCCTTGTCGAAGGCCTTTTGAAGTATTAAATGCCTCAGTGAAATTTGAGCGAAGTGGGTTTCCTGATTTCTCTGTATTCTTTTTTCTAGTGCTATTTTTAAAGTCTACCGTTGAACGTCCCGCAAGAAAACCAGCTTGTTCTTCAGCTTGCTTTCCTTGAATTTCTTTTTGGGGTTATTTTGAGGTCCCCTATTATGTATAGGAGTAATTTGTGATGGTAGCCATTCATCTGGTATTTTTTCTCCATTTAGATATCTTTCGAAAAGTTTTTTAAGCATATCCCATAGTTTGGGTGGTCCATATTTTATTAAATCAGGATTAATTCCTCCAGCTCCGGGTGCTTTCCGGGATTTCATAGTTTTAATAGCTTCTTCCACTTTGCTTTTATCTAGTTTTTATTTCGTGTTCTCTTTGTATATCATTCTATTTTTCTTGTATTCTTGTTATGTATTGTGGTCGTTTTTCTACTAATAATTCCTTAAAATGTTGTTCCCACTCGGCATCAGATATACTATTAATTGTGTGCTTACCTTTTCGTGATGTTCTGACATTCTTTATCTAATAAACTTCTTGTTTAATGTCACAAACACATGTCTTCCAATTATTGATTTTACATTTGATCCCCATTTTCTAAAATTAAGCACAACCACTTTATCGATTCTAGTTTTGTTGTTTTATGCATATTCGCCACTGTATCCGTTCAATACATTCAATGCAATGTTAAGTTTGTAAATTTCTCTACAAAACTTCGACCAAACATCTGCATGCAATAAATCCTCTAAAGCACTAAAGTTTTCTAGTCAATAGAGCAAATAAATAAGAGCAAGCAGCGTAGTATCCTTCGGATGTACAAGCACCGGCCTAAGATATTTCCCCGTGAACGCCAACTGCAATTATTTATCGGCTATTAGAGTTGAGCCTCACGTTTTGCTCTAACTGTTCCGGCCACCCTCCATTCGATCTTTATTGGGGTAATACACTCGTTTCGGTTGTTAACAAAAACGATTTTCAATTGTTATATATTGACTGTGGCATGTTATCGTGAGCAAGATGTTGCTAGCTGCAATATATTATCACAGAAATTGAGATATTATCCAGGATGTTCGTGTATTATTACAAAGAGAAACTTAAATACGAGGAAATAGTTGCACGAAAAATTTTGATAATAAAATTCAACAAAAACATGCAAATATAGTAAATGGTGGTTCTTTATTTTATCGGTTTTTGCACATAGGACATTAGAGACATAGGAATGAGATAGTAAATATGTTAAAGCTAAAAAGAGAGCGATTCTATGCCCATAAACCACTTTTTTAGCTCCATTTAAATCATCACTGGAGGATAAAATATTTGCTGTCATAATACCGAAAGGATTGGACTTCTTACTGCCGATCCTAAAAATATATTTAGGGCTGACAGAGCACTAGGTTATATACCAAAGACTTGGACAACTGTACATACAAAAAAAGATTGACAAGACAACTCCAGACCTAAATCCTACAGGCTGATTAGTTTTACGTAATATCTGTTGAAGCCAATAAAAAAAATTGTTGATTGGTATATTGAGGATGAGCTATTCAGAGGTCGTCCTCTCATTGGCAAGCATCATACATGTCAAGAAAGAAAATTAATAGAAACAGCACTGGAATCAGTCACCCCATTAATAATGGAGACATTTCATTCAAAATTCTTTTTATGATGCAGTAGTTCAAAAATAATATCCGCTACCGTAAGAAACTGGACCAATACTAAAAAATATGCTGATTTTAACAGATTTGCAAGGAGAGGAGTTTTTAGCTGAAAGAGCTAGGGGATACTTACAGGGGGGAGTGCTTCCTCCCCTCCTGTGGTCACTCCTGGTGGATGACTTGATCTCGCCCCTTGACGTACAGGGGGTAGAAGTGTGAACCTATGCGGACGACTTAGTAAATTATGCTAAGAGGAATAATATCCTCACTAGGTGGTACGACAGGGAAAAACTCTCTGGTAATCCTAATAAGTCTGGATGCCGCGTATGAAAAAAAGTTGATTAATAGCAAGCTGAAAATTTGTTAATAGCTTAAGGGTGTCTAGTCGGACAAACTTTGATATATGGGAACACTGGAACAGGGGAAGTTTTAATTGTGGAACAGGTTAAAAATTTAGAACGGTCAGACAACGAGAACGTCACATGTATTTTGTCCGACAGAACTTCCAATTGATTTGTTACCCTTTCATTATACTCTCATGCAAAAATCAAACTACTATTTATCAGCAGATGGGCAATATAATGAGTGGAACACGTAGAACATGTCAAATGACAGGAATTATGACAGGTAATAAATAGCAGTTTGATCTTTGCATGAGAGTTTAAGAAAGGGTAACAAATCAATTGGAAGTTCTGTCGGACAAAATACATATGACGTTTTCGTGGTCTGACCGTTCCAAATTTTTTACCTGTTCCACAATTAAAACTTCCCCTGTTTAAGTTTTCCCATATATCAAAGTTTGTCCGACTAGACACCCTTACGGTATTAACAAATTTTCAGCTTGCTATTAATCGAATTTTTTTCATACGCGGGATCCAGACCTATAATAAAACAGGAGTAGTCAGTTTCACAAGGCAACAGAACCTAGATAACATCTGAATGTCCACTTTGTATGGAGAAACTGTCAAAGAGGTCAAATATTTAAGAGTAAAAATAACCAACAAGGCAAAGGTTTTCCTTTGGATATGGCGAAGGGTATGTAGGAAAATATGGTGTATGAATCTCAAACAGATGCACTGATGCACTGGTTATATTATGACTGTATTAAGACCTACGATTAAGGTCTAAACGCCAATAAAAGACTACCAAAGAGAAGCTGCATAAGCTTCAACGACAAGCATGCTTAACCATAACAGGAACCATTTCTATTCCAAACGCCTCCATAGAGGTCATGTTTAACCTCGCTCTATTACATATATAGATGGATAAGAAGGCGAAGGTAGAAGCATAGGTACAGAAGGCGAAAAAGAGACCACTAGCCAGAGCAAGAGAATACTGAGATGAAATATGGATAGATAATCTTCATTTGGAAAGAGTTGCAATGCAACGTAAATACAATTTCGAAAATCTGTTTAAGATCCTTTTTCAGGAACAAATACATCGAATCTCATATTGGAAAATCAATGCTGGTATACTGATACTGATGTACGGTGTCAGCATGTAGAATGCTGAGACCGTACTCTTCAGATGGTAGGGTTTCTTGACTTACCATGATCAAATATTCGTTATCTGTAATGTAATTTTTTGTGTGAAAGTCCTTTGTGCTCGTTTTTGATGTTTTAACTTTTCCGGCTACAAAAACCAACAGTAACATTGAGCAATTTTTTTCAACAGACAGACAAGGTTTTTTTTCATATAGAAGCCTTTTTATATCGTATATGGGATCTATCTCTCTTCATAGTGGTATTTTGAACTTTTTACGTAAGTTCAACTTTTGAATTCTAAGATCAATTATTCATTAGAGACCTTTTTATTGTAGCATAGCTCTGAAGATGGCTTTATAAGCCGAAAGCGCTCAGCTAGGAATTATTTAATTTACACACTTCAAAAGTACACTTCTGCCTGTTTATCTGTAGTCATAAGTATGTACAAAACTATTTCCGTCTTTACATTTGTTTTTTTTTAATTTATTTTGTTGCTATTTTATATATTGACATAAATATCTGGGTCATTAATGATGGGAATCCCAATATCTATTCAAATTTCTTTCAGTGTATTTTGCCCGGGGTATTCGGATAAAGATACCGTCCAACGCGTCCAGAATAACAATTAATTTGTCCGTAGAGAAACGTTTCGTTCGCGAGTTTTCCGTATTTTGTATTCCTGCCCATTGTGTTTTACCAACCTACTAGATTATGACCAGCGATTCCAAGATTACACCCTTTGTCTACTAAACCAACTGCTTGTGCCGCCTCTTGTGTTAAATGTCCGCTTTTAAGTAGCAGGATAAAAAGACTTTCGTTGTTTAAAAGGAGAATGTGTCCCTTTGCTTAAATAACTTGTTTAATCGGCTTCAAGTGCTACCTGTGTCTTTTATGTACACGGAAAAATGGTATTTACAAAGAATTTAGGAGATACAAAAGAGGATATAAAAGCATGAACTACCCACTTTAAACAAAATACAGGTCTTTTAAACTTTAAAAGAGCTGAGTGATATTTTGTTATTATTAGAAGAGCTCGGACTTATAGGCAATAAAAATTGAAGAAAAAGACGCCTCTATATGCAAATATTTTTACTAAAAAGACAGCAATTTTAGCATCTGGCAATATAGGTAAATAACTTATTATTTATTATATAAAGTGAATTAACCTAATTTTAATCTAATACGAATATATGTATAGAACATAACATTAATTAACAAATCAATAATTGTTAAGTATTAACGATGGACATGATCCAATTAAGGGACATCTCAGTACAAACGACTATTTCATGAAAAGTAAAGATGCAGATTCTGAAGCAGAGGAACTGAAATAGCACCATGTACTTAAGCATGTAAACAACCTCTAGATCCTTATAAGTTGGTACAGGATTCCAAAATCCTGAATTGGGTATTGTGAAGAATTGGAAGGTGGAGACCGTATGCCAAAAAATAGGAGGCAAAAATAAAGGAGGCCAAAGCTCAATTTGGGCTGTAGTGTCGTAGAAGAAGAAGAAGGCCATATTCCAACTGGTCTACCCCTTGTTTGCAATATACTCGTTCCGTGAAAAAAAACTGTAAAGTTTTCAAATGTAATAGTATATTGTTACAAACCTGCCTGAATGACCCGAGCCTCAATATTTATTTCCTATCGCCCGTAGTACAACTATCGCCTTTCTGGTCAGACGGTTTGGCGTTAGACCTACAAAGTTCTTTATTAATCTCGGCTGAGCTATTTAATTGTTTACTTCGGCATGTATTTCTTTATATTTGTTCACGAATGTTTTCGTTTTCGAGATTTATTATGTTAGGGTCTATACAGGGTGTTTCATTAAGAATTGTCCATATAGTAACTGGAGAAACCTTAGCACAAAATAGGAAGATTTAACCTAAAACACTTAAATAAAATATTCCTTCTTGCCGAGATACAGGGTGTTTTATTACAAATATTCTAAAATGATTTTAGCCCATTGCTTTAACAACTTTCAATATTTTTTGTTCAAACTTGACAAACAGTTTACACATGTTAATATACTTTAACTAGTGTTAAAATATAGTGTTCTGCTGTTACCAGAGGCGTGCTGTAGGGATATATACTTCATTTTTCCCGCTTTTTCCCTCTCACAATCTACGCCACTGTCGTAATAATGATGTTAGCATAATGATTCAGCATGTTTTTTATGCTTCGTTACTTTCTACGTAAATATCATCCTTTTGTCTCAATTCAATAGAGTAAGTAGTTTTCAAGTTATTTGCGTTTAAAGATAATAGATTAAATACTTCTTATTGAATCCATTACCTTTAAACTCAAATAACTTGAAAACTGCTTACTCTATCGCATTGAGAAAACAGATAATATTTACGTGAAAATTAACAATAAATCAAAAAACATGATGAGATGATTATTACGACAGTGGCATAGATTGTGAGAGGGAAAAAGCGGGAAAAATTAAGTATATATCCCTACAGCATGCCTCTGGTAACAGCAGAAAACTATCTTTTAACACTAGTTAAAGTATATTAACATGTGTAAACTGTTTGTCAAGTTTGAACAAAAAATATTGAAAGTTGTTAAAGCAATGGGCTAAAATCATTTTAGAATATTTGAAATAAAACACCCTGTATATCGGTAGGAAGGAATATTTTATTTAAGTGTTTTAGGTTAAATCTCCGTATTTTGTGCTAAGGTTTCTCCAGTTACTATATGGACAATTCTTAATGAAACACCCTGTATAAAGGAATTTTTAGGTTGAGACGATTCAGAGGTGTTATAAAATCGTAGTCGTGTATTTTTGAATTGTAAAATAATTTGTAATTAGATAAATTATTATATTTTAGTTTTTGAATATGTTGTAGTGTTCTTAATATAAATTACTTCACATAATAAATAAATTAAATAATAAGTTTGTATCGTATATTTGTATATTTATCAATCAACGTTTGTATAATAAAGAATATAAATTAAGTGTTTTTATTAAAAAAAAAAGAATGTGTGTGTGTACTTTGTACGCACGTAAGAAGTTATACTTCTATTATGATTTCAACGAAATTAATATTCTGTAAACAGTTTATTTATATTTTATTCAAATATTAAACTAATTTTAATACTTACTACTTCTCAAAATTTTTTATTAAAACAGTGCCAAAAATTACAATAATAAAAGAATAAAACACACACAAACAAACACATTGAAAAATGCCACAAATGATTTCTGAACAGTGTAGGAAAAAATTTTAACTAAATACGTATTTTCTGAAAAAAAATTATATAATAAATAAACTTACAATCATAAAATGTATAAAAAAAATAAAAGTTTCCATTTTGGTTCGAACCCGCTTATCAGCGCAGTTAGTATTGAAATTAATTCACCTTAAACTTTTACCCACGGAGACCATGTGTCATCATGTGCGAAGATCAACTAACTAAACGGATGCTTTTGACGGTTCTGAATCTTAAACAAATTATTTTGATTTTGAATTGAAATTATTTAGAATTGAAAGAAATATTAAAATACAACAAAACATAGAGTAAGAAAACAATATATTAGGTGAATATTGATCGAAATTTTGATGGTTATCAAATTATGTAAATCATAGCATTACATACTATTTTGGTAGGCTCTTTTTAAATTTTCCAAATAGGTAGGTACCTATGAAATTTTTTATTAGGATACTGTAACATTTACAATTATTACGTACCTGTCGCTTTTAAAAAACTATTTAAAAATTCACTACAATATTATAAACTTGCGTTTTTCTCTGCCATCACAACAATAAAAACTAATATACAAAACATTAATTTGTTTATCCGAAATCTCCATATTGAACAATTATTGACAGATGATTTTAACACCCAATCAGATCCCGTATAACGTTTATACCATACTGTCGGTGTGTAAAATAAAAAAATTTACCCTCGTGCCTAAAGAAGTATAACTTCAAAAAATATAAGGGCCTAAAAATATAAATCAGTAATCTTTTAACAATATATTGGCAATAAGATTTCAAATTTTAATGATTAAAAAATTAAGCTCGTTTTATTTTGTACCAATAGGTGATTTTACATATATTTGAGGAAAATATGTATATTAAATAATACTTCTAAAATTAAAACTTGATATTCAAATTTTATTTCCATCGCAACAGTAAATCTGCAATTGGAACTGTTTATTTTTCTTTAAGGATTAGCGATTTTGTCCGTGTAACGAACTGAAAAATGTCTCTTTTTCATGAAACATTATACCGCAACCGGAAATAACTTTTCTTGCATCAGCGGAAAAAGAAAAGGGATCCTCCTTATTTCTTTTTTATTAAGGATATAATAGGGTTTTGAATCTCTGCAAGTAGGGCCGTATTTGGATATTCGTCCATATCAACTAAAATATTAAATAATAAAGGATATTAATGTGAAAACAATCGATTTTTATTATTGTCACTCTATTGTATGTATTCTTTAATCTTTTTTTGAATAAACAGACTAAAAATATTAATGAACTGTTTAGTTTAGAAAAATAAGGAAAAAAAATCCTGTTGGTGACACAACCCCCTCCAGGCCGAAGCCAAATTTTTTGGGTAGTATGGACATCTATAATAAAAACCTATATGTTTCCTGCAGCCGATTTTGATGATGCAAAGGATGGTATTAAAGGTCAAACATTTGACCTAGAACGTCCGGTTTTAGAGTTTCAACCGGAAGTACTCTTTTAAAGTCGCCGAAATAGCACAAGTGATATATTATTCGACGCACCTTAGCATGATAAGCACAAATGTATACTTCTGGTTTGATGTTTGTCTGTCCGCCCAGCTGTCTGTCTGCTAATATAGCTCCTCCGTTATCAAAACAGACAAAATGACAAATGAGGCGCCTAATGAGAGCTTACGCTCGGTTTCATAATCAGTTAAAGTGGACTTTAAATTTTAAGTTGGTACCTTTATCAATGCAATTCATATGGGCAAATGTCAACGTTAAAGTGAACTTTAGTTAATGTTCACTTTAAGTTAATTATGAAACCGGGCGTTACAATCCAAAGATGATATTAGAGGTGAGAGATTTAACTTCGGGCTTCCAGTTTTAGAGTTGTTACCAGATCTACTGTTTTAAAGTCGCCGAAATGGTAGAAGCGCTACATTATTCGAGCGCCGCCGTAGCAAGACGAAAACAAATATATAAGTACTTCCCGTTTCATGCCTGTCATGTCATCGTAAATCTGATGGAATGAGAAATAAGGCGACCAGTGAGAACTTATAGCTCAAAAAGGTATTAAATTTGAGAAATTTAGCCTCGGACTCAGTTGCAGAGTTGCAACTTGAAGTGTTGTCTTAAAGTCGCCGAAATATTACAAGCAATATATTACACGACGCGCCTGAGCAAGACGAGAATAAATATATTCTTCCGGTTCTTATATCCCTTTCGGTTAAAAAGGTGTAATCGTAAGTGCCATATTATAGTCCCAGAAATAGTACATGTGATATATCAATCATCGCGTATTGAAAAGTCGAGCTGGAATATTTAGTCGAGTTTTTATGTCATTTTCGGTTAAAAAGTTATGACCGGAAGTTTGGCAAAATGACTCAAAATTAGTGAAGCCGTCTATTAGTGGAGGCAAAATTACACGAAGAATTCAAATATCGACTTCTAGTTCTACTTTCGGTCCCGATGGCTGAAAACCTAGGACTTATGAAGTCCAATAATTGCTTGTTTGTGATAAAATTTGTGGAAGGAGGATTTGGTCGCAGACCACTATTATACTTTACAGATGATTATCAGAATACAAATATTATTTTTTTTAACATTTAAATTTTTAAAGTTCTAACCTCGTGATTTTAACAAGTTATTAAGCTTTAATATAGCTTTCGAGCTTCGCAGATCGGCTCTGTACACCAGATACGCATAACGTTTAATAATGAGCTTAGGAATTCCAACTTTATCATTATTTATACAGACAGTATTTGCAGCATAACATTGAGAACGAGCAGTGCTGACTTTCTAAAACGACAGAAAGAAAAATGACGCTGAATTCCAAATGGCTCGAATTAAAATAAAAAGTAATAGAAAAAGGGTCGCGCTGATTTGGCTAAAGAAAATATGTTGCAGAAACACAAAAAGTCGGTGATTTGGCGTATGTATATTTTAATACAATTAGCCCAATAAATGACCGTTTTGGAGTGTAATTTTCAGGGGCAATTCCGAATTGCATGAAAATTTGGATTTAGGTTCTACTTACCCTCCACTTCTAAGTTGAATTTGTCCCATTGTTTGCTTTTACTTAGGGGCGACAGTCACCCCTTCTCAGGGGGTGAAAAACGCGTGTTTAAAATAAACCCGGAAATGGATAAATTGACCGATTATAGCAACTTTAGTTCTAAAAGTTTTTTACGTAAGTCAATACTTTTCGCGTTATTCGCAATTAAAAATGTTGATTTTTCGCCAAAAAACTACGTTTTCAGACTGTTTTTAACTCAAAAAGTAAATATTTTATCGAAAAAAGTATTCTAAGGAAGTGTAGCTTATAAAAAATATGGTATATCAGTAAAGTATACAGAGTGGGCCAAATAAAAGGAGCCACCCCGATATTTGGCAGTATTTATTAGATTTTAAGAAAATAAAAAAACAGGTCAATTTTTGATCTAAGGGGGACACATTTTTACGATACAGACATCTGTCATTTGTCAACTCCCTCCCTTTCACTTCCCCCACCCCTTATTTTTAAATAGGGAATAGGGGTCGTGTGCTAGCTCATTTGAAAGGTTATTTAATTCTCTATTCAGTAATATCAACATCGACTTAAAAATGTATACAGGGTGTCCAAGAAAAATTATTTTGAATTAAATTAATTGACACAAAAAGAAGAATGTATGTAATTTATTTAACTCAGAACACATTCTACTGCTGACAGAAAACAGAAAAAAATGTTTTTTGATAAATAGACACTGCTTTTTGCTTAATTTTAATGTTCAAGCTTCTACTCATCTGCCTCTTGGTAGGTTGAATATTGAATTTAAGCAACAAACAGTGTTTATTTATCAAATAAACATTTTTTTCTGTTTTTGATCAGCAGTAGAATGTATTCTGAGTTAAATAAATTACATACATTCTTCTTTTTGAGTCAATTAATTTAATTTGAAATAATTTTTTTTGGACACCCTGTATACATTTTTATGTCAATGTTGATATTACTAAATAGAGAATTGAATACCCTTTCAAATGAGCTAGCACACGACCCCTATTCCCTATTTAAAAATAAGGGGTGGGAGAAGTGGAAGGGAGGGAGTTGACAAATGACAGATGTTTGTACCGTAAAAATGTGTCCCCCTTAGATCAAAAATTGACCTGTTTTTTTATTTTCTTAAAATCTAATAAATACTGCCAAATATCGGGGTGGCTCCTTTTATTTGGCCCACTCTGTATAAATTGAGAAAAAGCAAAGTTGTAGCTCATGAAAAATACGTTCTTATTCGTCTAATTCCAAATCGAATAAGTCAACTCGAAATAACCGAAAAATTAAGCACTTTTCGGAAAAAGCTTATTAACATTTTTAAAGTACCTAAAAAAAGATTTATATTGGTTTTTTACAAAAGTTTCTAGCACCAAAAATAAACGAGTTACACTGAAAAAAAAAGTTGGCCCCTTTTTTTTGGTAAAAAAAATTGTGAAAACCTCTCTCTATTTAGATAAAATAAAATTAATCGTTACCGCTTTACCACTTATTTTAACTGTATGTATATTGTTTATATGATCTGTAAGTTTGATTGGCTTGAAGTGCTTATTTTTGAAAAAATTTGGTTTTATAGTAAAACAAAATTTTTGAAAAATTTCCTTTTTTTTCAAAATAACTTAAAAAGTATTAGTGACAAGAAAAATCTTAAAGAGTAAAAAATATAGGTTTTGTTATTATAAATATGCTAGTTTCATTTTGGTTTTCCGCAAGACAAAAATTGGTTAAGATATGGCTGTTCAAAATTTGCATACACTCGTGATTAGTGACCCGTTCAAGCTGTTTTAACTATAACCCTTTCAAAAATAAGAACTTTAAACCGGTGAGACTGACAGATCATATAAAAAATAGATAAGTAAGTAAATTTGTTGTAAAGCCGTAGCGATTAATTTCATCGGAGGAGCTAAACACGGGGAGATTTGCATGATTTTTTTACAAAAAAAAGAGGGCCAACTTTATTTTGAGCGTAACTCGCTTATTTTTAATGATAGAAACTTTTGTGAACAATTCTAGTAAAGATTTTTATAAACACTTTAAAAAAGTTTAAATAGGTTTTTCCCGAAAAGTGCTTAATTTTTCGGTGATTTCAACTTGAAATATTCGATTTGGAATTAGACGCACAAGAACGTATTTTTTATGAGCTACAACTTTGTTTTTACTTAATTGATAGACTTTACTGATACACATTTTTTTTCAGTTTTTTATAAGCGACACTTTTGCTAAGGATATTTTTTTGATCAAGTATTTATTTTTTGAGTTATTTGCGAAAAACCGTCCGAAAACGTAGTTTCTTTGTAGAAAAATAAATATTTTCAATCGAAAATAATTCGAAAGTATTGACTTACATAAAAAACTCTGTAGAACAAAAGTTTCTTAAAATCAGTCAATTTATTCATTTCCGGTCTTTTCTTGAATGTATGTTTTTTCACTTTCGAGAAGGGGTGACTGTCACCCCCCCAAGTAAAAGCAGCCAACGGCACAATTTCAACTTTGAAGTGGAGTGTAAGTAGAACCTAAATCCAAATTTTCATGCAATTCGGAGTTGCCCCTGAAAATTACACGGTGTCGCCGTATTTCCCGTTCATTTACTGGGCTAAATATAGATTTTCTTTATAGTATGTATATTAGTTTTCTTTACATAATAAAATATTAATTAAAAAAAAGGACAAAAGACACAAGAAACGTGGAAATGTGTAACTAATAGGACATGTGACAACTATGAAGAATATAAAGAGCCGAGGAAAACAGTGAAAAAGTTAATATTCGAAGCAAAACAACGATCTTGGAAAGATTTTGAAGACAAATTACAGCTCCCGGAGCGAACCATGGCCGACGACAAACGCTGTCGTCGGTCGTACAGCCACTTAAACTTTACGCAAACAGGATCTTTTCTCACCGGCCACAGTTCATTCCGGGAGCCAAGAAGATAGCAGGATCAACCAAAAACTATTCTACAAAGAGATAATAGAGACAAAAGAGATAATAAAACAAAGAAGTAACGTCGCTAAAAACGAGATTGTAGACTTATTGACGAAGGAAGGGACAATAATGAAGGAATGGAAAGAATATTTCAAAAATCTTTTACAGGCGGAAACAAAAATTACTACAGATTCTGAAAACAAAAAAAGAGAAAATAGAAATAGAAGGCTCTAGAAAAATAGAAAGAAAGAAGAAACAAGAGGAAAAGAAATTAGATAAGAAATAATGTTATAAGAGATGAACATATCCTATTTTTCATTCCATTCTCCTATTATCATCATTGGCTCTTTCTTTCTCTTGCTTTATAAATGTTGTAGATGATTTCATTTATCAGATGGTATTATTCTTCTACTCTAGCTTCTGCCTCTTTGTGTGTTGGCATATACAATGTGACAAAGCCAAATAAAATAAGTTCATTATTTCGTGAATGAGCGATTTTGGATATAAATCCCGAAACAGGTCGATTTTTATTTTTAAATTATGATTTTTTCGCATATACACTCACCGGTACAAAATTCCGCCACCCAAAATTTTTTATTAATTTTGAGAATCTATAACTTTATTATTTGTGCTCTGATTTTCAAGATTCTTACACCAGTTTGTAGGTACATATATTTGTATCATAAAATTTTGCTTGCATGGCATTATACAGTGGTGAATGGAAGTGTTGTATTTTCTCCTAACTTTAAAAAATTATGTGGAAAAATGGAAGAGCTGATTTTGTTTCATAGTCCTGCCATATTATCCCGGAGGCATCACTATTTTTTTTTTTAATTATCCGAATATCTCTTTTCTTGTAAGAGCTGTACCATGTTTTGTAAATAAAAACACTGATTGACTCATAAAATAGAGGTTGGATTGATAATATCAGAATGGCCTGCATGCAGCCCAGATCTCACTCCTGTTGAGCATTTATGGGATGAATTAAAAAAAGCTATTCGCCGTCATCCTAGGCCAGAAAATTTGGTACAGTTATGGCCCTGGTAGAGGAATATCGGGATATTCCCCAGGCAAGGATAACACATCTTTATTCGATGCCAAACAGATTGCAAGAAGTCGTTGCTTTGAACTGTTTTGTTTTTTTGTTAATTTTTTTGTGTTTTGTTAATTTTAGTGCGCTTGATATTTTTAATTAAATAAACCATCGAAGCAGTGTTTTTATTTACAGCTTTTTCAAGAAAAGAGATATTCAGATAATTCAAAAAACAAAACTTTAGCGATACCTCCAGGATAATATAAAAGGAGTATGAAATGAAATTAGCCCTCTAATTTTTCCACAGAATTTTTTAAAATTAGGAGAAAATACAACACTTTCATTCAGCCCCGTATAATGCCATCTAAGCAAAACATTGTTACCGGAATAATAACAAACGACATCAATACATGTACCTACAAATCGATGCAAGAATTTTGAAAATCGGAGGACAAATAATAAAGTTATAGATTCTCAAACTCAATCAAAAATTTTGGGTGGCGGAATTTTGTGGCGGTGAGTGTATACCATACTAGTTACTTTATCTGTCTGGGCGTGATGACGTAATCGACGACTTTTTTAAATAAGAATAGGGGTCGTGTGCCAGCTTATTTGAAAGGTAATTGAATTCTCTTCTATTGCGGAATTCTCATGATAGCGGGATTAAAATTTTAAGGATTATTATGTTTATTCGATCCCTTAGCGGAAGGTATTTATGTACACATTTTACCCAATATTTTTGAATTGATAATACTACGCCTTTTTGTCTTGATTTGTTAGCTCCTGACACTAAAATTTTCTAGTGAGTGGCCTCCCTGCATCCTTGGCTTTCGCAGTGTATCTCATGTATCCCGCAGATATCTACTTGATCACTTCATTTTCTAATATATACAGCTAACCCATTGCGATGAGCTGTATCTCTCATGTAATTTTGTTCAGGGTTGCCAGATGATTTTTTTTTAATTCCCTAGAATTTTTGCCAAAATTTCCCTAGATTTCCCCAACAACTTGACGACCATTTTTACCCTAGAATTCCCTATATATTTTCAATAGGTCTATTCGCGGAGCACATCCTACGTATGCGCATTACAAAACTGGGCGTTAGATAGGTCGAATTCTTCCCTGTGAACATCAAATGCCCAGGCGTGCTCCCTCTGGGTAAGTTCAGGATGTGCTCTGCGAATAGACCCAGTATTTTTGTATATATGTTACGAGCAAACCCCCGAAATTGGGCAATCATGGCATTGTACGGAAAATATTGTACACTTCTAGCATTGTACTTCCAAACCGTACAATAATCGAAATGGTCAAAATTAAAAATGATCGAAACGCTGATCGATTCAAATCGATTATTATTGACAAGCGACACAACAAATCAAAAATCGAATATTTATGGTTATCTAATATTTTTATATTTTCTATTTATTTGTTAGAGTTGTTCTTTTTCGACTCAAATGTGATAAAATGTTGTGTCCAACTAAATTATAAATAATAATAGTCCAACTATAGAAATTGATTCCAGCATCTCGAAGTTTTATGACAACATCATTGTTTATACCATACTAATGGTAGAACCCAATCCCAGATAAATTTCTTCGTGGATTTTATATATGGATAATAATAATAATTTCATCCTACAACCGAGAAACGAGTAACCCTGATAAATTATGGATTTATAACATAACCTTATTGATGTTTGTTTGCCTTTAATAACAAATGGGGAATAATCGTAAAAATTGATCTGAATCGATATCTCATATTCAATCGATATCTCAATCTGTCATATTGTCTCCACTTCTAAACTTTGACGCATCGCTGTGATTCCCCGAATTCCCGAATCGCAATTATCGTAATCTGTAATATTCTCTTCACTTCTAAACTTTGACGTATCGCTGTGATTCCCCGAATTTCCGAAGAATACGATTTCCATGTAGATAATATATGCAATTTTCTAAAGTTTATTAAATCCAACAATTTTTTTTAAAATCATCTTACGAATATTAAGAATTCCCTAGATTTGTCATAGAATTGAATAAAATTCCCTTTTTCCCTAAGCTGACTCAAAATTCCCTAGGTTTAGGGAAAATTCCCTAGGTCTGGTAACCCTGATTTTGTTTTGATTTTGGGCTCTACAAGTGATTCCCAACCCATTTTCAGCTCTCCGATAATATGTTGCTTAACCAAAAACGGTATAAGGCGATAGGAATAAAGTGAACCCTAATTGTTGTATTATGTGAGAGAAGATGAGGAGTAACCCAATTACTTCACATAGATATAAGTACAGTGTCTTACGGAAATATGTATATGTTACGGACAATGACGTAAATCCGGCCAATAACGTTATTGGCCGGCCAATATCGACAATGGCCGGTTGAATTGGTCATTGTCGACAATGGCCGGATATTAACGTTATTGTCCATAGAAACTGGACATTGATGATAATTTTAAATTCTTGATAACATTTCTATCATTGCCCGGCCAATGTCGACAATGCCCGTTGTTAATCGGTCAATGTTGAAATTTTGACTAAAAGATAGGTTATGTGTAGGTTTACTATTATTGTTTACTTCATGTGTGTATATTGTGTATTGTTTTCGTGCTGAAATTACTCGTAAATTTATTTAATAAGTGTTATCATGGATATCAACGATGTGCGCACTCGTTTTAATAATTATTTAAACTTAATAGTCAAGTCAAAACGTGATGAAAATAAATTATTTTTAAACTGTGACGAATACAATGGCCGAATAAGTGAAAGTAAAGAAGCGAAAAATATTTTGAGAACACCGGGTGCTAAAAAACAACAAAGCACTATAGAATGAAATTCAATGATCAAGCCAGCTCCCGCCAACCACCTGCCTCTTGGAAGTTTAAACATTAAGCCAAAAACCATTGTTTATTTTTTGTTAAATAAACATTTTTTTCTGATTCATGACAGCAGTAAAATGTATTTTAAATTTAATAAATTACATACATTCTTCTTTTTTTTAATAATTTAATTAAAAAAAATTTTTTGGACACCCTTTATAATTAATTATGTAAGTGTTTATGTTACTGAATAGAGAATTGAATTAACTTTCAAATGAGGTAGCATACGGCCCCTATTGTCATTTAAAAAATTATCGATTACATCATCACACCCAGATGGATTACGTCATCACACCCAGATGGATGACGTCACTAGTGTGCCATATATGCCAAAATATCAAAATTTAAAAATAAAAATTGAACTGTTTCGGGATTTTTCCTTAAAGTCGCAGGTTTACGAAATAACGAATTTATTCCTTTCATTTGCACCATACTGTATATAAAAATATTATTATTTCCTTGTTCGTATTTATGAATATGTTACCCATATTATGATAAATAAAGACGTTTTATTTGTTTTTAATAACTACTTACATTTCTGCAACTACTTTCAGAAACATCTAAGTATCTCATTTTAAACACTTATTGACTTACATCAATTAATTGGCTTCTGAGGCATCGATTTATCAACATTGGCCATTTGCTTCTGACCACTGTCGTTATTGACCGGTTATTGATGAAAAATCTAATTTTACGTTAAGTTTTTACATTGGCCAATATTTAAGGTTATTGTGGTTAATGGCTGGGCATTGTCGTTAATAACCAAGGAAAATGGACATTCACGACAATGCCCGGCCATTAACGTCAATGTCCAATTTACATCATTGACCGTAACATAAAGAGTAAAAAATACCAGTCATATAAATAATGATAATATCTTTAACGTCTTTACTAATTTTCTCTAAAATATGTTGATGTTTACAAACCAGACTAAATTTAAATATTAATATATTTTAACACATTAACCCAGAATCTCGGCAAACTTTTATAACTTCCTGACTCAAAATCGCCTCCAAAACTTTTGGAATAAACCGATAATGGCAAAGATATAGAAAATGATAGCAAGATCCAAAAATACCAGTCAAATATTATGGTAACGGCATGTTATTCTTATAATTTACAGCATTTTCCGTTTTCTATATGGCACGAAATGGTTTTATCAGGCAATGCGTTTTCCTATATTTCCCATTCAAGCTATGATGAATAGATGTACAATGGCAGCATGGTAAAATAATAGGGTAAAGGTCAGCTTTATCAGTTTTACACTCTATCGATTTTATAGTGCAAAACCATACTAACAGATTAATTTTAACACGCTATATTCAATATATCAGATTGATAATGTAATAAGGAAATGTTTCAGGGCGTAGGAGCAAAATTTCGCGCCAATGTGTTTTAAATGCATTCATTTTTTTTTGCTAAGAAAACCAATAAGTATTTTTGGAAAATTTAAACGCAGAATGAAAGATTACATGATTACCGAGGGCCGAAAGTCACTTAAAATAACCAAAAAGTTTCTTTTGAATGTATGGTAATAAACGGAGTGAATGTTACCGTTACGTGGGATTGGTTATCAGAGAAACGCTTAGTTACCCATCTCTACTTTATTAGTTGATTAAATACAATAAATTGTATTCAGCTGATGACGATATCTGACCGACTCAATTAGAATTAATAATAATCTCCTATTATTGCCTAGATTCCTTTTTATAGATGCATGTTTTGTCCGGTTTTCACTTCAATTCGGTTATCACTTCAGTTCAGTTTGTAAATACAATATCATAATATCCTTTATGTTTAATAAACGGCATTCTCTGGGTCAAAGTCGCCGAATGCGTGCGTTCTACTTACATTGTTAAACATCGATATACAGTTTTTTTACGATAAGAATGAAATGACGTCACACAGTGGTCAATCGGCACATCCACGATGCAAAGACTACTGGAAACGGCAGAGATTAGAGTACTGAGAATAATTATAGTAAAGACAAAAGAAAATGTAACGTACAGTCTATAAACGAATGGAGACTAAATAGAAAAAAATAATGGAATAACCACATAAGAAGAATGGGAAAGACCTGCCTAGTCAAAATAGCAAGAGGTAAATCACCAATTGGCAGAAGAAATATTGGACGACCGCGAAAAAGATGGAGTGAAAACCTTCCATAGAGGTATCAATTCGACAGTAAACCAACCCTTTTGCTTACTATAAAGAGGAAGAAGAAAATATTTTATTAAATTTTCCCAAAAAACTCAAACTATACACGCCACGTCATTCCATGGAGATAGAACTATTCTACGTTTGAAAATTATTGATAGGAAAGGAGTCTCCTGCTACAGTCGTCTGCTAATCAAAAAAGGAGACTCGAAAAATCCTGAAAATTATAGAGGCATTGGTCTGATGAACAGCACATTAAAATTGTTGACGGCAGTCATAAAAGATAAAATGGAGGAAAAAGCGAACAAGGCATATGAACAACAAGGCTTCCGGAAGACGCGCAGCACAATAGATGAAATTTTTATTATCAGGCAAATAGTAGAAAAGTCTATTGAATATGGAAAACCAGCATACATGTGCTTTGTAGATTTAAAAAGTGCTTTTGACAAGGTGAGGCGAAATGATATCTTAAATTTATTACAAGCTGAACAAATAGACCACCAGATAATAAGGCTAATTAATGAAATTAACAAGAACAACAAGACCAGAGTTATAATGTCAACAGGAGAAACAGAACGCATAAAACTAAAAGGAGGAATCCGCCAAGGAGACTCGCTCAGCCCATTGTTACTCAATATGGTGATGAATCAAATAATTCACGAAGTAAGAAAACGACATGGATACCACATGGGAGCGCATAAAATCACGATACTATGCTATGCCGATCATGCAGTACTAATTGCTGATAACGAGGATGACCTACAAAGGCAGCTCCACACTTTCAATATCACAGCAAATAAACTTAATATCAGAATATCAGTAGAAAAAACTATATGTATAGTGATAAGTAAAGAGCCGCGTAGATGCAAGTTAGAAATAGACTGCAAAATTATAGAACAAGTAATGAAATTCAATTATCTAGGAGTAGAGATCACTAGTGACAGCAATATAAGAACAGAGACCACAACACAAGCAACAAAAGCGGCAAGAGTAAGTGGTTGCCTCCGAGAAACCATATGGAGCAACAAATATCTGATCACGGAAAGCAAAATAAAAGTATACAAGACAACAGTAAGACCTATCCTAACATATGCAGCGGAGACAAGGACCGATACAAGAAAGACGAAACAACAAATCAACAATATCGAAATGAAAGTATTAAGATCAATAGCGGGCATATCATTAAGAGACAGACAAAGCAACAGAAGTATACGAGAACGATGCAAAATTCAAAATATTAACAGGTGGATAAAAATGAGAAAGAAAAACTGGAACGAGCATGTAAACCGAATGGAACCAGATAGATTAGCGAACATCTGTAAAAACAACAAGCTGTATAGCAGAAGACCAGTTGGAAGGCCGCCGAAAAGGTGGAAAGACAATGTACAGTCAACAGCAACTGAAACAGAATAAGAGGCAGACAAACAGGAGTAATCCTAGTCGCGCGAAGAACAAGAAGAAGAAGAAGAAGAAATTATTGATAGCACAGTTTTTGACAGCTCATTTACATTTGATGATGTATTATATTTGTATACAACATAAAATTAATGTAAATGAGCTGTTTCATAAAGACTGTGATATTAATAATTTTCAAACGGATTATAAGTGATTCCATGGCCTATTTAAATTATTAGTTTTTGCGATAGTTCTATATTACTTAATTCTTCTTCTTTTTCTATCCGTACTACTCCGATCTGATATTGGAAACCATCACTTAATGCTTAGACTCTGTGATTTATAAACACATTATAACACAATTGGATTGTCAATAAAGAAATTTATAAGATAAAATTTTGACGTCGAAGTTAACTAGAAGGACAAGTGAAATATGACGCTCAATTATTTGAAAGTCAAAACGACCGTTCTAATATTAAAACGTAATAAATTAAAGTATGAAAGCGCGGATGGGAGCAGGGAGCAGGCCATTCCGCATAGTTCAGTTGTTTGTCCTTACGTCGGCACATCCTCCGAAGAATTTATGTGACACCACTTGTGTGTTTTCCCCGTTTCACCAAGAGCCCTAAGGTCAGGTCATGGTTTTATAAAGAAGAAAATGTTTTCATGATGAATATTCACGACCCATTTAGGACGCCAGCCGCATGTAAGAAAATGGCACTGAAATTCCCGAATGGCGAAAAAATTTCGTTTCACCTCTAGCGATATACAGGGTGTCCCAGACTAATTTATCCAGGCTATATCTTTTAACCCTTATCCGGGCAAGGTGGGTCCAATGGGCCCGAGACGCCAATTATTTTATCATAAACTGATAAAAAAATTTTTATTGGATTTTATGCATCACTGGATTTGTTTAGAAGTATGTTTCCTTCAACTAGTCCTGTCGCCAGGGGGGTACAACGGCCTCCTTAATTCAGATGGACTTACCCAAGTTTTTTTTATATATTTTGACCCGCAGAATACGAATTTTTTG
This sequence comes from Diabrotica virgifera virgifera, assembly GCF_917563875.1. Classification (NCBI taxonomy): domain Eukaryota; kingdom Metazoa; phylum Arthropoda; class Insecta; order Coleoptera; family Chrysomelidae; genus Diabrotica; species Diabrotica virgifera. The sequence continues at coordinate 247,099,172 of NC_065449.1, forward strand.
GTTAACAGTTGATCCGGATGTCGATAAGATTGTTATAGACAAAGAACTTGAGGAATTACATAACAGCGATTTCTCGCAAAACAAAACATCTTTTTGAATTTTTTGGGTCATTTTAAGCAAAAAATATTCCTACAAGTTTTTTCGTAGAATGCATAGTTTTCGAGATAACCGCGGTTGAACTTTCAAAAAATCGAAAAATTGTAATTTTTGAACCCGAATAACTTTTGATTAAAAAATAAAGTAGCAATCCTGCTTACCGCATTTGAAAGTTTAAGTCAAATTATATCGGTTTTGATTATTTGCATTGCTAAAAATTTATTACTTTATTGTTAAACAAAGCTATAAACACCTAGTATGTGAGTGATGTTTTCTATGATTTCTCATTTAAAATCGAACGAGTAGGTAGAGTAGCTACAAGTGCAAGCGAGGCATTTTCTACGTAGCATGCGTTAAAACGCATGTATTAGGCACGGGAAACACTATGTGTTTATAGATTAGTTTAACAATAAAAAAATTAATTTTTAGCAATGAAAATAATCAAAACCGATATAACTTAACTTAAATTTTCAAATGCGGTTAGCAGAATTGCTACTTTATTTTTTAATCAAAAGTTATTCGGGTTCAAAAATTGCAATTTTTCGATTTTTTGAAAGTTCAACCGCGGTTATCTCGAAAACTATGCATTCTACGAAAAAACTTGTCGGAATATTTTCGGCTCAAAATGACCCAAAAAATACAAAAAGATGTTTTGTTTTGCGAGAAATCGCTGTTATGTAATTCCTCAAGTTCTTTGTCTATAACAATCTTATCGACATCCGGATCAACTGTTACCCAAAAAATTCGTATTCTACCGGTCAAAATATATAAAAAAAACTTGGGTAAGTCCATCTGAATTAAGGAGGCCGTTGTAGCCCCCCTGGCGACAGGACTAAACATAGTCATGAGCTATTCAAAATATTCATTATCATTTTTGAAATTATTCCGTCTAAAGAATTTTGTCACGTAAAGGGGCAACATGGGCCCGTCGGGCCCTATTTGTATTTATACCTAAAGTCTAAATATTTGTTAAAGAAGTTGATCTGGCAGTCAGGTAATGTTTTTGTGGATTATCTAAAATCTAAACGACTTTTATGATTCCGGAAATCCAAAAAAAGAATGTGTGTGTACTTTGTACGCACGTAAGAAGTTATACTTCTATTATTATAATTTCAACGAAATTAATATACCTAACAGGTTATTTGTATTTTATTTAAATATTAAACTAACTTTCTTTACCTACCACTTTTAAAAAATTTTTATTAAAACGATACCAAAAATATAAAAAAATATGAATCGTCCGGGATTTGAACCCGGGACCTCTTGATCTTCGGTCAAACGCTCTACCACTGAGCTATATACCTTTTGCTTTGACAGGCTACAAGATTTCTCATACATACTGATAAATTTAATAGACCAAGTTAAATATACAAAAATACTTTAAATATACTTATTATTATTATAAAATATCTTATTTCCGAGGAAGACAAATCCAAAGACACAAAAATTATAATAAATAATACATTTACTAAGAACACTAATATATCCTTTTATATGACATAATATGGCTTATTTGCGCTGACAGCGCTGATACATACATATTTTGAAAGCTTAGCAACGAAATATATACTCCCTGTGTGCGCATGCGCTCGGCATTATAAAATTTCACTCTCGATCGTAAAGAAGTATAACTTCAATAATAAAGTCTAAACGTGTAACAAACAATGTAAACATCTCTTTGATGTGAACATCAAATATATGCTTATAATAGGTGTTATATATATTCTAAATGAATTTTAATAACTGATAATCATTGTTGGAATGCAATAATATTATTAGGTAGGTACCTATCCATATTTTGAAATAAATAATGCATCTGCTATCAGTCGTTGATATCGATGTTAGTGTCGACAATTAAGCCTTTAAAAATAAATAAATGACTAATATATTTTTATTGTTATGATTATTTGTTTTAACTTAATACTTAATAATAATTTAATTTGTCATATCAATTTGCTATTATAATTGAGAATAAGCTAATCTTGTGGCTTAGTCCCAACTAAAATAGTAAATTGATATGACAAAGTATTAATTTGTAAAAGTAAAATGATAATATTCTTCTGACTTTGCGGTTTATTCATTTTGTAAAGATTGTTTTTGTCGGTACTTTATACATGAGCTACTAATTACCATAATCTTTTCTCAGAAGGGTTTTCACACAATAATGAAAGGCAACAACACCGTAATCTTTTTCTAGGGTATGCGTAAACATCAACCCCTCTTTTCAAATAAAATGGCCTGGTAGATTTACAACAGTTTTTATTTATTTATTAATTAAGTCTTTGTTTGGCTCCAAATGTTTATTACTTGTGAATAAATATTTTTTCTACAAAAGTTTTCTTGCATTTCATTATTTTGTGCAAATCCTTCAGGTAGATCGCACCCTCGATGTAGACCGCATACTATAGAAGCACCTTTATTTTAATCTAGACAATTTAAATTTACTTTTAATAAAAAATCACAACAGAATATTACAAATATATGGGTAAATATGAATAGTACATTCAAGAACAGTGGTGAGCCCAACTAACCCGAGTTGCCCGGTTACGTAAGTAAAAGGTGTTGCCCGGATAAGGGTTAAAAACGAATACAGATTTACAAATGAAACAAAAACTGATCTATTTCATTTGTAATACACTTTAATATGGCTGACAAAAAATCATCCCCTAAATATTCATCCCTTAGTTACAACCCCTAACTTTAACTTTTTTAATAGCACCCTGTATATTTTTTTATAGTTTTGGATGTGGTCTTCTATCGTCTATTCAACAGATTTTTTAAAAATAAAATCGATTGGTAAGTAATCAAGAAAATATCAGTTTATTTTTGCTGGATACTGAAGGATGCTGAAATAGCTATATGGAGATGGTAGTCCAACTCTGAATCAAATATAAACAAAACCTGCCTTGATCTTTTTTATTTTTTTCATTTTTACTCAGTTTGAGTATTTAGAAACTGACTTTCGGTCCTTTTCCTTGACGAAGGGAAGGTAAATGCGTGGCCAAAGCGTCCTCTATTTGCTTTCTCCTACTTTCGTCGTCTCTTGTGATTATATATTGTAAAATCCGGAGATATGGGATGCAGCCAGAAAGCAGTTTATTAAGAGGAAACAGTAGCGATCAACAGGTAGCGAAAACGCGTTCCAAGATTGCGGCTGTAATTTTGAATATTTTTTCGAGATATTTGGCACACGTATTCGTAATGTAATAAAGAATGGCGGTACAGAGCCCAATTTAAAAAACATATTAATATGTGGAAATTACTCTGTAATTAAATACAATATTAAAAAAACGAGCCTGTACCGCCATTAAGAAGAACAAAAAAATACACTTTCTTCAAATAAACTTTTTATCCGATGCCTAGATTTTGTGTCATTTTGGAACTACTAATGAAATAAAAAATTTTAGTAGTTCCAAAATGACACAAAATCTAGGCATCGGATAAAAAAGTTTATTTGAAGAAAGTGTATTTTTTGTTCTTCTTAATGGCGGTACAGGCTCGTTTTTTTAATATTATATTTAATTACAGAGTAATTTCCACCTATTAATATATTTTTCAAATTGGGCTCTGTACCGCCATTCTTTATTATATTGCGAATATGTGTGCCAAATATCTCGAAATAATATTCAAAATTACAGCCGTAATCTTGGAACGCGTCTTTGCTACCTGTTGATTGCTACTGTATCACCTTAACGAAAAGTCTTGGATTTAAAATATTGTTTATTATATTTTTATTTCAATTATTCTAATTGTTTAAAAGGTAGTAAACTTTGCATCTGGGGCTTTTCGTTGTTTTCCTCGTAAAACGAGAGATGTCGCTGAATTGCGTCTAAAAGGTGGGTTCATTGCATTGCGATGGTTTGCCTTAAATTGGCAGAATTGTTTGTATTTCCTTCAGAGTTGAGACTTCTGAGCTTCACCGATGAGGCATAAGGATGCTGAAATAGCTATATGGAGATGGTGGTCCAACTCTGAATCAAATATAAACAACACCTGCCTTGATCTTTTTTATCAGTTTATTTTTGTTAATTATGTGTCCCAGACTAATTTATCCAGGCTATATTTCTTAAACGAATAGAGATTTTCGAATGGGATAAAAGCCTATTCCATTTGTAATACACTTTAATATGGCGTAGAAAAAAGTCATCCCCTAAATATTCATACATTATAGGTCCGGATCCCGCGTATGAAAAAAAAGTTGATTAATAGCAAGCTGGAAATTTGTTAATAGCTTAAGAGTGTCTAGTCGGATAAACTTTGATATATGGGAACACTGGAACAGGGGCAGTTTTAATTGTGGAACAGTTTAAAAATTTGGAACGGTCAGACCACGAAAACGGCACATTTATTTTGTCCGACAGAACAGACCTAAACTCTCCGAACAGAGATTAAACTCTCATGCAAAAATCAGACTGCTATTATTTATCACCTGTCATAATTCCTGTCATTTGACATATTCTACATGTTCCACTCATTAAAACGCCCATTTGGTGATAAATAGCAGTCTGATTTTTGCATGAGAGTTTAATCTCTGTTCGGAGAGTTTAAGTCTGTTCTGTCGGACAAATTACGTTTGCCGTTTTCGTGGGCTGACCGTTCCAAATTTTTAACCTGTTTCACAATTAAAACTTCCCCTGTTCCAGTGTTCCCATATATCAAAGTGTGTCCGACTAGACACCCTTAAGCTATTAACAAATTTTCAGCTTGCTATTAATCAACTTTTTTTTCATACGCGGGATCCAGACCTATTAGTTACAGGGTGCTATTAAAAAAATTTAAGTTAGTGGTGGTAACTAAGGGATGAATATTTAGGGGATGATTTTTTTTCGACGCCATATTAAAATGTACGACAACTAGAATAGATCAGTTTTTGTCCCATTCGAAAATCTCTATTCGTTTAAGAAGTATAGCCTGGATAAATTAGTCTGGGACACATATAATTAACAAAAATAAACTGATATTTTCTTGATTACTTACCAATTGATTTTATTTTTTAAAAATATGTTGAATATACGATGGAAGACCACATCCAAAACTATAAAAAAATGTACAGGGTGCTATTAAAAAAAATTAAAGTTAGGGGCTGTAACTAAGGAATGAATATTTAGAGGATGATTTTTGTCAGCCATATTAAACTGGATTACAAATGAAATAGATCAGTTTTTGTCTCATTCGAAAACCTGTATTCGTTTAAGAGATATAGCCTGGATAAATTAGTATGGGACACCCTGTATATCGACAAGAAAGTAGGCCTGATTAGGCGAGGAGATAAAGCACTAAAATCGCCTAAACCTCTATCTTTTTAAAAGTAAGACGGATCGTTATAAAACCTTTTGCATTCGATTCGGGAGAGCTTCAGGAAAAAGTTGACCTATTAACCATAAGGAGAAAAACGAAAATTGCATAGTTGTGGGCGCTAAATCCGTCATCCAAAGTATATCTCAGTGTTCAAAAAACAAAAATTCACAATTCGAAAACTAATCATTGAAATGAGTTCATTTTTCATACTTTTCAGTTTTTAAGGTCGCTGAATACGAATATTGGGTTAACGATACTGTAAGAGGTATCCGGTAACCTGTGTTCCGGTATTCCCGTCGTGTCCTGGAGTTTTATGGAAACTCGTTATGAAAATCGTTGACTCGTTGTTATGTCAAGGGTTTTGCGGGCGCTGAAAACGAATATTCCTTCGACGATACTGTACGAGGTAACTGGTGTTCTGTATTTACGTCGTCTCCAGGAATTTTATGGAAATTCGTAATAAAATTTGTTGAAACTGGTTATTGCGGGGTTTTTAAGGTTACTGAGGGTTTTAGTCACATAGACGAGGTTCTTACATCTTTATATCCAAAAAAATTATTACTAGTATTAAAAAACATTTCGAATTTTTTCTTTTTTCAAACTTTGCGCTCTAATTGAAATAAGTTACTGTGATTGTTACTGACTGTTGAATTTTATAACGAATTTCTATAAACCTCCAGGATACGACGTAGATACTGGGCTATATATACCTATACTTTGTACAGCATCTTTTATGCAATATTCGTATTCAGCGACCTCAAAAACCTGGGCATTACAAGTTTCAACAATTTTTATAATGAATTACCGTAAAACTCCAGCAGACGACGTGCATACCGGGCACCAAGTACCTTTTACAGCTTCGCTGGCCCGATATTCGTATTCAGCGACCTCAAGAACTTCTAAGTATGAAAATTGAACTCATTTCCATAATTATTTTCCGAGTTGTGAATTTTTATTTTTTAAAAGTTTTGATATACACTTTGAAAAATGTCAGGTCATGGTTTTATAAAGAAGAAAATGTTTTCATGATGAATATTCACGACCCATTTAGGACGCGAGCCGCATGTAAGAAAATGGCACTGAAATTCCCGGCTGAAAAATTTCGTTTCACCTCGAGCGATATATATCGACAAGAAAGCACGGCCGATATACGCGATAATTATCATTTAAAAGCGTTTCGTATGGGTTTGGAATAAGCACGAAACTAGTCAAGGGTATGCCATGATACACACATTCGCGAAAAGCTAATGATGAAGGTCGCCGATTAAGTTTGATCGGTATTTTATGTGCATAAGCCATTCCAAGGTCAATACACTGAACTGCAAAAAAATTGTTTCTCTTTTTTTTTGTTTTCGTACATGATAACGTTATTTTTGCGTGCTCTAAACAAGGAATTTACTGTGGGAATAAACATAGCACATATTATTATTATATACTTTTCATATAATGTTCATTTAATACAAGTGTTCGTTAACATTAAAAAGAAAAAATAAAATGGCGATGATTCAGAATGGAGTCGTTGATAGAATGGTAAGTAGATTTAATACTAGTCCTAATTTTTTAACCAAAACCTTTTTTAATTTGCGACTTTCCATTTAAATGACATGGGTAATAAACAAAACTGCAGGTACTGGTCAAATGAAAACCTGCAGTGCATGATTGTATCGCACATTTGCAGTACCGATAAAAAATCAATGCGTGTGCAGTAATTATTAATAATACCATTATTATATTGGATCTTATTTTTGGGATAGAACCATAATAGGTGAAGAGTACAGGACATTTTTAGAGTTTTGGAGTTATTTGATGGATTCGACCGTTACTTGATGGAAGTTCATTTTATCTCTCAATAAAAGATTTTAATCTTTTGTTTTCTATACTTCCACAAAATTTATTATTTACAACTATGTGACTACAGCTGTTTCGGCAGAGTGCCTTTCTCAAGTGATATAATTTACAATGTGTTTGCCTTTTTAAGTCTCTAACTGAAGAGGTTGAGGAGTGGGGATCTGTTTGTCTCGAGTTGGTCATTCTTCAGAATTATATCTGTATTTTTCAGTTTATTAATTTCCATAGATTCTAAAAAAGATAGCTTAAGGCCTTTATTTTGGATATGCAGAATTTGAAACTCTCCATTGAAAGAATGATTATGATCTAGAAGGTGAAGTGCGTATGTAGAAGTGTCTGTTTTTCTATTGTTGAAAACCTTTTTGTGTTCTGCTATCCGTTTGTCAAAAGTTCTGCCAGTTTGACCGATGTACGTTTTCGGACAGTCACCACAAGTTAGTTTGTACACACCACTCTGTAGTTGCTTTCTCTTTCGGCTTTTATTGTTCTTAATATATTTGCTTAAGTTGTTGTTAGTTCTGAAAGCTGGTATTATTCCTTTCTTTTTTACGTATCTGGCTATTTTTGTTGTTATCTTGCCAGTATATGTGATAGAGCAAAAAGTACAGGGTTCTTTCTGTGGTGGTGGATAGACTAATTTCAGGGCTTTCTTATGGAGTTTTTGGTTTAAAATTTTGTTAACTGTTTGTTCGTTATAGCCGTTGCTTACTGGTATTTGTTTAATGATGTTTAGTTCTATCTGGAAGTTATTTTTTGTCATGGGAATTTCTGTCAGTCTATGTATCATGCTATGGTAGGCTGCTAATGTGTGTTGTGTAGGATGGGATGATGAATTGTGTATAGTTGTGTCAGTATGGGTAGGTTTATGATATACGGAAAACTCATGTTTGTTGTGTAGTTTGGTAATCGTTACATCTAGAAAGTTTATGGAATTATTCTGTTCTGTTTCTATTGTAAACTCAATATTACTATGAAGTGAATTAATGTATGATAGAAATTGGTCAAGTTGTCTGTTAGTTCCTGTAAAGCATACTAGTATATCATCCACGTATCTCCACCAATATAAGAACTGTTTAAATACGGGATGTTTAGAAATTGTTGTTTCATTTATGAACCAACTTGAAACAACAATTTTTAAACATCCCGTATTTAAACAGTTCTTATATTGGTGGAGATACGTGGATGATATACTAGTATGCTTTACACGAACTAACAGACTACTTGACCAATTTCTATCATACATTAATTCACTTCATAGTAATATTGAGTTTACAGTAGAAACAGAACAGAATAATTCCATAAACTTTCTAGATGTAACGATTACCAGACTACACAACAAACATGAGTTCTCCGTATATCATAAACCTACCCATACTGACACAACTATACACAATTCATCATCCCATCCTACACAACACAAATTAGCAGCCTACCATAGCATGATACATAGACTGACAGAAATTCCCATGACAAAAAATAACTTCGAGATAGAACTAAACATCATTAAACAAATAGCAGTAAACAACGGCTATAACGAACAAACAGATAACAAAATTTTAAATCAAAAACTATATAAGAAAGCCCTGAAATTAGTGTACCACCACCACAGAAAGAACCCAGTACCTTCTGCTCTCTCACATATACTGGAAAGATAACAACCAAAGTAGCAACATACATAAAAAAGAAAGGAATAATACCAGCTTCCAGAACAAACAACAACTTAAGCAAATATATTAAGAACAATAAAAGCCGAAAGAGAAAGCAACTACAGAGTGGTGTGTACAAACTAACTTGTGGTGACTGTCCGAAAACGTACATCGGTCAAACTGGCAGAACTTTTGACAAACGGATAGCAGAACACAAAAGGGCTTTCAACAATAGAAAAACAGACACTTCTACATACGCACTTCATCTTCTAGATCATAATCGTTCTTTCAATGAAGAGTTTCAAATTCTGCATATCCAAAATAAAGGCCTTAAGCTATCTTTTTTAGAATCTATGGAAATTAATAAACTGAAAAATACAGATATAATTCTGAATGACCAACTCGAGACAAACAGCTCCCCACTCCTTAACCTCGTCAGTTAAAGACTTAAAAAAGGCAAACACATAGTAAACTAAATCACTTGAGAAAGGCATTCTGCCGAAACAGATGTATAGTCAGATAATTGTAAATAATAAATTTTGTGGAAGTATAGAAAACAAAAGTTTTCAGTGTTTTATTGTGAATTTTGGAGTTAATTCCAGAATTACCCAAACACTTTTTAGTTAGTCAAACCCTTTTCTGATGATATAAATCCTTATCTCGTGAATAGATCAATTTGGTTTCAGCAAGGTGGAGCACCTCCTCATTATCTTAGAGGGGTCCGTGAGTTTCTCGACAATACAAAACGACTTTCCAAATCGTTGTATTGGAAAAAGGGGAATGGAATGGAATGTAGCTAGAACAAGCAGATTTCTTTAAATATCTAGGAGTAATCATTTAACAAAACGAAAAACAGGACAAAGAATAAACGAAAGATTAAGAAGAACCGAAAAAATATTTCTTCTTCTTCTTTTACTTCTTGGAGATTTTTCGATCTGTTTAATTCGGAAGCTGCCTCTAGTTAATTTTCTGGGAGGTAGATTGCCAACTATCCCTTCATCTTTTAGGTGGTCTTCCGAGGGGCTGGAACCGGGCTGGTTGTTTTCTAGGGCAGTTTTTGGGAGTCTATTCTCATCCATTCATCTTACATAGTTGTAACACATCCTCTTGCGCTGTCTTCCATATCTTAAAATATCTTGAATTTTACATTGGTCTTTAATGTTTGTATTTCTTACCCTGTCTCTTCTCGTTTTCCCCACTATTATTCTTAGGGTTTTCACATCTGTTTCGTTTTGTTGGTGTCTTCGTGCACTTCTATGCCATATGTCTGGATCGGCCGTGTGCACGTCTTTTATGTAGATTCTAATTTTACTATTTGTGTGCATATACGAATTTGACCAGAATATTTCCCGCAGACATCCTGACAATGCAGATGCTTTGTTGATCTGATTCTTCAGGTCCTTTACTGGGTCATGGGTGCTTTATATATCTATGCCCAGATATCTGAATTGCATCACCTGTTCTATGGGGTTGTTTTCAACCACCAAGTTACATCCAAATGGATCTTTTGCTATTGTCATATATTTAGTTTTGTTAGTAGAAATGTTCATATTTAGTTGGCGGCTTATTTGAAAGAACTGAAAAATATTTAATACAACAAAAACCACATTTCTTGGAAATGAGAGATACCGAAGGAGATAAAACAGTAGTTGTTTGAAAAGTAATACCGTCTACAGTTATGTACAGTAGCAAGATCTGGACACTAACAGAAAGACAACAATCAAAAATTAATACCTGTAAATGAGGTTCCTGAGAAAGTAAAGAAAGAATAGATAACATTAGAAGCGAATGGTTAAGAATGGAGTTGAGGCTTGCCTTTGAAGCAATCGAACATTAAAAACCTATAAGCATTTAAAATGTGGTGTTAGCGACATTGTTATGGTTATAATTATTCATAGTTATGGTTATATTATCAATATACATTTCTGGTAGGAGGTTTTTAGGTGACTAAGATCTAGTGATTTTTAGAATGAGTGCTTAGTGCTGGAATACTTGGTCAGTTTCTTAACAAGGTCATCCATGAATGAATACTTAAGGTGTTTGATACCTGCCTTTGGTTGGGAAATAAGCTAATTTAGTTCAAGTTAAAAGAGGCAAAATAATGCTTCCGCAGAAGTACTCTGGTGAAATTTCTTTAAAATCGAAATACGTATAAGCACATAGTGGAGGCCCTATGTTGTAATCAAATCTAAATCATCTTTACTTTCACTTGTAATTTAATTCAGTTTTATGGTGTGGCGTCATTCTCTGTTGTCTTTTCTTGTGTTTTTTGCGAACCGGTAATAATGTATTATTTGGGATAGTTTTTCCTTTCTGGAAAAAATGTGTAACGGAAATTAATCTGAATACCATTTCATATTAATTTTGTAACCGACGTAATTTAAAAAGTAATAAATTGATATTTAAAATGTCCATTAGTCCCTACTCTCCCGATTGAGTTACGATTCAATCTCCAAATCCCCATCGTTTTAAAATGCTCACACATAAATACAGATACATCCCGAATGCAAATAAAAAGGTAAGTAAACAAAAATAAAAATTGTTGAAGCGAATTTTTTCAGTTGGATTCGTCAGGAAATTTTAAAAATATATGTTATTTGCTAAAAAGCATTCTTTTGAACTTTTTTCACTATAATTTGTATATTGTATATATTCGATATTTTTTATGTATTTTGCAAAATATTCTTAAGTAATTGTTGGTTTTGATTTTTTTAGTTGAATAGGTTGAGATTGTTCTAAAAAAAGAATGTGTGTGTACTTTGTACGCAAGTAAGAAGTTATACTTCTATTATATGATTTCAACGAAATTAATATAACAGTTTATTTATATTTCATTTAAATATTAAACTAATTTTAATACTTACTATTTTCCAAAATTTTTTATTAAAACAATACGAAAAATTAAAAAAATAAAAGAATAAAACACACGCAAACACATCGAAAAATGAAACCAAAGAAATTATTTCTGAACAATAGTTGAGAAAAATTTAACTAAATACGTATTTTCTGAAAAAAAAATATAATAAATATACTTACAATCATAAAATGTATAAAAAAATAAAAAATAAATAAAATTTTTAACTACCGAGACATGTGAATGAAGTGTAAAGATATACCTAGCAACTAAACGTTTTAAAAAATTTTTGACAGTTGCTTATTCTGTTAGTTTAATCAAATAAGTTTGATTCTTGTGGAATTAAAATACGACAAAATATAGACTAAAAAAGCAATATATTAGATGTAGATTTTTGTTGGTAATCAAATTATGTAAATCAAAGCATTACCTACAGCTAGGTAGGTACATTTTCCAAATAGGTATTTACCTAATTTGTAATTTTTTATTACAATACTGAAACATTTACAATAAGGTACGTACCTGTTGCTTTTAAAAACTATTTAAAAAGTCACTACAATTATGAACTTGCTTTTTGTCACTGTCCTCACAATAATAAAAACTAATATACACAACATTTTGTTTATCCAGAATCTCCATTTGAACAATTATTGACAGATGATTTTAACAACCAATCAGATCCCTCATAACGTTTCATACCATACTGTCGGTGTGCGCATGTGCCCAGCAAAATAAAAATTTACCCTCGTTCCTAAAGAAATATAACTTCAAATAAATTTTAAATATAAATAATGCATCCCATACAATGTATATACATACATTGTAATTCATGGTCTGGGGGTGCTCCTTACAACATTCAACGTGTATTGGTTTGTTTATTTCTAGTGCATATTTATTGTGACTTTACTCTATAAAGCGTATGACTGTCTATGTCAAGCTTTATTATTATTAAAGTGTTAAAAACATTATGTTGAAGGCCTTAAAATGCTGATCTCTCTTACGCACCAAAAATTATTTTTGCTAACTAATATGGGACGACTAGGATAGATTTGTTAAAAGGGAGACAAACAAAGAGGTCTAGCTGACAATGAAAAAAAAATATTCTTGTTATCAATTGGGGGTACATTGCGTGATACTCTTTTAGAAGACATATAACATTAGGAGGTGATTCCCGAATTATAGCCCCACTCATTACAGATTACAACTAGGGAGGTTCTTAGACAAACACACTTTTAGAGACTTTTACAGATATGTTGTGCTTGTCTTTGTCACTCAAAGCTCCTAATCCAGTACTAATTGCTTAATTACCTCCCAGAACTTTGAGATGGGGCCTTTGATATAGACTGATACTTTTGGATTTGGTTTTTGGATACCGCAGAGATCTGAGTCATTCAAACTGGCGTAAGATGTGCAGTGCAAAGTAGTTTTCTATTTTTCTAGATAGAATCGGCAAATATCCTCTTCCGTCAAGTCCATATAACTCAAATACTTATAGGGCCTGCAGTGTCCAGTCAACAACCCCACTACTACCTTGATTGTTCTTCGATTGTGTTATTAAGTCGGCTGTAAATCTGACTAAATGTCCCTTAATGAACTCTTTAGCCTGTCTTTATTCTGTTGCATGTCTTCACCATTTCAAAAACTTTTCTTTCTATTCCGTTTATGAATGGTTTTCTTTTGTCTTCATAATCATAAAGAAGACTTTCTGGTTAAAAATGACACACAAACATTTTCTTCGATCAGATTATCAGCATTCTCATGCCTACGTAGCCTTTGAATGTCGGAACTCAAGCTAGGATAAATGTATTTTAACTTCAAACCAACAAGAGTTTACCCAAATGTGTTTTGAATCAACTTGCATAGAACTGAATGCTTTTAGAGCTACTTGACTATCGGAGTTGATCATATATTAGTTCCATAATATACAGGGTGTTTTATTAATAATTGTCCATATAGTAACTGGAGAAACCTTAGCACAAAATACGAAGATTTAACCTAAAACACTTAAATAAAATGTGGTTCCTTACTGAGTTACAGGGTGTTTTATCTAAACATTTAAAAATTATTTTTGCTCAGAATTTTTAAACTATTCGACGTATCCTTTTCATATTTGCCAGAAAGTATAGGTACTGTACAAACTACTAAATTATGTTCAACAAACGTTTCTGTCTATTACCAGTGGCGTACGACGGAGGAAAGTGAATGGTTTACCCTTTCCAAATTCTACACCACTGGTTGAATTGCCATTTTAGTTCAATTTTTGCATTCTCCAATACTTTCTATGAAAATAATATACTCTTCGTTCATAACTATAAAGTCATTAGTTTTCGAGATCTTTGAAGTTAAAAATAAAACGACACGGTTATTTTGATTAATGTATTGTGTCGCTTCATTTTTAATTTCAAATATCTCGAAAAATAATTATTTTATCGTTACGAAGGAACAGTATATTGTTTACATAAATAGTATTGAAAAATCAAAAAATACACTAAAATAGCAATTTTGTCAGTGGCGTAGAATTTGGGAAAGGTCAACTAGCCACTATCCCCTGTCGTACGCCTCTGGTAGTAGCTAGAAACGTTTATTTATCTTAATTTAGTAGGGTGTACAGTACCTACACTATCTGCCAAGTATGATAAGGATACGCCAAATAGTTTTAAAGTAATGGGTACAAATAATTTTTAAATTATAAATATGAATCATACCATAAATTAATCAAAATAACTGCGCCGTTTCATATTTAACTTACGCCTAAGTGTTTTAGGTTAAATCTTCGTATTTTATAAGGTTTCGCCAGTTACTATATGGACAATTATTAATGAAACACCCTGTATAATATTTATTTAGCGGCAACTTCTGTCTGAAATAGAGTGGCATATGTTTCCAAACTTAAACGGATATCACAACTGGATATTACAAGGCCCTCTTTCCCCCACTCCTTTCTAGTCATATAGCTTAAAGTGCAAAAGTGAGAAATAAATACATCGAACATTAAAAAGTAGCAAAAACACCGCAAAAATAAGAAGAAAATAATTTCAACGTCTGCTTTAAAATATTTTTGTATTCATCTACTGACACAGCCACAAAGCAATACTTTACCATATAGTTTGTTTTATTTATCTGGTTCGTATTTCGGTATGCCAAAGCCAAGATAGAAAAAGCTGAGTTTCCGCGTTTTCTTAAAGGAAACTCACATTTGGTGTTTGCCGTGGCAACTTCAAATGTAAATATGTAATTTCGTGAAAAATGGGATAGACGTCGCTGCGGCGGAAGTTATCTCTCACATAAAAACATTCTAAAATGCTCAACGTCAACAAGATAGTGTGTTTTATGTTGTGTTTCGAGTATTTGCATAATGTGTTCGCCGAAATCCAACATTGTGTACGAAATTTTTGCTACTGTTTATGGTCACATCTGTTATTACTAAAATTTACACAAGTGCTGGTTTTAGTAGTAACAGGAATTGGAGGAATATTAAAAAAATAAAAATTAAGAGAATTTTACAACTCTCACAGCAAATAACTTTATCTACTCTATCTCATATTATGCATAAGTTTTTAGTTTGTGAAAACTGTCATTATAGATAGGAGTGCGTGAAGGATTTAAAATGTGCGTGAAGTAACAATGTATTTTAAATGGGATTTACTTTTTCGCACTGTTTTTTGGCACACTTTCATAACGAGCGTTCCACAATTATTGGAATCAAAGCTAGCCGTGCAAAAAATTACGTATGTTTTGTTTTAATCTGAATTTATATCATTGGTTTATCAATTAATTTTGATTAACATTATAAAACATAAAAAATCAGTCAAAACCTTTAAAAAGCATTAACAAAATTATAAGTAACAATAATAAATAACATCAAACAATATGCTGTATATGTCCACCACCAACATCTGTACATAACCTAACTTTTCTTGTTAAGTTGACGTACACTGCAAAGGTGAGGTAAACTGGAAAGTATATTTGAATTACGAATAGACATGCACTGTATAGCTATCTCTGTCGTTATAATTAAATATCCTTAACTCGCGTTGTCATGTTGATGACTTCTGAGCAATAAATTACAACAAAAGTTTTGACAGTTTTGTGGTCTGAAAGAAGTTAGAATTTTTAACTGTCAAAGTTCTAAAAATTTTAAAATAGAAATGAATTCCAGTGACAAGGAGGGGTAAATTTTTTTTTATTTTTTTATGGTAGAGTAGATAAAATATTGTATGAAACTGTGCTTGAAGTACTTTTTGCGAACTTACGCGATGTAAGTATAGCACTCGCGCCGCTGTCGCTGGTGCTCTAAACATCGCGTGCGTTCGCAAAAAGCATACTTCACTAACTGTTTCATAAATAACTATTATACACAATATTTTATACATTAATACACAAATCATCATCATCATCACTACCAAGGCCTGATGCAGGCAATTTCGTTCTTGATGGAACAGGTTTGCCGTCTTTGACTCGCTTCTTGCACATTCTGCTTGTGTATTGTCAAAGTTTGTTGACTGACTTTTTCTTCTACGTATTTAGATCTGTGCATAAGTTTCCTTTAAGTTCTCACTTTTAGGATTTTTATATCTCTCACGTTCTTTCCTCCCATCTTTCTCTAGAACTTCCCCTTAGTCGTTCAGTTTCTGACTTATATCTGGTGATCTTCTTTCTTTTTCAAAAATGAATAACCATTTTCAATTTCTTTGCAACACGAAACTACAGCCGCATCATTATTCTAGTTCAATCAGAGAGTGCAGCAAGCACCTCTACCGGTTTCGAAACTTATTAGTCTCTCATCAGAAGGCACATATGCTGCTCTCTATGACCCAAATAGGACAAACCTCGGCGTGTAGTCACGGCTTGCAACGAACGAAATGGCAGGGATGCCCTAGCGGCAACTGCTATCAAAAGAATAAATTTTCAATCTAATAGCACATAACACAACATCACAAAATGTTACTCGACATCCTGCCAGAGAAGGTTCCCATTGTTTTCAATCTGGTAGGATGTAGAGTAATATTAAATATTATTAATAATATTATTAATGATAATAAATTTTATTAATGTTTTTTATGTGCCATTAGATTGAAAACTGTAGAGTAACATTTTTTGATGTTGTTTTATGTGCTATTAGATTGAACACTTAGTCTTTCTTTCATTTTATTTATGTGCCCCAGCTGTCTCAGATTCTGCGCTTAATTAGAATTCTTTCAAAACTGTAGTTTTCTATCTTGATTTCTCTCGGCTTTTTATCTACTCTTCTAGAGCACATCAGATATTTTGTTTTTCCTTCAATAATTTCTAGACATCTTTTCCGTGCTTAATTTGCCAGGATTGTTTTTGTCAAGAATTGTGTCATTCAGTCGGGTTACTATCTGTGTTGAAGAGTGGGCTATAAATAGTTCCTTTAAGTTCTCTGGTCTTGACTGCTCCTTATACCTCTATGTCAAATAATGTGGTTGACAGGGACTCGCCTTTTCGCACTCCTGTTTCTCTTGGAATTGTATTTGTACCACCTTCTTCTGTTGGTGTTGTAGCTCGGAACCCATCCATTTTACTAACATGAGTAGTTTTGCTTGCATATCTTGATTTTTCATTTCATTAAATAACTTATTTCCCCATCATAGTCGAAAGCTTCTCTGACGCGTACGAAAAGGGTGTGGAGTTTTATATTGTGTTCATGGCATTTCTTGGTTGATTGTATAATTATGTGGATCGCATACTGTATCTGCTTTGAATCTTTGCTGGTAGTCCCCAATTCATTTCTCTGCGGCTTAAGCGAGGCTTTGTCATTAACAAATCATCCATTTTTTTGATTTATTAGTACTTTTAGATCTTAGATAAAATTCAGTTCATTTAAAAGCGTTTTTACGTATTAAAATCACCGTACTCACATCTCTCACAATCTTCATATACTCATTCATCAATAGGTGATTCCTTTCCTAATTATTCACCACAGATTCTCTTGAGTAACTCCGTCAAATACTTTTTCGAGATCAGTGAATACCATATTATAAGCGTTTCTTAATTTTTGTATGTTCCCTTTAAGATTCGTCTTCTTCTTAAAGTTCCATCTCCTATCGTAGGTTGGATATCATAATGGTTATGGTCACTTTGTTGGCTGTTGCTCTGAACAGTTGTAATGAACTAGAGTTAAACCATTCTCTAAGGTTCCTCAGCCAGGAGATGCGTCTTATTCCTATGCTTCTTCTTCTTCCTTGGATCCTTCCTTGCATAATAATTCTGAGCAACTCATATTTTTCTCCCCTGGCAATGTGACCCAAATATTCCTGTTTTCTTGTTTTACTATTTATTTCTTTAACTACTTATTTAAACGTGTAGCACTTCAACATTGGTAATTATTTGAACCCATTGAATTTTCAATATTCATCTGTAATACCACGTTTCAAAAGCTTCTATTTTTCTTATGTCTCTTCGATGTCCAAGCTTCCATTCCGTATAGTAATATAGAAAATATGTAGCATCTTAGAGCCCTCAATCTGAGAGGCAACTAAAGGTCTTTGTTTGTAAGCAGTGTCTTCATTTTTATAAATGCTTACCTTGCAGTTTCAATTCGGACTTTAATTTGTTTGCTTTGGTCATTTTTGTCATCAACCCAGGTTCCCAGATATTTGCAGTCTTTACTTTTGTCTATTTGGGTTTGCTCTATCAATAACCTTTCATTTCCATGTTGTGTTTTTGAGACAATCATAAATTTAGTTTTTTTCTTGTTTATTTTTAGTCCATATCGAATGCAATAATTCTATTTAACAATTATTGTAGCGATTCCAGGGTGTCTGCCATTATAACGGTGTCATCAGCGAATCTTATGTTATTTACTATTCTTCCGTTTATAGAGATCCCGTCACTAAGTTTGGCTATCGCTTCCTGAAATATGGCTTCACTGTACACGTTAAACAGTAGTGGCGACAGAACACAACCCTGTCTTTCTCCTCTCTTTATATCAATATTCTCGGACTCTTGTTCTTCTATATATTGGCCTCTTGATTCCAATACAGATTGATGATAATTCGTAAATCTCCTCTGTCTATATCTCTGTTTTTCAATAATTCTATTAGTTTTTCATGTCCGACCCTATCGAACGCTTTTTTCGAAGTCGATGAAACAGGAATAAACATCCAGGTTCATATCTAAGCAGTATCCCTTCAAGCTGTCTACTAATAATCTTTTAATAAACATTGGGACAATCGTTGAGCTTCTTTGTATAAAATTAAATTGATTGTCAGATATTTTGGCTTATATACATATCAGCCTAACAACTTCTGTCTCCCATATTTTCATGATCTAAAAAAGTAGTTTAATGGCCCTGTACGTTGTCTGTCAATAAAATATTCTACTTCTCCATTTTTCTGGCATTCGTTCCACTCCTAAATTCTATTAAACAAGCCCTCCACACTTTCCCACCAGAGATATTATCTGGTCATACTGGTGTAACCTACTTTACTTTTTTAAGTTTTAAAATACTTGAACAACTTCCTTGTTTGTTATTTTCGTGATCACTGCTGTTAGTTTTTCCATTAGCTCAATTAGCTAATTAGTCCAAGTAATGAAGCTTGAAATAGGACAAAACCTCGCAATTTTTACAGGATGGATCGATTTGCTTGAAAATTTGAGAATAAGTAGTGGATAGTCCAAGGATCAAAATCTATATGAGGCCGAAAGGCGCTTTTGCCAAGGGGGTGGTTGCCACCCCATATCGGGGGTGGAAATTTTTTCTTTTATTTTGACCACAAAATTTGATAAAAACATTAATTCTAAGCAAAAAACGTTCTATACATATACAGTTTTCTGCTAATAACTCAAAAAGTTTTCGTTTTATCAAAACAACTTTACGTATCAAAAATGTACCTTTTGAAAAAAATAAACAAAACCGTTTTCTTAAATTTTCTTTTAGACCAATAGTAATCGAGCCATATTTTATTATATGTTAGCTCTTCTTCGTCAAATGTTAAATATTGTAGTTTCAAAGTCAAAAGACGGAAAAACTATGCATTTTTCGAGGATAACTTGTTAAAACTAATTTAAAGTATTTAAAATATCTATCTCCATATATAAAAAATAGTCTCTAGCTCAAAAATTAAGTGACTTATAATAGAAAGAACGTCAGTCCCTATTTTTTCAGCGGAAAAGTGATCGGTAACTTTCCCCTACTCACCACCCTATTTAAAATTAGTCATTGACCTTATTTGGTCTTCTTTATTTATGTAACATTAATAGGCTCTAGAGGTTTAACCGGCTTAGAATGATTAGTTTTTTAAAAAATGGAGTTAAAAGCGAATAACTAATTTTTGTAGTTTGGTAAAAAACGCCCTTTTCTTCAAAATAGAAAGATTATCGTCAGAGATACGAAAAGATATTTAAATATAAAATTGTAGATTATTTAATTCTTAAGAAACTGGTTTGCAAAAATTTTTTCTACGGCAAAAATTGCGTAAGCTATTGACAATTACAACTTATAATAACATGAAAAAACCACCTTTACCAACCCTTTCAAAGTCACCTCTTTTTGCAACTGAGGATTTTAGAAAGATTTAATATTAACAGCTTTATAGATCTTGTAAAAACGTGCATATCTTGTAATAACGTGTGATCAATAATTAATGAAACTAATGAGTACACAGAAGAGATTAAAGCAAGAATAGGACAGGCAAGAAATGCTTTCAACAAACTAAAAAAAGTACTCTGTAGCAGGGACATTACAATTTCTTTAAAGATAAGACTTCTGAGATGCTACGTGTTCTCCGTATTATTCTATGGGTTGGAGGCTTGGACATTAAAGAAGGATGTTTCGGACAGATTAGAAGCCTTAGAGTTATGGGCCTACAGAAGAATATTAAGAATAAGGTGGGTGGATAGAGTCACGAATATCGAGGTGTTGAGAAGAATGGGAAAAGATAAAGAGGTTTTAAATACAATTAAAGTCAGAAAACTGCAATATCTGGGACATGTTATGAGGGGCGAGCGTTATAACTTGTTACAATTGATAATGCAAGGAAGAATACAGGGTAGAAGGAGTCGCGGAAGAAGACGCATCTCCTGGTTAAACAATTTGAGAGCTTGGTTTAATTGCACTTCTGCTGATCTCTTTAGAGCAGCGGTATCGAAAGTGCGAATTGCCGTGATGGTTGCCAACCTTCTTAGAGGAGATGGCACATGAAGAAGAAGAAGAAAAACGTGCAAAATCTTAGTTTACGAAACTTTCCAGGATAAAAAATAGAAGAGTTACGGTTAAAAAATCAATATATTTTTTTGGAAAAAAAAGGAGAAATACAATTGGAAGCATAATAATGTAAGTTAGCGGTGTTTTTAGTCATTGGCCTTATTCATTCTTCTTTGTTTATGTATTCTTATAGATTCCAGAAGTTTGACTAGCTCAGAATGATCAGTTTTAAAAAAACTGAAGTTAAATGCGAATATCGAATTTTTGTAGTTTGGTAAAAAATGCCATTTTCTTCAGAATAGAAAGGTTAGCATAAGAGATACGAAAAAATGTTGAAATACGAAATTGTAGGTTATTTAATTTCCAAGAACTTGGTATGAAAATAAATTTTCTACGGCAAAAATTGAGTGAATCGTAAATGAGTATAATATCGAAAAACATTGATTTTTTTCGATATAAAACTAACACTTTCGATAACGAATAAATCGAAAACTGTTAATTTTATCAAAAAAATGTATAGAACATTTTTTGCTTAAAATGAATGTCTTTATCAACTTTTGCGGTCAAAATATAATAAAAAATTTCCACCCCCAAGATGGGGTGGCAACCACCCCCATGATAAAAGCGCCTTTCGGCATCATATAGATTTTGATCCTTGGACTTATTCTAAAATCTTCAAACAAATTAATCCATTCTGTAAAAATTGCGAGTTGAAAAGCTTAGGTTCCTGGACTAAATTGTCAAATTATTCACTTAATATACTGTCAGAGTGTGCTTCCATTTTTCAGGTTTAAGCTTGCATGTTACCTTTCTACAATGCTATTACAAAGTTTTTCATATATTTATTTGTTTCAGGTGTGTTCTTCAACACTGAAGATATCAGCAGAATAGGTAAGTTTTTATAAGAAACTAAATTGTTGTTTAAGTTTGTGATAAGAATTAATCAATATTAGCATAATATTATTATTATTACTTGACCATCAAAAATGTGGATATCGATTTAAAATTTTTAGAAATTGGTGGATGCGGTATTGGCGCATTCACCAAATTTTATGTTAAAAGTAAGTTTGTGAAATTTGAGATTAGTACCTATTAAATAAAAATATTTAATATTTAATAATAGTAAAATAAATAGATATAAATTAAACATAAAAAATATTTCGGATTAAAACATTCTTATAGTACAAGTTCCAATAGTACAAATATTTAATAGGTTTGAAACCGGATCCAATAGCATTGCACACGTGAAAATGTTAAAAAAATCTTTTATTGCTTTTTGATGTAGGGTACCGAAATAAAAATCCTCTCATCCACCTCATTTGGATTAGGATATAATAAACTTAAAAACTCTGACCTCTATAAATCATTTAGGAGTCCATTCGGTCGAAAAAACGAGCGAAAAACACTTCATTTCGACATTTTAAAACTTTTATCTTGCCGCACCGTGTCATGATATAAAAGTTTAAAATTTGGAAGTGTAATATTCACGTCGGTGTCGTTTGGAATTAAAATCATTGGCGTACATGTTCAATTAGATTATGGCAGTTTTGAATAACCACCCATCAGGGATCTACAATTTTGTCACAAATTTACTACATTATATGTTATAAGCTTAGAGTATGGAAATTTTTTTACCCTCTCCCTGGAGTGACCGCAACGAGAACGAAACTGAAGCCAAAACTAAGTTAGAACCAAACACGAGTGCCAGTGGCGTATCGCGTAGGCCAGAAGAAACTATATAAAACTACATAATTAAATAATATTGCTCGTAGGTTTAGTTCAATTTTCTATTTTTATTAATTACACAATATTATGCATGGCTTACATAGAAAGATTGAAACAAATAACAGTATTTTAGTATGTTGAACTTTTATACCCACTCAATATAAAACAGGATTAGGAATTAGGGGATGTGACGAAAGCAAACTTTTTGAATTATTGATTTATGATAGATATCTTTATTTCACATAGGTCGCAAAATTTCGGCTCCAATACTATATTTAAATAGGATTTATTTTTTCGAATTCTGAGAAAAAAGTTACAGGGGTGAAAAACTAAGAGACAATTTAGTGTGATTTTTATTTTCAAAGATCTCATTCAAAAGAAACTTTTTATTTATTCTGAGGGACTTTCAGCCCTCGGTAATAATTTAGTCTTTCATTCTACGTTTAAATTTTTCAAAAGTATTACTTTTTTCAGTATAGGGCTTTTCATTCACAGTCATTTGTTTCGAGCTTCTGTCATGTGTCACATAATATTAATATATTTACGTCATACGTTATTGGTATATAACAATGATACAAACTAGAGACGTATGACGTAGATATATTAATATTAAGTGACACATGACAGAAGCTCGAAACAAATGGCAATCGATGAAAAGCCCTATAGGGCTTTTCATTCACAGTCATTTGTTTCGAGCTTCTGTCGTGTGTTACATAATATTAATATATCTACGTCATACGTTATTGGTATATAACAATGATACAAACTAGAGACGTATGACGTAGATATATTAATATTATGTGACACATGACAGAAGCTCGAAACAAATGGCAATCGATGAAAAGCCCTATAGGGCTTTTTATTCACAGTCATTTGTTTCGAGCTTCTGTCATGTGTCACATAATATTAATATATCTACGACATACTTTATTGGTATATAACAATAATACAAACCAAAGACGTATGACGTAGATATATTAATATTATGTGACACATGACAGAAGCTCGAAACAAATGATAATCTATGAAAAGCCCTATTGGAAAAAAATGAACACCATGTCAGTGGTAATATTTTCCAAATTGAATATTCGCTATCTTTGTCGTACAACGCACTCAGTCGAACAGAATGTGCTGACAAGACAGCGGCAATTTTAGATATTTGACACGGCTTTACAAATAATAATAACGTTTGATCCAAAATTATTGTCACCATAGGTGGCTCTCAACGACAGAGATAGATATACAGTGCATGTCTGTTCTTAATTCAGATATACTACTTTCCAGTTTACGTCAACTTTGCAGTGCACGTCAACTTAACAAGAAAAGGTAGGTTATGTAGAGATGTTGGTGGTGGACATATACAGCATCCTGTTTGATTTTATTTATTATTGTTACTTATAATTGTGTTAATTCTTTTTATTTTAGATGAAAGTTCTGTGTTAAAGGCTTTGACTGATTTTTTATGTTTTATAACGTTAACCAAAATTAATTGATAAAAATTCAGATTAAAACAAGACATACGTAATTTTTTGCACGGCTAGCTTTGATCCAATAATTGTGTATCGCTCGTTATCTTGAGTTGTTTATTAAATAATATTGATAGTGTATTGGCTAAAGAATTTAAGACGTGAAATTAATAAAAAGTTATTTATTGTTTATTATTTATGGAAGATCCCAAGCAGAGACTACACCAGGATATATATTGTGATATAAGCATTTTGTTGTTAAAGATATTCAAAATTTATCTAAGCGTTCCATAGTAACAATATATTATTAAAAAAATCACTTTTCCTCTTTTCTCGATTAAGTATTATCTTTTATGGCATAGTATATAAATTATTATAATCACTGAATACATAGTTAGTGAAAAATTATCATATTAATTAATTGAATTAATAATTTAAGCGATGATACAAGTAACAGTTATCCAAGAACATTCAAAAGTCATCTCAAGTTAATGGTGACAATGTCATTGTCAAGTAATGTTTATTATGTACGTATCCATACCAGTGAAAACTTTACTACATATAATTTGCCGTGTAAAAAAAGAAAAGTAGAGATAGCCGTTAAATATTTGCGCCTGTGCTCTTAAATAATTTTTTTACATATAAACAAAATAAAATCAAGCAATAAAATGTTTAACAACAAAAAAGTCAATAATATGTAATAACAATGTTGTTCTGAAGCTATTTCCTTGTGGCATTTTTATGATTAATTATTTATATTATTATATTATATCTTCCCATATAAATAATTAATCATGTAATAACAATATACGCTAT
Organism: Diabrotica virgifera virgifera; assembly: GCF_917563875.1. Classification (NCBI taxonomy): domain Eukaryota; kingdom Metazoa; phylum Arthropoda; class Insecta; order Coleoptera; family Chrysomelidae; genus Diabrotica; species Diabrotica virgifera. The sequence continues at coordinate 247,124,090 of NC_065449.1, forward strand.
TAATTCCATTTTCGAAGTTGCCACAATATATTTTATAATTTCATTTATTTCGTACCGTTTCGTACATACACCACTGGTAAAATGGTGATTTTTTATGTTACTTTTAATTTTACATGTAAATTTTTCTCATTTTATAACTTAACCATGTAATTTTAATTATGTAATAAGGTACATTGAAGTGTTAATTTTCAAATTATTAACCATTTAAGAGGCAATATCTAAGAATATAGCAGTATTTATTGAATTTTCATCTACGCACACATAACAGAAATATTTATTTACCTGTAAAATGTAATTCGCATTTATTTCCTGCTGCTGTCGCTTTTACAACCGTAAGCCAAACACATCACCACTATAAAGAGTTAAAAAAATTGCTAGTTTTCACTCAGAAATCGCACAAAAATCACTAATAAAACAAGTGATGTCAAATCTCAATGAGAACCAACCGTATTAAAATAAGGATTCACTTTCGTTCGAATAACAGATTGCGTGTTAGATCTCCAGAGAAAGAAAAAATTTTCCATGCTCTAAGGTTATAAGAATTACCAAACTATTTACCACTTACAATATTATTTTGTATGTTTTTGAAGTTATACTTCTTTAGGCACGAGGGTGAATTTTAATTTTGCCAGGCGCATGCGCACACCGACAGTATGGTACTTATTAGTCGCTCAAGCGTTATACGGGATCTGATTGAGTGTTAAAATCATCTGTCAATAATTGTTGAAATGCATATTATGCATAAAAAAAGTTTTGTATATTAGTTTTTATTGTTGTGAGGACAGAGACAAAAAGCAAGTTTATAATTGTAGTGACTTTTTAAATAGTTTTTAAAAGCAACAGGTACGTACCTTATTGTAAACGTTTCAGTATTGTAATAAAAAATTACAAATTAAATACCTATTTGGAAAATGTACCTACCTAGCTAGTAGGTAATGCCTTGATTTACCAACAAAAGTCTCCATCTAATATATTGCTTTTTTAGTCTATATTTTGTCGTATTTTAATTCCACAAGAATCAAACTTATTTGATTAAACTAAGAGAATAAACAACTGTCAAAAATTTTTAAAACGATTAGATGCTATATCTTCCCACTTCATTCATATGTCTCGGTTGTTTAATTCTGCTTGGGGTGAGTTCAAAATAATCCAACAACCTGATAGACGCAGGTTCAATTCCCAATGCAAATTTTCATTTTTTTTATTTTTTTTATACATTTTATGATTGTAAGTATATTTATTATATTTTTTTTAGAAAAGAAAATACGTGTTTAGTTAAAATTTTCTCAACAAAATTGTTCATAAATCATTTCTTTGTTTAATTTTTCAATGTGTTTGCGTGTGTGTTATTCTTTTATTTTTTTAATTTTTGGTAGGTATTGTTTTAATAAAAATTTTTGAAAAGTGGTAAGTATTGAAATTAGTTTAATATTTAAATAAACTGTTTATAGTATATTAAGTATGGAGAACGGTAAGGGTTTTATACCGATCGAAGACAATTGTTTGGAGGAGGAGCGGAGCGACGACTCCATTTATTGTCTGAGATCGGTTACCCTTAACGTTCGACATGCTTATAACGTTTTTGCACGATTGATACCATTGTAAATTATAAAATTAAACATTTTCGTCATATTGACTAGTTTCATTCATTTTATCAAGATAGATACTTTGGTTGTTAGGTAGTAACTAGGGTGCATAACAACAATGGAGAATTGAGTTTTTATTTAGTTGTCAATAATTTTAAGTACAATTTTGATTATTATAAATTAAAATATGAGCGAAAGTGAATTTGAAGAAATTGAACCGGCTTGGGAAGAAGGGTGTTCCGCAATTATTCCCGAAAAATCCAAAATCCGTTATCAAAATACCTACCAAAGTTTTAAAAAATGGTGCGAAGGCAAGTATTTAAGAATCGAAGAAAAGACTCTATTGGCATATTTCGTTCAAAGACATATTCAGTTGAAAGCTCCTGGAAGCCTCTGGGCAGAATATTCAATGATTGAATCCACCGTTTTTCTTTATGATGGCATTGATATTTCCAAGTTTTCAACTTTGATCGCGTATTTGATGAGAAAAAATGTTGGATACTACTAATGTATGCGATTATGCAGGAGTTTCTATTAGAAGTGAAACCACAGCCCAAACAAGTGGGATTTCATTAAATAATTTAACAAATTGTACGATAAGTTTCAATATTAATAAATAATTCGTTAGTTTTCTTTATTCTTTCAAAAAATAAATTAAAATTAAGAGATTTTTTAACTCGGCGGTAAGTGAATTACTTACCGTCGAGTTGGAGTACTTCCGTCGAGTTGGATTACTTACCGTCGAGTTGCTAGTAAATGTCACCTACTGACGTAAAATCTGTCACGGTAAACAGTCAAAAATGATCAATCGTGCAAAAAAGTTTATTGATTTCGTTGAAATCATATAATAGAAGTATAACTTCTTACGTGCGTACAAAGTACACACACATTCTTTTTTATGCATATGTTTTTTTAATTAGCGATTTGATAGAGTAGAGAAAGAATTTGATAGAGTAAGATACGATCTATTGTTAGAACGATTGAAACAAGTCCGTTTAGATAGGAAAGACACCAGACTACTAAAAAACGTGTACCAAAAAAAATGGAACCAAAACGCCAGAGTTAAGATTGAAGGTTCCGCTTCTGCAGAAGTAGAAATTAGGATGAGAGTTAGACAAGGATTTGTTCTGCTACCTCTGCTATTTAATCTTTACTCCGAGTTTCTATTTAAGGAGGCGCTGGAGGATTCCAAGGATGGCGTCAAGCTGAATAGCGTAAATATCAACAGCGTTAGATACGACGATGATACGGTATTGATTTCGAAAATCCAACTTAAGTCTATACCAACTCATCGACAGGACCAACACGGTCTGTAAGCAATTTGAGATAAAAATAAACATAAGGAAACCAAAGTGATGTCAATCCGAAAATACCAAAATGTTCGTCAACCATGCAAAATAAACGGACACATTTTACAAGAGGTCAACAAATTTGAGTACCTAGTGTGCTGGATCAATAACAGCCTAAATCCTGATCTAGAAATAAGGTCGAGATTAGAACAGGCCAGAAAATCTTCCAAAAATTCAAAAGATTGCTATGTGATTCTCAAATAAAACTCCAAATTCGACTACGTGTATCAAAATGCTACGTCTGGTCAACCCTTCTCTATGCAGTTGAAACGTGGATCCTTAAAACATTAAGCGTAAATACATTGGAGGCCCTTGAAATGTGAATCTACCGGAGAATCTTCAAAATTTCTTCAGGGACAGCGTATACCTCAAACTGTGGTATTATAATATCACCCTGTACAAAAGATGTTTTATTGAAAGTAAATTGTCCGCCCTTGACCAAGGCCGACGCGTGAGGTTGCAAAGTTCATTCTAATATATAAGTAAACGCCCGATGATATGATACCATTATTATTATTGTTATGATTATTGTAATAGCAGTAACCACGTTTAAGATAGGTCGTGATTATAAACAAGTTATTATGATTTAGTCATCGATATGGTAAACCAAAAATATATGTATTTGAATAGGAATAAGAGTTTTAATTAATTGGGACCAGAAGTCAGTAACAACACGTTTATTTGCGACAAAACGAAGAAGTACTGCATAGAACAGGCAAGGAACGAGAACTTTTCAACACAGTGAAAGTTGGAAAAACATCATGCCGGGGCCATATACTGAGAAATAATAAGTACCAAAATGCTCAACTAAAAAACAAAGAAAAAACTTGCTATGGAACTTTGAAGACCTTGTTCATTATTATTCTTATTTTATTATTCTAATCTTATTGTTATTGTTATTGAATTTTTGCAGATCGTTTTTGAACACACCTATAATGTTGAAAGGAGACTATAATTAGCTTACCTTAGCTTAGTACCATCTCTTTATTTCAGTACATAAATTACCTCTCAACAGCTATTGAACTAATTTTTCTTCGTTATTGATATTTTATGGACTTACGGTCTTTAAATATTTAATCTTCTTGATATAGTAGTCAAGTTGTGACTGGCTGATTGACATAAAGTCCATGCCATTAAAACAAAAAAATGCTCAACTAATATTGAAAGGAAAGATCTATCAAAAGAGTGGACTAAGGGGGGAAAAGACTATCGTGGCTAAGACACATGACAATGGACAGTAGGGATGGGAAAAACCTACCGGTTTAAACCTAAAACCGGTTTTTTTACTTCGCAATAACCGGTTTTAACGGTTGTTTTTTTGTCCCGGTTATAACCGGTTTTTTCTTTTTAAAGTAAAAACCGGTTATTAGGTTTTTACGGTGATTAGGATTAGGTTAGGTATTATTTTGGATCCCAATCATAATTATTATTCTCAAGTAATTATTCCAAACAAAACCATAATTCAAATTTTATTTTATTTTATAAAATACAGAAGCAAACTGAAAGTGCAATCTCACATCAGCCAGAAACAATTATTAAGTTTTATTATAATATTTCCTTGAAAAGGTATTTGTAATTATAATATTTACATAAGAAGTGATCTGGTTGAATTAGATGCAAACATCATCTATTTTCACACTTAACTCTTGACATTGAAAGTGGGTGAATGACTTTTTCTGATTACCAAAAATAATGCTCTGGCTATGAATATCGAATTACTGATTACGAATACGAATCTCCAAGAATTTCGCTACGTTTTTAAAACGATACACTCATACAGGAAGTATTAAATGAGTTAAAATGTACCTATTCTACAAATATACAAACGTGTTAAAAATAATACATGTTCTTTCGATAGTACTAATTTTGATCATGTTCATATCGAGTCGAATGGAGTATCGCAAACTAAAGTGTATTGTAAATGTAACTTTGTAACCTATTGGATTAAAAAAAACCGAAAACCGGTTTTTCCAAAAACCGGTTTTTTTGGCCGGTTATAACCGCCAGGTTAAACCGTAAGCAAAAAAAACCGGTATAACCGAAAACCGGTATTTTGTCAAAAACCGCCATCCCTAATGGACAGGGCTGAATTTTGAATAGCTAATAAGCTGTTCATATAAGTTTTAGTTTGGACTTAGTTGTTTACTATTTTTTTCTTGTCGTTTTAGATCCTAGTTTGTTTTTCTCCAGAACTTTGTACTGGGCCTTTGTACCTTTGTAATGAGCAAATAATGTACGCCTCGAAAGCGGTAGCACACTCCCATATTTTTAGCAACAATAAACCAACTAAAGATTGTGTGTAAGAGTATTACTGACTTCTTTTATAACCAATAGTCCAATAGTATAATGGGCTGAAGACATATTCCGCAGTGAAATTCCTTTTTAAAAGGAAAGTATACAATCAATGCGTTCTTCCAGTCATTACGTAAGTAGCTGAAACACTAACATTAACCAAAGCAATTGTGTCAAACCTTAGAATAGCACAGCGGAGAATGGTAAGAAATACCAAATTGGGGCGTTTTTGTAGCTCCGGAAGTACGAGGTGGGGAGATTTGAGCTTTTCGGGTTAAGCTTTTTGAATTTTTCGATGATTTTTGGTGGGGATTTGGATTCGGTAAGGGGCGTGCTTTCGGATTTTTTAAGGGGTACGAGTTTTGCTTAGGGGTTGGGGGTGAGATTGTCTAAGGCGAAAAAATTTCATTGGGTTTTAAAGCCAAGGGTTGGGAATAAGTGTCACTTTTGTCCCGGGGACGCTAGCTCGAACAGGGGCGTCACAAAAAATTCTCGAATTTGCGGGTTGAAGGGAAAAAGGGCAAAAAATGGACAAAAAATTTCAGATGGACATAAATCGGGTGCTTTTGACCGGGGAGGTCTGTGCTTTTGGACTTAAGCTTTCTAAATTTTTCCCTATTTTTTTGTGGAAAGTTAATCCCTCCCAGGGGCGTACTTTCTTTTTTTTAAGGGGAGCGAGTTTTCCTTAGCGGTGGGGGGTGGGTTGGTGGAATCCGAAAAAAGTTGGACGCGTTCGGAAGCTAAGGGTTAGGAATAAGTGCTACTTTTGACCGGGGTGCTCTACCTCGAACAGGGGCGTCACAAAAAAATCTCCTACTAAGGGATTGAAGAAAAAAATTGAAAAACATATTCAGATGGACGTAAATCGGGTGCATTTGACCGGGGAGGTTTGTGCGTTTGGACTTAAGCTTTCTAAATTTTTTGTGATTTTTTCGTGCGAAATTCATACCTCCCATGGGCGTACTTTATTTTTTTTAAGGGGAGCGAGTTTTTTATAGGGGAGGGGGGTGGGTTAGTCGAACGCAATAAAATTTTAGCATGTTTTGACGCTAAGCGTTAGGAATAAGTGTGATTTTCGACTGGAGCCGCTAGATGGAACAGGGGCGGGACAAAAAATTCGCAAAGGGGAAATTTGAAGAAATGGCCAAAAATGGCAAACTCATCCCTCGTGTACGCAGAGTTTTTAAAATTTTGTAAAATTTTTGAAATGGCCAAAATATTTCACAGTTCTTACGTGCCAGGCAACTGCGAATGGCGTTCCCTCAACTACGGTAAGGGCGGGGGTGGCTACCAAAGGGGGGTCAACTTTTTGACTTTACGCCCCGGTAGCGTCCTTATGGCGAAACGTATCGAATCGCGTGAGGCATCAAAATTTGCGCATCGGCGAGGTGAAAAATAGAAGTTTTTCCAAATTTTCAATTTTTGATGGGAAATGTCGAAAAAAAATAAAAATAAAAAAAAAATAAAAAAAAACGGAAAAAATGATATAGCTCCGCTCCTATGGCTTCGATTTTGACCAAAGTTTTATAGTTGTTAATGTTTTGATGTGGCGGATTCGAAAAACCAAGTTTGGTTCAGAGGCGTATCCATGAGGATGAAAAAGGGGGCAAAAATAGGGATATTTCCAACAAAAATAAGAAAATGAGGTTTGTTTTTTTGAAATTAGGCTTTTTGAATTTTTTGCGAATTTTTCGTGTCAATTTTAACTCGGTCAGTGGCGTGGTTACGGATTTTTTAGGGGTGCAAGTTTTGTATAGGTATGAAATTTAAGAAGAAAAAAACATAAAATGAGATTTCTGCTTTTGGATAAGATTTTTGAATTTTTTGCGAATTTTCGTGACGGTTTTAACGCTGTCAGTGGCGTCGTTTTGGTTTTTGTAAGGGGAGCGACTTTTGTATATGTGTGTAAGTAACAATATGAGGTATGCGCTTCTTTAAATAAGCTTTTAAAATTTTTTGAGAATTTTTGTACCGATTTTAACTTTGTCATGGGCGTACTTTCGGTTTTTTAAGGGGTGCGAGTTTTGAATAGATATGGGGATGGTAATGTGAGGTTTGTGTTTTTGGACTTAGACTTTTTCAATTTTTTGCGAATTTTTCGTGTCCGTTCTAATCCTGTCAGTGGCGTCGTTTCGTATTTTTTAAGGGGTGCGGGTTTTGTATAGGTGTTTAAGTAGCAATATGAAGTCTGTGCTTCTGGATTTAGCCTTTTAAAAATTTTTAAGAATTTTTTGTGCCTATTCTAAGACTGTCATGGGCGTGCTTTCGAATTTTTTAAAGGGTGCGAGTCTTGTATACGTGTGTAAGTAGTAATATGAGGTTAGCGCTTTTGGACTTAAGCTTTTAAAAAATTTTGACAATTTTTTGTGCCGTTTTTGGCCTTTTCATGGGCGTACTTTCGTATTTTTTAAGGGGTGCGAGTTTTGAATAGGTGTGGGATGCCAATATAAGGTGTTTACTTTTGGTTTTAAGCTTTTTGAATTTTTTGCGAATTTTTTGTGTCGATTTTAACCCTGACAGTGGCGTGGTTGCGGATTTTTTTAGGGGTGCGAGTTTTGCATAGGCGTGTAAGTAGCAATATGAGGTATGTGCTTCTTGGAATTAAGCTTTTAAAAAATTTTGAGAATTCTTTGTGCTGTTGGACTTAAGCTTTTTCAATTTTTTGCGAATTTTTCGTGCCCGTTTTAACGCTGTCAGTGGCGTCGTTTCGGATTTTTTAAGGGATGCGAGTTTTGTATAGGTGTGTAAATAGCAATATGAGGCACTGCTTCTGGACTTAGGCTTTTAAAATTTTTTGTGCCGATTTTAACCCCTGTCATGGGCGTACTTTCGTATTTTTTTAAGGGTGCGAGTTTTATATAGGTCTGTAAGTAGTAATATAAGGTTTGTGCTGTTGGACTTAAGCTTTTAAAAATTTTAGAGAATTTTTTGTGCCGATTTTAGGCCTTTCATGGGTGTACTTTTGTATTTTTATAGGGGTGCGAGTTTTGAATAGGTGTGGGGAAGGCAATATGAGGTTAGTACTTTTGGCCTTAAGCTTTTTGAATTTTTTGCGAATTTTTTGTGTCGATTTTAACCCTGACATTGGCGTGGTTTCGGATTTTTTAAGGGGTGCGAATTTTGGATACGCGTGGGAGGGCAATATGAGGTTTGCATTTTTGGACTTAATCTTTATGAATTTTTGCGATTTGATTTTGCCGATTTCGACCCTGTCAGTGGCGTATTTTCGTATTTTTAAGGGGTGCAAGTTTGGTATAGGCGTGGGAGGGTAATATGAGCTTTGAGCTTTTTGAATTTTTTGCTATTTGTTTTTCCCGATTTCGGCTCTGTCAGTGGCGTACTTTCGTATTTGTTTAAAGGTACGAGTTTGTACGGAAAACGTGAGAATTTTGACCTCAAAAATAAAGTTTTTGAGTAGTAAGTAAATAGAAGTACCGTTTTAAACTCAATAAAATAGTATAAGCGATATATTTTTCGACGTGTTTGAGAAAGAAATTTCTGGTTAAAAAGTTCTGAACGAAAGTGCCGTAGTATAGTATAGTATAGTATATTAGAGTATAGTATTAGTATAAAATTATAGTATTCTATGGATTTAGTACGGCCTAACTAGAAATAAGACTTGCCAATCGAGTGAGAAATTTAGAAATAAGGCAAAGAACGGGTGTGAAAGATATCATAGAAAGAATAATTATCAGAATAAAATGGAGTTTCGTCGGACATATAGCGAGACTATAAAGATATAGTGGACAAAAAGACTGTTAGGATGGAGACCTCGCATGGACAAGAGAAACAGAGGCAGACCACCAACACGCTGGGCAGACGATATAAAAAGAATAGATAGTAGATGGATGCAATTAGCAAAATATTGAACTTCCTGGAGACGTGCTGAGGAGGCTTATCTCCTGCAGTGGGAAAGCGAGAAAGCTCGATGATGATATAATGGGCTCACAGTGGTAAACTTTTTATTACTTTAAGCTTGAATAAAATTCTATAAATCCTGTATTTCAAAATACGCCAGTCAATGGGAGCAAGAATAGGTTATTCCCTCCGAATTCTATCCTACTGCATGGATTTTAATGAAATTTTGGGCCTAGCCTCTAATTATCTCCTAATTCAAAGTCTACCCTATGCCGATGTGTGCTTTTATCTTGGGGGTGGTTCCCACCCCTTCTTAGGGGTGGAAAAATTTTTGGTTAAAATTACCACGGAATTCGCTAGAGAATCTAATTCTAAGCAAAAACTGTTCTATAACTTTTTTTTTTAAACTAAATACTTTTTGAGATATTCGTGGTTAAAAATTGGCCATTTTCATTGAAACATAATACCTTTTCGAACGATTTTTTGCGAATACCTTAAAAACTGTGCATCTAACTACAAAAACTATATTCAACATTTTTGAAGGTTATAAAAAAACAAAGAGACAGTTGCTTTCATAAATCTTCTAGTTATATTACAAAAAGAGATATGGTAGGTGAAAATAGTTTGTTTTTTGGTACATTCTCAAATTGGTGTATTCAACTTGAAATAACAGAGAAACGGTCGATTTTAGGTGTATAATGTTACCAATACCTTTTGTAGTTCTTGAAAAGACCTTTAAAATGAGCTATATTAAAGGTCCATTACATTAAAACTAAGCCAGATATGCTGCAAACAAAATTGATAACTAATATATTTTAAGAAAAAATTAGAAGTAATTTTAACCCCATCCACCAAAATCTAAATGCATCGTTTTCCTTCCACAATACCTTTTACTATAGTGTTATTTCTATATTCAAAAAGTTGTACGGGTTTAAAATAAATGGTTTTTGAAAAAAAAGATCAAATTATAGAGCGCATTTTTAAATTGTCTTAAAAATCTTCTTTTTTCTCCATGTAACTTGAAAATGATAAGAGATACAGTAATGAAAAAAAAAAAAAGAATATGTGTGTACTTTGTACGCACGTAAGAAGTTATACTTCTATTATAATATAATTTCAACGAAATAAATATACCTTTAACAGTTACAATACAAAAAATTAACAACAATTACCAAAAATGAACCAAAACTTAACAATGCCAAATATTAAAAAAAAAAAGAAAAAAATATGAATCGTCCGGGATTTGAACCCGCAATCTCGCGATTTTTTGATCTCTGGTCCAATGCTCTACCAACAAGGCCATCAAGCCTCATGCTACTTACCTTTCAAATATACATAATTATACATCACGGTGAAAAGTGAAATATAAAAATAGATGTTTTATTATTTTACGCCCAAGGAAGACAAATCTAAAGACACAAAATTATATTAAAAAACCTTTTAAACCACCTTTTTCAAATTGCGCAAGTTGTATTATTAATATTATTGTTAATAAATGAAATATAAATATTTTGACGTTTCACAATTTGACAATTCACTTTTAACTGCAGTGCCTTAAAAATTTTAAAGCACTAGTCCCTTAAATTAGCATTTTTAACGCTCCTATGCTATGGAGTCCTAAAAATTGCATTTTTAACACGTTTGTAGAGAAATATATTTAAAAACACTAATATATTATTTCCACACCTTTTCTGGACTGATACATACATAAATTAAAACATTTTGAAGTATAACTTCAAAAATATAATATGAAAACAATTTAAAAAAGCAGTACAACTATTAACTAACCTTTGTTGTTTCTCTTCCCACGAATTTTAAAACGCAACAACCATACATAACCAAACCGTCAACCGTCCAAACCACAGCTGCGCTACAGCTGCAATATTGGATACTTTTGACATGTCATTTGAACATCCAATCAGAACAAAGTTATAATGCGCATGCGGCGGGATCGTAGGTTTTTACATATAAAAATTCACCCTCATATCGCGCGTAAAGAAGTATAACTTCAAAAAGGAAATTTTTATCTGAAAAAGCCCTACATTTTTGTGTGGTATCGTTTTTTCGTATCTCTTATCTTTTTAGTTACATGGAGGAAAAGGAAGATTTTTAAGAAAATTGATAAATGCACTCTATAATTTGATCTTATTTTTTTCAAAAACCATTCATTTAAATCCAGTTCAACTTTTTGAACATATATATAACACTATAAAAAAAAGTATTGTAGAAGGAAAACGATGTACAGTAGACTCGCGATTATCCGAGGTAACTGGGACCGTGACTACCTCGGATACGGAAAAACTCGGTTAACACTGAGATTGATTTTATTGATAGAAAAACACGTAAATAATGATAACTGTGGATATTTTAATGACAAAACTAATATAGTGCTGTCTATAAAAGATAAAAACATTTACCTTATCAATATTACTGTTTAAAAAAGTCTTTGATTGATTATTGCGTATGTTTCATTCCTCTTTTTGAGGCGTCGATGTTGCGCCAAGGTTGTAAGTTGTAACTCACCAGTTATGACTCTTGCCTCGGTTAACCGAGGGGCTCGGATAACCGAGACTCGGATAATCGCGAGTCTACTGTATTTAAATTCTGATGGATGAAGGGTTAAATATACTTCTCACTTCTTTTTAAAATACATTGGTCATCAATTTTTTGCAGAATATCTCGCTTAATTTGAATGTTATCGACATTTAGTATTTCTCATTGTAAAGGTCATTTCAAGCACTACAAAAGTTATTAGTATCACTATACACCTAAAATCGACAGTTTCTCTGTTATTTCAAGTTGAATACACCGATTTGAGCATGCAGCAAAAAACAAACTCTTCTTACCTACCATATCCCTCTTTGTATTTTAACTAGAAAATTTATGAAGGAACGAATCTCTTTGTTTTTTTATAGCCTACAGAATTATTTAAATAGCTTTTTTTTGTTAGATGCATAGTTTTTAAGGTATTCGCAAAAATCCGTCTGAAAAGGTGTCATTTTTCAATGAAAATGGCCAATTTTCAACCACGAATAACTCAAAAATATTGAGTTCTCAAAAAATGATTATAGAACAGTTTTTGCTTAACCCGGCACCTGTCACGTGGCTTTGCAAGGCGCCAACTGCCACGTGGGGTACTCACAGCACCCCTTAAAAATTTTCTGTGATCTACTTGTTTAAAAAACAAAATAATGTGTTGAGTAACACAAGAATATAGAAAAACATGTTTTATTAACTTATTAGCCACTAATATGTTATAAAAGTTAAAAAATAAAATGAAAAAGGTGTTATAAGCAAATTAGCAAGTACCAAGCCATAATAAATATAATAAAGTAAAATATCTAAAAAAATTAAGATTTAGTGAGTAAAGAGTTTATATTAATAATTTAAATCAGTTATTGCAATAAAAAAATGTAAATTTTACCTGTTTATCAAAAATACAAAAAAAAATTAGAACTTAAAGTACCAGATGATGACACCACAATTCGACTTTAGAGCTACAAGTTCAGAATGACACTAAATAACCACTTCAAACACTAACAGATCTATGCTATATATTATTATAGAAAGCTACTATGACGCACAGCCTGGTTACCAAACTTGAAATACCAAATATTTGATAAAAATATGTTATGGGGTGCTGGTAGCACCCCACGTGGCAGGTGCCGGGTTAAAATTAGGTTCTCTAGCCTTTTCCGTGACTATTTTAACCAAAACATTTTTCACCCCCGAGAAGGGGTGGGAACCACCCCAAGATAAACGCGCACATCGGCATAGGGTAGACTTTGTTTTTTGAGCTATTCCCTACTTACTGTGAAAATATCAAGTAAATCGATGTAGTAGGATGGAATTCGGAGCCAAATACCCTCATTGACTGCCCTAAAATGTCAATGTCCATATTTGATATTTTTGTGCCGATATAGAGATCTCGAGATTTAATCAACTACCCTCGTATATAGTATCGGCACGTATAAGCTTTGACAACGTTTTATATAAATAAATAACCGAAAAATCGTCACAAAACGGATACTAGAAAATACATAAATCAAAATAATGAATTCTAAATCATGCCATATACGGTTTTGCAGATGTAATTTGGCCCGGAGCCAAAGAGGAAGATATGAGGAGTTAACGTGGAACATTTTTCGAGTGAGACGGATCAAAATATGGGGCATGTCCGAAGAGATAAAAGATAATGGACTACGAGGATAATGAGAGGGGTTCTTCGGAGGATAAATGAGCAATAACATTTATTCCATCCGCAATTGGCTTAGTTTTAAATTTTATCTGGGGAGATTTATAAAGTGCCGAAGAATTAAAGCTGGCGATAAAGGTTTAATTATTATTTTTATGTTATATCATTGATTATAGACACGGAAAGACACGGAAGACATGGTTATATTCAAAAATATTTTTTATTTGACTTTGCGTGAATGATGATCAACTTGATTTTGCGCAGTATTGATCTTCATCCCCATTTTTTCATAACTCTCTGTCTCAGTGACCCTACATAACAGTATCTGAAACCTATGGTTCGAATCAGTCACTAAAACATTGTCATCTACATACCGAATGTTACTTACTATTCGTCCGTTTATCCTAATAACTTCTAGATAGTGCAATACAGCGTTTCCAAATAATATCTTAGAGTAGACGTTATTGTTGTGTACAGAATAACAGTATTGGTGATAGCACACAATCCTGTCTGACACCTCGTTGTATTTCGATTGCCTTGACGTTTTGCCATTGGTCTTTATAATTGCTGTCTAATTCCAGTAAATAGCTTCTATAATTTGAGAATTTCTTTTGTCGTCCAGTCATTCTGTCAAGATCCTGTGTGGCACCCGGTCGAACGCCTTTTTTAAAATCTATAAAATAGACAAAAACATCTGCTTTGTTAATCTTTGCACCTTTGTGCCAGAGTTTAAAGGTAGAATATTGCTTCTCGTACCCCCATGCCTTTCCTGAAGCCAAACTGTTCTTGACCGGTGAACTCGTCACATCTTCTATATATTCTGTTCTCTATGATTCGCAAGAGAAGCTTCAGAATGTTATTTAGTAAACTTATAAGGTGGAAACTGAAAGTGTTGAGATCAGATGAGGTGTCACGCAGGGGTGTATCTTATACCCACTCCTATTTAATATTTATTCCGAAGAAATATTTAAAAGATGTATGGAAAATTCAAATGAGGCCATAAAAATAAACGGTGAGTTAACGAACAATATAAGATATGCTAATGACACGGTGATCACTGCCAGTAGCATAGATGAATTACAACAGGTAATAGAAAGAGTTAATTTAGTTATTGAGGAATACAGCCTGAGCCTCAACTGCAAGAAGACAAAATGGATGCTGATAAGCATAAACTAACAACTTTCTCGACAGTTACGAATAAACAGCATTGTAGTTGACCATGTAGAATCTTCTGTATACCTTCTTCTTCTTCTTCTTCTGCGGCACTACAGCCCAAATTGAGCCTTGGCCTTCTTTATTTTTGGCCTCCACCCTTGCTTGTCTGCGGCTGCTCTTCTCCATACACGGACTCCTAAAAGGGTTTGAGCGTCACTGTTTACTGTGGCTTCCCAGCGCTTTCTTGGCTTTCCAACCGGTCTCTTTCCCTGCATTCTATCATTCAGTGCTCTTTTTGGTAGACTATCCTTTCCCATTCCTATCACATGTCTGGCCCATTGCAATCTTTGTATTCTAATGAAGTTTGACAGGGGTGCTTCCTTATAAAATTGATTAAGTTCGTTGTTGTATCGACTTCTGAAGATTCCGTTTTCCCTCACAGGTCCTAGTATTCTCCTCAGTACTTTCCTTTCGAATGAGTCGAGTTTGTTGTTGGATGTTTCTTTCAGGACCCAGGCTTCACTGCCATAGCATGTTATTGGTTGAATTAAAGTTTTATAGATTCTCATCTTTGTATTTCAGTGGACACTTTTAGACCGAAATATATGGGAGAGGGCAAAATAAGCTCTGTTTGCCTGCATTACTCTCTTCCGTATTTCTCCATCTTCTGATCCGTCGGGATATATTTCTACTCCCAGGTATGTTAACTTTCCAACAGTTTCAATGTCATCTTCATGTATAATGTTCTGTGGGACTATATTCAACCGTATGGGGGCGTTTTTCAAGAGCCACAACCTTTCTCCTGGTATAAAGGTAAGAATACTGAGATGTTACGTCTTCTCTGTCCTTCTTTATGGTGTTGAATCATGGACCTTCAACGAGTCATAAATACGTTCAACGACTGATCGGGTCATAAATAAGGAGGTTCTTAGAAGAATGGGGAAGAATCGAGAAGTACTAACCACCATCAAATCTCGAAAGTTGGAATACGTTGGACACATTATGCGAAATGAATCCAGATATGCCCTCCTACAAGCCATCCTGCAAGGAAAAATTTTTGGAAAGCGAGGTCCAGGAAGAAGAAGAACATCCTAGTTAAAGAACCTCAGAACCTGGTTCAACACAACATCTGTGCAGCTTTTCCGCGTTGCTGCATTAAAGTGAAGATTGCCACGATGATCGCCAACATTCGTCACGGATAGGTACATCAAGAAGAAGAAGATATTTCTTCTCGTCTGTGTCATTATTTTTGTTTTTTCTGTGTTAATTTCCAGACCTAGCATTTTTGTTTGTATTTTTAACTCTGCGTATGTTCCCTGTGCTCCTTTTGATGTTCTACTTATAATATTAATATCATCGGCATAAGCGGTCGGTTGAACCATTCGGTTGGTCAGTAGGTTTCCTCGTCCAGTTTGCATTTGCCTAACCGCATACTCCAGGGCCAGGTTAAACAATCTTGGGGCCAGCATATCTCCCTGCTTTAGTCCTTGCGAAATGTTGAAAAAGTCTGTCCGGTGATTTTGTATTCGTACACATGCCTGAGTTTCATCTATTGTGGCTTTAACGAGTCTTATTAGCTTGTGTATACCTTGGCATTAACGTAAATTAAAAATGGGAATAGGCCACAGAAATTAAGGCGAGGATAGAATTAGCTAGAGCAGCATTTAAAAATATGAGAAAGCTCCTCATAAGCACTGATTTGTCTCTTCCCCTAAAACTACGTATAGTTAAATGCTACATTTTTCCGATCTGAATATATGGTTTGGAGACCTGGACGCTGACAGAGACGCTCATAAAAAAACTAAAAGCATTCTAAATGTGGGTGTACCGATGCATTCTTTGTATATGCTGGACCGAACATGTTACCAATATAGAGGTAATTACAAAGAAAACTTGAATATCTAGGCCACTTATTGAGACACGATAAGTACCGTCTATTGCAATTGATTATCCAGGGGAAAGTAGAGAGTAAGCGAGGGCCAGGCAGGAGAAGACACTCCTGTGGCTCAAAAATCTGCGGAAGTGGTTCAGGCTCACATCAGTCGAACTATTCAGAAGTGCCGCAAGCAAGATCAGAATTGCCATGTTAATAGCCAACGTTCGCAATGGACAGGCCACTTGAAAAGGAAGAAGATAAGGCGGAAGTCCCGGCATGATTCCGCAAAAAAGGATTCCAGCCATATCTTAGGGATCGCTCCTGCACTGTAAAAAATATTAAATAGGTCAAGGGAACGGTCTAAGTTTTCCTTGTTGATTAACTTCAGTAGCCCATTTGGTATGTCGTCTTTTCCTACCGATTTGTTATTTTTAAAACGTTTTTATATACTTGGCTTGGTTGGTGTCACGGACTCCGCAAATTTTGTAATCCATTTTAAAAATAGTTCTAGGCTAACTAGGTACTTGAAATTTTCAGAATAGCTCAGAGCTGACTAACAATGCAATACTTAACTGCTATTGTATGGATAAATGGATTTTTTTTAATTTCCAACTATTCTAAAAATGTGACTAATGCTATGACATTTGAATTCCATTTTAACGTAAGTTAAGACATCGAGAGATGGTAGCTCAGTGCTAGAGCGTTAGACCGGAGATCGAGAGGTCCTGAGTTCGAAACCTGCCTGTCGTTTTACCTTTTTTTAATTTTTTTAATACATAATTAAAAGTTAATATACTTAAAATTAATATATTTTAAGTCAATTATTATATATGCCATTTTAAACAACCGTGTTATTATAAAAAGTACTTTTTTATACTAGTGTAATTTTTGGAATGATAATCTGGACCTCGGAGGTAAACTACACTATGTTATTTCGAGTAACTGTTTAGCGTGTGTTTGCAACAAATTTAAGAGCACTTAGGATGTTAATAAAAATCTGATATATCCCATAATTAATAATTTTATATTGGGTCTTATAAATATTAAAAACGTTTTATTATAAAAAGTTCTTTTTATAAAAGTGTAATTATTTATTTGACATAGAGCAATTTCCAGTTTGGACTTCAGTATTAGAGGACCTTCGTAATTTTTTTATTTAATATAGGAGGTTCTATGGTGGGTAGTAGGAGGATCTATATTTAGTCTAAGTAAATTCTGTCTATTGTAAAAAGAAAACGAAGAACATTATTTTAAACTATAGTGTATTATAGTATAGCAATAAACAATCTAAAAATACTCATCTACGTCTGCGATTAATATTTTCAAGCAATAAAACTGTAATTTGTTGATAACGTTTACATACAGGAACATTTTTCTTCGATATAAACACCCTCCGGAGAATATTAAACTGATGTAAAAAAGCAAATATTTTCAGTAAGCGCTACACCTGTTAAATGGCCCACAAATAAATTTTAGAAATGGCTTTTACAGACGAAGGACCCATTTACAAAAATCGATTTATTTATTCCAATATGAAGCACACAATAAGAGAAACACGGAATGAAAAACATCGACAGCTTTTCGATAAAAGTTATGAAGGATGAGATAGAAAGTTTCGTGCCTGGCTGGACCCAAAACGCCAATTTTACCCGAAACTTCTCGACTTTTGATTTAACTGTATCGATTCGGCCACGTTGCCAAATCAGGAGAGAATAACAAGAAATCTGGCATTTGATATATTGCAAAATAATAATTTTAATTTGTTTTTGTGGAAGGAGTTTTATAAAATCATTATACAGTTTTACATCAGCCTCCAAATTTTTATTTCTTTTTTTTTTCAAAGAACACTAGTTTTTTCTGAAAAACTGAATCTTCCTGTAGTGCCTATAAGTTACGGATGTTGGCGACCATCATGGCAATCTGTACTGTGCACACTGTTGCTCTGAAAAGATTTGTGGTTGTTGTCTTGAACCACGTACGTAGATGTCAGGAAATACTTAGTCTTCCTGGTCCCTGTTTTCCTTCTAATTTTTCCTGCAAGATTAGTTGCAGCGGTCCATATCTTTCGCCGTTCCTCATGATGTGACCAAGGTATTCGATTTTGGCTGTTTTTATTGTGATTAACAGCTCTTCTTTTCTTTTTGCATTCCTGAACAAAACACCCTTATTAGTAACGGGGTCGGTATAAGATATCTTCAGGATTCGACGAGAAAGCCACATTTCGAAAGCCTCAATTTTCTTGCAGGTGGCATATGTGAAAGTCCACGACTCAACTCCCTACAACAGTATAGGAAAGATATAACATCGTAGTTACCTAATTTTTATGGGTGCTGATAAACAAACATTTGAATAGCTTAGTCATTTTGTGAAGTGATTTTATTCACAAACTCCTGGAGGACACAGTCACACAGACACAGACTGTATCCTGGATGATACAGTCTCCGTTAATTCGAATTCCGCCTTTAACATCATCCACTGCTTCTTAAAAGATTTCTTCAGAGTTGAACAGCAGTGGTGATAGTATACATTCCTGACGGACCCCACGTTAGTTCCATCGTCGGATTTTCCTTTCTGTCTCTATCCGGATAGATGATGTTTGATTTCAGTACAACTTGCTAGTAATTCTTAAATCACAGGTATTTATCCAATATTGTTTAAAATCTCCATCAGCTTGGTGTGCTTTGCTGTACCGAACGCCTTTTGGTAGTCAATAATATAATCTTTAGACCTTCTACCCTATGGGGTGTAGGTATTAACGTGTGCTCTGTTAACAGTGCACAAATCTCTTTCATTGCTTCCTGTCCTGTGCCATAGCCTTTGCTTCATTCCATGACAGTGGCGTGCTGGCCATATAAATGAATCGGTGCAATCACCGAGAGGCCGCGACCTCTTGAGGCCGGTCAAATAGGTTTTTACAAAAAATTTTATGTGTAACAAAAAAAATATTGTTTTAATTTCTAATCGGATGTTAATTTTGCTAATAATATATATTAATAAAACATTAAAAAAAAATTATTTTTTTTTTAATTGTGAAATACAGTTTAAGTAAATGAATAAGTATATACATAAATATATTGCTACAGATAATATTATTTATTTTAATATAATATGTACGCATAATTTTATGGTTTTTCAATTTCTTTCAAACATGTATGTACTCTGCAGAATAAAAAATTTGACAAAATACAAAAATTGCACATTTTTGACCGAATTATTGGAAGTATCGAAAAACGATTTGATCAAGACAAATCAAATCGTTTTATGATGTTATAAGCACTCTACATCCTAGAAATTTTGATACAATAAAAAATGGTATAATTTAACGGCATTTAAATCATTTACTAAAAAATTAAGAAATTTTTACCTTTTTTTTAAGAAATCCTACCATATCTGCGACTGCAATTAAAGAAAAACTGGTGGATTTTGCTGATAAATGGATTGTATTATATTAAAAGTAGGATTTTGCAAAATACTGGGATTATAGAAGAGCGAGTTAATGATGAATATAATATAGTCTACAGAAAATATTTATGAAGGATGATATTATTATTCTAAGTGATAATGAACGTGAAGTAACAAATGACAATGTTAATATCGTGAAAACTTCACCTCCGTGTGGAACTAAAAGTGTAAAGATTGTCTAGCTTGGCTGTTACGCTGTTTTGCGTATAAGTACAACTTGTATCAGTGTGCTTATCCAAATTTAAATAGTATAATAAAAATCATTCATTAGCTCTTTCAGTGACACAAGTATCTTGCGAAAAAAGCTTTTCAACATTGAAAAACATAAAAATCGGTTAAGAAGTACTTACTTACTTTAACACAATATCACTTTTATGCTAATGGCTATAGAAAAAGAAGCTTTGTATGAGCTTAAAAATGATGAAATAATCTACGAATTTGCTCAAAAACCTACTTTAATGAGAAAATTGTTGATTGAGAGATACGTAATTATTTTATAAAATAATTGCAAAAGAATATTTAGATTATTGCGTTGTACTAACATTTTAAATATTGTTAAATTAAAGTATTTGCACTGTACTTGTATTTGTACTCTCTTGTATAATTGATTTACTAAAATTCAACTTAAGGTACTAACTAGTACACTTTAGAAGACCAAAAATAAGCATTTTTTCAAGATTTTTTTTCCTAGAAACCTTATTAGAAATTAACATAAAACTTTTTACATATTAATATCTAACTCTTAGAGAATAAAAAAAATTTATCTTTCTTCATTTGTGCACGTGCACTAATATTGTAGAGGGCGCCAAAGTCGAGGGCGCCAAAGTCGAGGCCTCGAAAAAAAGTAGTGGCAATGGCGGACAGTTAATCTCAGGATTAGGATCTCTGAAACAAAAAAATCGTACGGCATTTGAAAAAGGAATGTTTATTTCGTGATAATTTACCACCATTAGTGAAAAATTCCGCAAAAAAAAAGATTTTACAGAAATTTGAAAAAATTTTGTGAAAAAATCGCCCGTTTTTCTTCAGTTTTTCATGGTTAAAAAATATTTATTTTTTATTTTTTGGTCAAATTGTGGTAAATTGTCACGTAAGAAACCTTCCTTTTTCAAATGCCGTACGATTTTTTTGTTTCAGATATCCCAATCCTAAGATTAACTGTCCGCCATCATTTTTCGAGGCCTCGACTTTTGCGCCCTCTACAATATTAGTGTACGTACATAAATAAAAAAGGTATATTTTTTGTACTCTCTAAGAGTTAGATATTAATATGTAAAAAGTTTTATGTTTATTTCTAATAAAGGTTCTGAGAAAAAAATTCTTGAAAAAAATTATTATTTTTGGTCTTCTAAAGTGTACTAGTACCTTAATACATAATTGAAAAATTTTCAGAATTTTATTTTACTTTTATCTTAATTACCTACATCAAATTCCTATTATATTTATTCAGGAAATTATGGTTTCTGCCTTACTGCATACAATATTGTCATACATGTAATAATTTACTATTTATAAGTTTATTATTCTTAAATAAAAAAATATAGCCAATTTAAAAAATCATTGAATTCAAAGTTTTATGTTTGATTCAAAAATAATTTATTTTTTTGTTTTTTTAAATAACGAATAAAACATCCTGATAATAGAAGGTAAAATGAGGATGAGGCCGCTTTTTTATAAAATCACCGGGCCGCTTGAAAAGTTCCAGCACGCCACTGTTCCATGATACTCCTTTTTGTCAAGAATCCTTGCCATCACTTCGTTCCACGTCTCTCTCGGTCTTCATCTACTTCTTTTCCCCTGCACCTTCGTTTCCCATATCTTTTTAACTGGTACTTCTTTCTGTAGTCGTTGTAAATCCCCCCACCAACTTAATTGTCTTTTTTCAACATACTCCATGATTGTCTCGATTTTCAGTTCTTCTCTTGTGTAGTTATTCCTTACCTTACCCCTTCTAGTAACTCCTTGAACTCTGCGTAGATACCTCATTTCTGCTGCCTGTATCTTACTTTTGTGTTGTCTATTTGGTACCCAGGATTCACATCCGTATGTAAGTACTGGTCTGTATGTAACCTTAAATACCTTTATTTTCGTATGTTTCGATACTTCTTTCTTGTTAATAACTGTTTTTTCTAACTTCTTCTAGCTTTTATAAACGTAATAAACAGTAACGGGCTCAAGCTTCCCCCTTGTCTTATACCTTCAGTTGTTCTAAACTGGTTGGATATCATATTTTAACTTATCACACGATTTTTAGTGTCTCTCTATATTGATTTAGTTACCCGTATAAGTTTCTTTGGTATGTTTCTGTTCTTCAGACTTTTCCATACTTTTGATCTAGGTACTTTATCGAATGCTTTTTCCATATCAAGGAAACTGAGGTACGTCTTTTTCTTCCTACATAATCTTTTATTTATTATATCGTTTAACGTAAAAATGTGATCTTGTGTACATCTACCAGGTCTAAAACCACTTTGCGATTCTTCTAATGTTGGTTCTATTATTTTTCTCAGTCTACTCTCTATTATTAGCTCATAAACTTTCATCACTGTACTTAACAGAGTTATTCCTCTATAGTTGTTGCAATTCTTGTTGTCACCCTTCTTATGTATAGGTACAATCAAACCAATTTCCCAGTCTGTAGGTATTTGTTCGTCTCTCCAAATCATTTGAAATATTTCTAATAACTTTTGTAATCCCATATCACCTATGTTTTTGATTATTTCTGCCGTAATTTTATCATGACCTGGTGCCTTTCCATTTTTTATCTTCCTAATTGTGTCAGTTAATTCATCCATTGTAATGTTTGGTATAAAGTCAACTACTTGCTCGCCCGTTCTTTCCTCATCTTCTGCACTTGTGCTGTGTGGTTCGTGTTGTAATAATTTCTGGAAATACTCTTTCCATCTTCTCATAGTGCTCACTTCATCAGTCAGTAGATCTCCATTCTGATCTTTTATTGATGTTACTTCTATATGTTTATTACCTCTTATTCCTTTTATGACCTTATAAAATAATTTCTGATTGCTTCTGCTATCATGTTCTAATTTGTCTCCATAATCTTTCACGGACTTTTGTTTCGCTGCTACTATTATATTTTTAACTCTTTTCCGCTGTTCTTTATATTGTTTATAATTTTCTTCTATCCGGTTACCTAAATATTTTCTCCACATCTCCTTTTTCTTGCGTGTGTGATTTCCTCCGACCACCATGCTGTTAATTTCTGTTTACTGTTGCTTTTGTGTATTCCACAAATTCTCTCTGCTGTTTTTATAATTGTGTTTTTGAATGTTTGCCACATCTGGTCCACTTGTAAGTTTTCCCATTTTTTCCTTCCTAATTCTTCGTTCAAAACATTTACGTATTTGTTGGCTACAGTTTTGTGTCTTAATCTGTATGATTTGATTGTGCTAAATTCTTTTGTTATTGCTCTTTGGTTGTGATCCTCTGTTACTTCGTCGAAATAATGATCACTACCTATCTCTGGACAGCGTTTTACTCTTACATCAGTGATTTTCCTTCTATTTTCTTTTTCTATCAGCACATAGTCTATTATGGATTTTTCACCTCTGCTAGGTCCTTCCCTTGTATACTTATAAATATCTTTGTGTTCATAGAAGGTATTTGTGACGATTAAATTGTATATTTGACCGTAGTCGAGTAGTCTCTTGCCATTATTATTTCTTTTCTTTTCCCCATATATTCCAATTACTGCCTTGTACTCATGATCTCTTTGCCCTACTCTCCCATTAAGATCTCCCGCTACTAATATGGATCCTTTGCTTCCTTCAGTCGCTATTGATAGTTCTTCCCAGAAAACAGCTTTTCGTTCTGCTCTTTCGTCTTCGTTCGTCCCATACATCGGTAGTCATTGAAACATACATAAATATCGCAATTTACTGTACATCGTTGAAATAGCTTGTGTATATTAAAGAGAGCCTCTATCGTACCCACTGCATTCCTAAAACCAAACTGTGTACGGATTTTTTCTTCGCACAATCTACACGTAATGTAACCTTTGGTGTATAGTTTTTAGAAATAATTTTAAAATATAGCTCATTAAGCTGATGGTCCTTAAATCACTACAGGATACGGAAAAACACTAAACTAAAACTAAAAACTGAATATCTGTTTTAAAATCGAATTTTTAACTTGATCTTTTTTACATCCACCGTTTTGCCACGTTAACATTGTATTATTCAACTTTACTATTTTCATACTATTACGTGGACGCTGGACCTTAATCTCATTTTTAATAAGGCATATCAGAGCAATCAGGGTTTTTGGATGTTGGCAAGGAAGGCTGTATCGTCCGCAAAGCAGAGATTGTTTATGTTTTCTTATTTATCTTATCTTATTTACTAAATCTAATACTACTGTAGAAATCCTGTATTTATTAAAACAAGACTTAATGATTCAAAATGCAAAAAATATAAATCTAAAAGCCTTTTTTTTCTTTTCGAGGGCAAGAGAAATATGGCAACAATGATTGATTGGATTCCAGGCAACACTCACGCGGTTGTATGTCGAAAATTTGTTTATTTTTATACCACTACCCCAGCTTGTTATTTTTTATGAGTTACCTGCCTTTGCAAAAAGGCATTTTTGGGGACGGAACACGGGGATAAGCCAAAGCAGAGGCGTATTAATAGCTTGAACTGGGGATTTTTAATTAATAGAAGCCGAACGAGTTCCATTTCATACACTGCTTTCTGGTTTTTTAGTTATTAATGATAATTATGATGCTTGTTGTAAATTTTTTGATTTTATTGATAAGTGGTTTGCTTACGTAATAGGCGTTTTTGTTGACCTGATGTCAGTAAAGGAAATTTGGGGTAATAGCTCTCGTGAAATATAAAAATTTGCGATGGTAAAATATCCGATATCATCCATCATATTGTTTATAACTTCGTCGCAAGTGCCCGTCAACTTTTACCGGTTGCATCTTAGGAACCACTACTCATAATTCAACTTTTTTTTATTTTCCAAAAGGGACGAAACGTCTTACATAAAAAATTGTATGACATTATTCTGAAAGTATAGCAGCAACAGAAAATGCCTAGGGAATGAAATGGAAGCGTTATAATACCCATACATAAGAAAGGAGATTATAATACCTCATTAGTTTTGGACCAGATAACAGCGAAACTACAGGGTAGCATTCCATGGTGCTTAATGTATGCTGATGATGTCGTGTTAGTAGGAAATAGTGAAAGAGACTTAGAACAAAAACTGGAACAGTGGAGACAAGCTCTGGAGGAAAAAGGTTTAACATTTAGTAGGACAAAAACAGAGTATTTGGAATGTTCATTTAAAGATGGAGTTACTAAAAATAAAATGGTATCTTTGGATGGTGAAATTATTGTGAAAAGCAATAGTTTTAAGTACCTAGGATCGGTATTACAGAGTAATGGAGAAATAGATGGAGATGCATGCAGTAGAATTAGGTCTGGATGGATGAAGTGGAAAGAAGCGAGTGGTGTGTTGTGTGACAGAAAAATTTCAATGAAGCTGAAGGGAAAATTCTATAAAACAGCCATAAGACCGGCTGTGATGTACGGAACTGAATTTTGGGTAGTGAAAAAAAAGAGGAACAACGAATGCATGTGGCGGAAATGAGAATGCTTAGATGGATGAGTGGAGTGACAAAGAAGGATAAAATTAGAAATGAGTATATTAGGGGAAGTCTAGGTGTGGCACAAATTGATGCCAAAATTAGAGAGCATAGGTTAAGATGGTTTGGTCATGTTCAACGTCGAGACGTTAATCACCCAATACGAAGAACAGCTGAAGTGCAGATTCCTGGAAGGAGTCGGAGAGGAAGACCAAAGAAGACCTGGGGGAGACGATAAGGCAGGACATGTTGGTTAAGGGAATTAACACTGATATGACCCAAGATAGAATTGTGTGGAGAAATGCAATTAGTGAAGTCGACCCCGCATAGGGATAAGGCAAAGAGAATGATGACATAAGAAAGGAGATAAAGAACAACTTCGAAACTATAAACGCATATTAGCATACCATACAAAGTTCTATCAACTAACTTGCTAAAGAGGCTCACTCCGTATTCGGAAGATATTCCAGGCGACTACCAATGCAGCTTTCGTGTTGGAAGGCCAACAATATATCAAATATTTACACTTGCATTCATCCGAAATACACACCAAATTTTCGTAAATTTCCAGCCAGCATATAATTGAATAAAAAGAAGCAGAATATGGCTAGCAGTGTTAGAAATGGGAATACCAAAAAAATTGGTGGATGTGAACTCAAATGTGCATGACAGACTGTGACAGACTCATATGCACAAGTGAAAATAGGAAATAGAACATTGGTCGATGCCATTTAGTATAACATCAGGCCTTAGATAAGAAGACATCTTATCACCATTGCTATTTAATCTAGCCTTAGAATATGCAATAAGTAAAATTAATGTCATCTGAGCTGACAAGAGGATTAGCGAATCGAGAATCAAAACTATTGTTGGTCTTTGATGATGATCTAGATGCAGAGATGGTGAGAGAAGTATTTTCATAACTCGAATACGAAACAGGTAGTCTGGGCCTTCAAATAAATAGAGAGAAGATAAAATACATGCTAGTAACTAAAAATCCAAGACCAGGAGTTAGATAGAACATAAACTATTAATAACCACAACTTGGAAGTGGTAAAAGAGTTTATATATCTGGGGGCGGTAATCACAGGCGACAACCAGATAGATGAAGAGGCCTCAACAAGGATAGTTGTGGGGAATAGAGCATTATAGAGCTCAATCATCATTATTAGGATCTAAGCTACTAAAAAGAAAATCTAAATTAAGACTGTACATTTACATGTCACTTATAGACCAGGGCGCATCTGTAAAAATATTAGTACATTTGGATGTTGAGAGGTGACTCATATTTTTTTGCAGAAAATGCTTGAAAATAATTTAATGATATTTGAGTTATCCTCCCACTCCAAAAGGTCCGGAACATTGTTTAAATAATCAAAATATCAAAAAATGAAGGAAAAAATTCGATTTTGTTCTTCGTTTTTTGATTATAACTTTAAAAGTATTCATTTTCCAGAAAAGTTGGACTAAAATAAAAGTTGCGTAATTAAATTTCCTCCAAGATAGGATTAGTTTAAAATTTTAAGATTAGTTACCATTGTTACAAAATAGCAATAATTGTGAAAAAAACATATAAAACAAGTATTCGCATTTTACGTTTTTTAACTATTTATGCTACACTTAGGACCTTCATATTTCACCTAGAAAAACTTTATGATGTAATAAAATAATGCTGTAAATTTCATTAAGATCGGTTTAACAGATTTTGCAAAATAAATTTTGCAATCCAGCTTTCGCAAAAAAAAGGTAGCAGGTTGAAAATGTTTTTTGCATATAGAAGAATACTGTACCTTTCATTTGGAATTTGCAAAATTGAAATCGGGTAACTACCACGGCGTCAGGATTTTTTTAAATAAACATTAATTTTTGGTGCTACGCGCAGGACAGCGGTGTTCGATTCACACAAGTTGATTTCCACCAAAATTTTTTCCAATCTGTATTTAATATATTATTTTCTTACTCTATATTTTGTTGTATTTTAATATTTTAGTTCCACAAAAATCAAACTAATTTGATTGTTGTTTGTGAGATATTGTTTAAACAATTGCATATGTTTAAAAATAATAAACTTTCATTCTCTAAGTTAAAATATATGAACAAAGTTTTTGCTAAAAAAAGTGATATTTCAAAGGGCACAGTATGTGTTTATTTTTCCAATAACAAATTTATTTATTTATATCGAAATGTACTAAATATTAAAATTTATCAATAATTATCAAAGGTCATTGGAATGCCCAATCAGAGCAAACGTATTCGCTGTCCTGCAGGTAGCACCATCAATTAATGTTTATTTCCTGACACCTTGGTAGTTGACCGATTTTAATTTTGCAAATTGCAAATAAAAGTTAGAGTATTCTTCTATATGTAAAAAAATTACAACTTGCTACCTGCTTTATTTTCAATCCTGCAACATTTTGAAAATATGATTTTTTTGCGAAAGCTGGATTGCAAAATTTATTGAACCGATCTTAATGAAATTTATAGTGTTGTTTTATTATATCATAAAGTTTTCCTGGGTAAAATATGAAGGTACTAAGTGTAGCATAAATGGATAAAAAACGTAAAATGTGAATACTCGTTTTTTTATGGTTTTTTCGCAATTATTGCTATTTTGCAGCAAGGGTGACATTTCTTAAAATTTTTAACCAATCCTATATTATAGAAAATTTAATTACGAAACTTTTATGTTAGTGCAACTTTTCTCGAAAGCGAATACTTTTAAAGTTATAATCAAAAATCGAAGAAAAAATTGTAATTTTTCCTTCATTTTTTGACATTTTAATTATTTAAACAATGTTCCGGACCTTTATGAGTGGGAGAATAACTCAATTATTATTATATGAGTTAATTTCAAGCAATTTCTACAAAAAAATATGAGTCACCTCTGAACGTCCATCTCATAACAGATGCGCCCTGGACTATTATTAGCCTAGTTGTTACATATGAACGTAAAACATGGACTCTACATCAGCGGGAAATATATAAGCTGCTCGTATTTGAAAGAAAGGTTCTCGGGATGATATTTGGCACTCAAAGAGATGAATTGACAGGCTAGAGGAGAAGGCGCCGTATTGCTGAATTGGTAACTCTGTGTGGTACTGAAAACATCGCCAGACATATATAAAACCTAACCGGATAAGATGGATGACCCATGTGGTAAGTTCAGAGAAAGACAGAGTGTTAATAAAAGTATTTTTTGAGAGAACAGTCGGTAGAAGATCAGTAAGCTGTCCCAGAAAAAGATGGAAGGACGATGTTGAAGACAATTTATCTAGGATTGGGATACAACAATTGGAAATGGAAGTACAGCCAGTCAAAAGGAAGAAGAAAAAGTTATCACACAACTTTTTTCGGCAAAAAGCAAAATACCACCGCTCGCATCCAAATATACTCGTTTGTTTACAGGTCCCCTGGTCTATTAGGGCCCAAAGTCAAACTTAAAATTTTTGTCTAATAATAATAATAATAATAGCTTTATTTTTAATAGCTTTAAATCTGGAGCTTTATTTCCCAACAGTTTCCCATTTACAGGACAACGATAAAAATTTTACATAATTTATAACGCCTATAGGTAAGATAAAGATTTAAGCAGTAGTACAAAAAAAATAACATTAATAATACAAGTTAGACAAAAATTAATATAAATTAGTCAAACAGAAAAAGAAAATAAATGAATAAAAAAATTAGTGCTTATTTCAGACACTAAATAGCTACTTTTATAAAGTTCCTTTAAGAACATGAAAAAATGTCACAATGCTTACCAATAACATTAAAATTTCTACACATTACATTAATAGGAGCCTTACATAGAATATTTGTACGAGCTCTTGTACACCTAAATAATACATTTGTTAGGTGTTGCAAATTAAAAATTGGCTATTTAGATGTAGTTTTTTACAAGTTAATATATGTGTTGTTTGTCAATTTTTGTTTGTGCAGTCAAGTAACATCGTTGTTTTTTGTCATATATTTTTTTAAATTCCAATGAACACTGCACAAATTTAACTACAAGTATCTCATACACACACATTAGAATTGAGGGAGATACAATTCTAGAACACCTAGGCAGCCGATAAACATATTGAAGACCAAATGAGTTTGAAATCTGATAAGACACAAGGGCTTTTTTGTCACAATTCTTACAACGAATTGTACACTGTGTATTTCTTGTACTGATATCCTTGTTTCTGAGGGCCTGATGATGGCATACAAAATGTAAATGCCGAAACCGGCCGCCCACATACTGTTGTTAATAAAACCTTTAAAAGATTATGAGCATTAGACTCCTTATTTCGTAGTATTTCTATAGTTTTCTATTTCTGACTTCAACCCAGCCTTAAATATCGGACACACCCTTGCTTCCTTCCATAGTTCTGGATACTTCATTTTTTGTTGTACGGATAAGTTTATAATTTTGGTTAAAGATATGACAAACGCACCAGCGCAATATTTAATAAGAAACAAGGGAATCTTGTCAGGGCCCGATGTCATCTTATCTTTTAACTTTCTGATAGCAGCATTTATTTCATCCTCTGTAACCGATTGAAAATTAATGGATGTCATATATGGGTTTATTGGATAATTGCAACAACCTTCATCATCAGAAACTAAATAAACACTACTGAAAAATTCCGCAAAAGCATTCACTATGGCTTGCGGATCGTTGTAATCACTTCCCTCAAAACTCATGTTGCCCGGAATTCGTGATGACTTATTTCTAGAGTGAATGTAAGACCAGAACTTAGTTTTGTCTTGAGAAATATTTGTTTGAATATCCTCCAAGTAATTGTCATATGCCACCTTTACCTGATATTTTATTAGTCGTCGTAATCTTTTAAACTCAATAAAATCGGAATGAATTTTAGATTTTTTATATTTGCGTCGGAATTTAACTTTTAGTTTTATGTTTTTTATAATAGGGGAATTAAACCAAGGTGGATATTTATGAGCATGATTTTTGTAAACCGGAATATGCTTATTTACTAATGTTTATTATGACACCCTTTATTTAATAAGAAAGAATCTTTCTGATATTACAGCTATATTTAAAATTATAATGAACTTCAAAATTTTGAAAGCGTCTTCGAAATCCCCGGCAAAGAAATAATTTCTGATCTATTGTAAATACCAAGGATCTCTACTCCAGACGTGCTGACGTATCCCTTTATGAAATTCCAAACTTTGCCAGTAACAGGATTTGCATAAGTCTTTTTTTGAAATAGAATACAGATTAAATCACAATTGAGAATCCAGATAAAAATTGTGTGCCCTGAATCATATCTCATTATGCCAACCATTCATATTATGTAAATCAATATTTTATAATTCCAAGAGAATTTCAATTTCTATAGAGATATTTTATATTGAGTCTCCTCTTCTTACTTCTTTAGTATTTCAGTGGAGTCAGCGGTGTTTGTAGTACAGGCGTTACGTGAATGGGAATAATGTCCTTTTATCACAATACAATTTGTAGCTGGATTGAGAATAATATCACTACATTCTATGTGGCAATTCTCCTAATCGCGTTTTAGACCGGGCAGTATCGTCGCCCCGATTTTTTTGCACAAACTTACTCAAAAAGAGGTCCTTATAACATATCCACAGGGTGCCGGGCGGTGCCGTGGTCGAAAAATTTTTTAAACAATTTTTTTTAAACAAATTCACAAAAATAATTTTTTATTTTCAAATTTTTTTTGGATAATTTGGGTCATTCTGAGCAAAAAAGGTCTCTTGTCATTTTTCTCTAAAATTGATTGTTGTCGAGTTATACGCGATTAAAAATTTGAAAAATGCGAAAATTGCCATTTTCAAGGCTTCATAACTCGATTAAAAATGATTATTATGAAATTCAAAAAGTGACAAAAACAAGATTCAAATACCTTCTTCAACGTCCTGAAGATATTTTTGTCACTATTTTATTACAAAGCTGTTATTTTTAGTTATTAACAATTAGCGGTATAGTCCAACTGTATCGTCGCCCCCGTTAGCGGAACTATTTCGATTCGATTTTTTTGCACAAACTTACTCAAAAAGAGGTCTTTATAACATATCTACAGGGTGCCGGGCGGTACCGTGGTCGAAAAATTTTTTAAACAATTTTTTTTTAAACAAGTTCACAAAAATAATTTTTTTATTTCCCACAATTTTTTTTTGGATAACATGGATCATTGTGAGTAAAAAAGGTCTTTGGTCATTTTTCTATAAACTTGACTGTTGTCGAGTTATACGCGATTAAAAATTTGAAAAATGCGAAAATGGCCATTTTCAAAGTTTCATAAATTCATAACTCGATTAAAAATTATTATTATGAAATTAAAAAAGTGTCAAGATCAAGATTCAAATACCTTCTTCAGCGTCCTGAAGAGATTTTTGTCATTATTTTATTACAAAGCTGTTATTTTTAGCTATTAACTTAACAATTAGCGGTATAGTCCAACTGTATCGTCGCCCCCGTTAGCGGAACTATTTCGATTAGATTTTTTTACACAAACTTACTCAAAAAGACTTCTTTAGAACATATCCACAGGGTGCCGGGCGGTGCCGTGGTCTAAAAATGTTTTAAACAATTTTTTTTAAACAAATTCACAAAAATAATTTTTTCATTTCCAACAATTTTTTTTTAGATAATTTGGGTCATTGTGAGTAAAAAAGGTCTCTCGTCATTTTTCTCTAAACTTGACTGTTGTCGAGTTATACGCGATTAAAACTTTGAAAAATGCGGAAATGTCCATTTTCAAGGCTTCATAACTCGATTAAAAATTATTATTATGAAATTCAAAAAGTGACAAAATCAAGATTCAAATATCTTCTTCAACGTCTTGAAGAGATTTTTGGAATTATTTTATTACAAAGCTGTTATTTTTAGTTATTAACAATTAGCGGTATAGTCCAACTGTATCGTCGCCTCCGTTAGCGAAACTATTTCGATTAGAAACAAACTTATTCAAAAATAGGTCCTTATAACATATCCACAGAGTGCCGGGCCGGTGGTCGAAAAATTGTTTAAACAATTTTTTTAAACAAATTCACAAAAATAATTTTTTAATTTCCAACAATTTTTTTAGATAATTTGGGTCATTCTGAGCAAAAAAGGTCTCTTGTAGTTTTCGTCTCAAATTTATTGTTGTCGAGTTATACGCGATTTAAAATTTGAAAAATGCGAAAATGGCCATTTTCAAGGGTTAGTAACTCGATTAAAAATTATTATTAAGAAAGTCAGAAAGTGACCACGTCAAAGTTTAAAACTTTGTTTTGTTTACTTATTTTTTTTGCGAATTTATTCAATTTTTCGTCAACTATCGCCAAGTTAAATGCATAATATTTTATAATAGAATCAATCACGGCAATTATTCTAATTGATGCGCTCAACAATTAAACATAACATAATTTTAATAAAAAATAGGTAAATTAAACATTTTTTAACAAATAAAATAGTAATATTAATCGAGTTATTAAGCCTTAAAAATGGCCAGTTTCGCATTTTTCAAATTTTTAATCGCGTATAACTCGACAACAGTCAATTTTAGACAAAAATGACAAGAGACTTTTTTGCTCAGAATGACCCAAATTATCTAAAAAAAATTTTTGGAAATAAAAAATTATTTTTTTGAATTTGTTTAAAAAAAATTGTTTAAAAAAAATTGTTTAAAACATTTTTAGACCACGACACCGCCCGGCACCCTGTGGATATGTTATAAGGACCTCTTTTTGAGTAAGTTTATGCAAAAAAATCTAACCGAAATAGTTCCGTTACCGGGGGCGACGATACAGTTGGACTATAGCGCTAGTTGTTAATAACTAAAAATAACAGATTTGTAATAAATTAATGACAAAAACCTCTTCAGAACGCTGAAGAAGGTATTTGAGTCTTGATTTTGTCACTTCTTGAATTTCATAATAATCATTTTTGATCGAGTTATGAAGCCTTGAAAATGGCCATTTTCGCATTTTTCAAGTTTTTAATCGCGTATAACTCGACAACAGTCAATTTTAGAGAAAAATGAAAAGAGACCTTTTTTGCTCAGAATGACCCAAATTATCTAAAAAAAATTTTTGGAAATAAAAAAATTATTTTTGTGAATTTGTTTAAAAAAATGTTTAAAAAATTTTTCGACCACATCACCGTCCAGCACCCTGTGGATATGTTATAAGGACCTCTTTTTGAGTAAGTTTGTGCAAAAAAATCGAATCGGAATAATTGCGCTAGCGGGGGCGACGATACTGCCCGGTCTATTTAGAATTGATAATAAATAGTAAGGTCCTGAAACTTTTTTCTTGTTGCATATTTAATTTAAATATTATTATATGGGATTGTACCACAATTATTGGTGTAAGAACTGAAAATTAGATGTATAAATAATTTTTTGACGTTTGACCTCCATTCCACAAATCGTTTTCAAAAAAGTTATTCTAAAAATTCTGGTAAGATCTTTAGAATAACTTGGTCCCCCAACTTCTTCATCTTGACTGGCCTTACAACCCCAGGGAGTCTTATATACTGAAGCCCTTTATATTCTACCACCTTGCGCTTCCATTTCCCACTATTGTACCCCAGTCCTAAATAAGTCGGTTTCAACATCCTCCTTCCGTCCTTCCATATTTTTCTGGGACGGTCTATTCATCTTCTACAGTCTGGTCTCTCAAAAACACTGTCTTTAACACTCCATGATCTTCTGATCTCCTTTAGATATTTAAACTCTTCTACTACTCTACTTCTTGTGGTCATTAATAGTTATGTTCTGCCTACCTCTTGGTCTTGGATTTTTAGTTACTAGCATCTATATCTATTTTGTCTTCTCTTCATTTATTCGACGGCCCAAACTACCTGTTTCTTCCCCGAGTTGTGAAAACACCTTTCTCGCGTCTCTTGTAGAATGAGCGACTGCATCTAGATCATCAGCAAAGGCCAACAATATAGGCCAGGAACCGAAGCTTTTCACCTCGCAATTTTTACAGAATGGATCGATTTGCTTGAAAATTTGAGAATAAGTAGTGGATAGTCCCAGGATCAAAATCTATATGATTCCGAAAGGCGCTTTTACTATGGGGGTGGTTGCCACCCCATCTCGGGGGTGGAAATTATTTATTATATTTTGAACGCAAAAGTTGATAAAAACATTCATTCTAAGCAAAAAATGTTCTATACATTTTTTTAAAAAATTAATAGTTTTCGATTTATTCGCTATCGAAAGTGTTAGTTTTGTATAGAAGAAATCAATGTTTTTCGATATACTCATTTACGATTCACTCAATTTTTGTCGCAGAAAAATTTTTTTCAAACCGAGTTCTTGGGAATTAAATGACCTAAAACTTTATATTAAAACCTTTTTTCGTATCTCTGATGGTAATCTTTCTATTTTACCAAACTTCAAAAATTCGTTATTCGCTTTTAACTCCAGTCTCTTAAAAACTAATCATTCTAAGCCAGTCAAACTTCTAGAATCTATTAATAATACGTAAATAAATAAGAATGAATAAGGCTAATGACTAAAAACACCGACAACTTACATTATTATGCTTCCAATTGGATATATCCTTTTTTTTCAAAAAAATATATTGATTTTTTAACCGTAACTTTTTAATTTTTTATATTAGAAAGTTTGGTAAAAATAATGTTGTAGGTTTTTACAAAATATATAAGCTTATTGATATTAAATCTTTTTAAAATCCTCCGTCACGAAAAGAGGTGATTTTGAAAGTGTTGGTAGAGGTGGTTTTTGCATGTTATTACAAGTTTTAATTGTCAATAGCTCACTCAATTTTTGCCGTAAAAAAATTGTTTTCAAATGACATTCTTGGGAATTAAATAAGATACAATTTCATACTTAAATGTTTTTTCGTATCTCTGATGCTAATCTTACTATTCTGAAGAAAAGTTAATTTTTTGCCAAACTACAAAAATTCGTTATTCGCTTTTAACTCCATTTTTTTAAAAACTAATCATTCTAAGCCGGTCAAACTTCTAGAACCTACTAATAATACCAAATTAGGTTAGATAAAAAATACCAAATTAGGTTAATGACCAATTTTAATTAGGGTGGTGATTACGGGGTTGCTTTCGATCACTTTTTCGCTGAAGAAAATTGGGACTGACATTCTTTTCCTTGTAAGTCACTTAATTTTTGAGCTAGAGACTTTTTTATTTCTGGAGATAGATATTTTTAAGTACTTTAAATTAGTTTGAACAAGCTGTCCTCAAAAAATGCACAGTTTTCCCGTCTGTTGACTTTGAAACTACAATACTTAGCATTTGACGAAGAGGAGCCAACATATAATAAAATATAGCTCGATTACTGTTGGTCTTAAAAAAAAATTAAAAAATGGTTTTGTTTATTTTTTGAAAAGGTACATTTTTGTCAAGTAAAGTTGTTTTGATAAAACGAAAACTTTTGGAGTTATTACCATAAAACTTGTTAAAAACATTGATTTTTTCGATATAAAACTAACACTTTCGATAGCGAATAAATCGAAAACTATCAATTTGATAAAAAAAATGTATAGAACGTTTTTGGCTTAGAATGAACGTTTTTACCAACTTTTGCGATTAAAATATAATAAAAAATTTCCACCCCCGAGATGGGGTGGCAACCACCCCCATGGCAAAAGCGCCTTTCGGCATGATATAGATTTTGATCCTTGGACTATCCACTACTTATTCTCAAATTTTCAAGCAAATCGATCTATTCTGTAAAAATTGCGAGGTTTTGTCCTATTTTAAGCTTCATTACTTGGACTAATAGTTTTGATCCATATATATAATATCGGTTCACGTTCTTCGACGTCTTCCGATTTCCAATTTCCATCTTGTTCTGTCATTCCATAGATCGGTCTCGAGTTCTCTCTCCATGATTTCTTTATCAACTCCATCTCTCCATCTTCTTCTAGGCCTTCCTGGTCTGCGCCTTCCTCATGGTTGCCATCCGAGGATCTCTCGTGGCATTATCCTTACTATTCTCCGGCATTATCCTTACGTGTCCGTACCAGCTGAGTTGTTTCGTCCTGATGTCGTCAACAATAGAATATGTTGTAGTTTTGATCCTCGATACGCAAATCACCTTATTGCATATTTTAATGTCAAACGGTAGCCAAAAAACAATGGTGATAAGGGGTCTCCTTGTCTAAGTCCTGATGTTTTGACCAATAGTTTTGGTCGTTGTTGTACGCTGGGACTAATGTCCTGTGTCTTTCCTAGGTTTGTCCATAATCCGCGGTTGAGGAAAGGTCTCATGACAACCCCTCCCTGTTGATTTTAGTATAATCTTCTAAGATACTCACGTGTCTCAAGTTGGGGTTATGTCACGGTAACTAACTCAAAATTATTCATCCGCTCACAAAATCTATAGTTTTAAATCCGTCTTAGACGATGGTTTTTCATAAAACCAAACTATTTTATGGCAGATGAATCTGGATTAGCAAAATACAATTTAATTTTGCAATGCCGAGCACTGTCGTCAAGACAAAAGCAATTCATTGACAGACCGGATGTCATCCGTCTTCCCTTAGGTCATTCGATTCCAAAGCGAACATCGAAGCACGGAACCACGGTTGACTTAGTCACGTGACAAGAACCTATACAAAGACTGTGAGTCAGAAAAAGATAGCGGTACACACATTTCTATGTTCTCAGACATTCCTAAAACAACTCAACAGACCCATTTTGCGAACGAACCAACTATTTTATAAGAACTACCATAGGCGTAACCAGGGGGTTTTGAAGTATTTAAATGTCTTGTGAAGGTTGCATAATAAATCGTAAAACAATTTCTAGCAGTGCTAGCCACAGTCTGCTTCTTTTTATAGAATGATATGCTTGCTGGAAATCTACGAAAATATGGTGTACATCTTGGTTGAATTCCCTTAATGAGCATAACTATTCATTTTGTGGAACCTTGTGAAGATTGTTTTAATTATTGGTGGATGTTGAACAGTAGGTTGATGAGTTAATTATCACGGTTCAAATTTTTGTTCCCGTATTTAGTTGCATGTTGGTGTGTTGCGTTATTTCTAACTAGTACTCTCAGCCTTCATCAAGGGCTGCTACATACCAAGAAGCATCTGCCATTATCCATAGTGTTTTGGACTGATATGTTTGTAAACAAGGATCCCGATAATACACAAGGACTACTAAAATTAAAGGGTATCGGATCAATAGCAATAATCACAAAGATAATCAACAACATATACAACCCTGGAGAAGTACCAACAGAATGGCTGAAATCTGAGTTTATTGCACATCTAAAAGAACCCGGAGCCAAATAATGTGGAGAATGCCCTACGATAAGCCTCATAAGTCATCTCCTAAAACTGGTTCTAAAGATAATCCGTAAGAGAATTTATAAGATGTGTGAAATTTAGAATGTTTTTCTATTCTTAAAATCCCTTGTTTGTTCTGCTATACGCTTGTTAAAAGTTCTACCAGTTTAATCGATGTAAGTTACCACATGTAACTGTTACATGTGGTAATTTTACTAAATAAACCTGCTAGCCAATTTGCTGTTATCTCTTCTAAAGCTGTCCGCATTTTCCCAATAATATCATCTGGTCCACGAGATTTACCTTTTTTTATATTTTGAATAAATTGCTTTGAATAAACAACCCTTTCCTGTGGAGCACTAGGATTTTGGTTATTTTTTTAGCCAATCATATATTTTATTTTTATAGTTAACTATTTAGATAGGAAATAAGCCACAAATGAATTGAAAAAATAATTTTATTAACGTTTCGACGCCCAAATCGGGTGTCGTTTTAAAAAAAAATTTTTTCAATTTAATTGTGGCTGATTTTCCATCTAAACAGTTAATTTTAAAAATGCCACAAGGAAATAGCTTCAGAACAACATTTTATTTTTTACTTTATATACATTTACAAATGCATTTTTACTTTTGTAGTTTTAATTAAGTCTACAAGCGTATTGAAACACCACCTAATAAATTTACATTCGCCAAAGATTTCCTCTTTCATCCCTTTTAAGACCTCATGGCTCACAGCCGCAAATAAAACTTTTATGAAACAGAACTCCTTCCGCACGGAAATAAAATCGAGATCTCATCCTGAGAGGCCCAACCTTAAATTTGCAGCTATCTTATCAATTCCTAACCACAATCGCAGATACACCATTTATACCAGGAAGGCTGCCTACAAACACTTGGAATTATTATTAAAGTAAGACTTTTAAGGACGCTAGGGACCGACCGTCCTAAATAATGTGTAGTTTACGGCCCAATCTGACGTTTTATAGCTCTTTTCTGCTTTGGCTCAGGTCTGCTGATGGCTCGATATTGGCTTGCTTCGTAGCACGGGTGAAAAATACTGAATCAAAGTATGTACCGTTTTTATTTTGCAGGTATGCACAAAACGAATTATGTTGTGGTTGTTTAAAAAATATTAGATACCTATGTTTTGTAATAAAGTATACTTCAAAATTGGTTATGTTTAGTTAATCGATATTCTTCTTCTTCCTCAAGTGCCCTTTCCGCTACTAACGTTGGCTACTTACATGTCAATTTGGATCCGGCTAACGGCACGTGTGAATAATTCGACCGATGTCAGCCTGAAAGATGTCCATAGATTTTGGAACCACGAGTATGTTCTCCTGCCTGGCCCACGTCTGCTTTCTATTTCTCCTTGAGAATCAGTTGAAGTAGACCGCACTTTTAGAAGGAAAATCCTTCGTATATTTTGGTTTATTCTAACCTCGAATTAAAATTTATGGAGCCAAACCAACCAAGAAAATGTCATAAAGAAAATAAGACGAAGAAAATGGAGATGGTTAAGCCACACACTCCGTAGAACCCTAGATGATATTGCCAGGACACCGCTTGAATATCAAACGTTAGAGGAAGCGCAAAAAAACTTGGAAAGGGCAATAATGAAAGAGGGAAAAAATGGAAAAATCCTAGCTGGAAATCACTAGCAAGCAATAGAATTCACTGGAGAATTTCGTGAAATTTTCATGGAGTCGTTCATACAAAACACTTTATAGTTTTTTTAATGTTTTAAAAACTGTAAAGTTACACAAAAATTAGAGTAAATATTTCAACCAAAAACAAACAACTACCACCGAACACTAATCTTTACTATTTTAATTGTTTGGTGATTTAAATTTCACCGATGGCTTCATTTGATTATGTTGATGGTTACTGTTTCTGTCCCTAAGTAGGTGGTAGTGATTTAACTGTGAGATTGTTGAAAGGGCTTGAAAGGTACAATATCTTCTACGGGTTTCATGAATAATTGGTTCGACTCTTAGCTTATTAGACTATTATTATCGCAATATGAGGAATGATGTAATTTTTATTAATTGTACCTATATGATGCGAAAGTGATAAATCTGGCTCAAATTATGAATGCCAGTTCTTTTATTTAGGGTCGATGAATGTTTGAGAATATGAAACATTTCAAGAAGGGATGTTTTATGATAATTTTAGAGTTTGGATAGTATTTTGATATTTTTGAAATCGATTTGATGTGTAGTTCAAATAGCATATAGTGCAAGGGCACAAGAGGGTTTGCAAAGCCTAATATCGCTTTTGTCAGAAGTTATATTACCTTGAAGAGAGCGGCTGGTCTGGCCAAAGTTAAATCTGGATATGGGATAGACAACATTATTATGTTCTAAAGGACTCAAAAGAGTTTTGGACTTGAAAACACCTTTCCTACAGTTTTGGTGTCTCTCAGACCTATTTAAATGAGTAAGTTCTTGAAGAGTTTGGTAAGCTTTTTCGTGATTTGTGGGAAGTATGTGAGAGAAGTATATTTTGTGGCTCGTGCTGGGCTGAACAGGGAATTTTTTAACGCCATGTTATTAGAAATGGACGAAATGGCGAAATTGTTCACCATTAGGTGTTTCTGAAATGCACCTAATGGTGAAACATTTCAGTAGCATAATTACATTTTTTATATATAGTGAGTCTGATTCTTGATAAGCATTGTACAAGTGAAAAGTTGTATCAGCTTCGCCAAGGAGGATTAAGTCACCAGGAATTTGACAGTTTTAACCCTGTTTAAAAATTCTTTGTTGTTAGTAATTATGGGATGCTCGTTTAATCATATGTTGGTTTAACGGTGAATATTTTCGATAAAAATTTTATCAAGCCCTTGACTTTTAGTCGATCATCCCAACTAAAAAATTTTCCTTTTCCGATACCAACAATTCTGCAGGGATCTGATATTTTATAACATAGATAAGTTGTATATTACATGAGTCTAGGATTGAAAGAACAATTTGAACTCTGTCAGTTTGAGAAAAATATGTTTTGGAACTGGATCCGAAATAAATAGTTCGTCGATTATATAGCCCTACAAATTTTCGGAGGAATATTGGAAATTGTGGTGATAGCAAAATTCCAGGGACAGGAGTTAGGATTTAATATTGTATAGGATATTGAATCTGGAATATGAATTTGTTAAAGTTTGCAACTATAAATTATTTATTGATATAAAAGTAATATTATAAAGAATATTGAATAATTTTTAGCAATTTTTATTTATTACTACCTAAACAATTT
The DNA here is from genome assembly GCF_917563875.1 of Diabrotica virgifera virgifera. NCBI lineage: Eukaryota > Metazoa > Arthropoda > Insecta > Coleoptera > Chrysomelidae > Diabrotica > Diabrotica virgifera. Next base: position 247,164,980 of record NC_065449.1, read on the forward strand.
GTTACTGCTGCATAATTTTTTCTAATGCTATAAACACTCCAGAAACCTAGCTACAAGTCTTTGGGTCTCGTAGTATTAATCAAAGTAACAACTGAAGAAGATATAAGATATAGACTAGGACAAACAAGAGACAGCATATGAAAATTGAATCCGGTACCGGTAGATAAGAATATCATATTAATCATAAACAAAAAAAAAAAGAATTATGACACCATGACTAGAAGTATCCTCAGTTGGGTGTGAAAATTGGATAATAAATAAGACAACCAAAAACAAAATAAGACCAACATAGATGGAAGGAGAAGCTGCAAAGTAACAGGAAGAAATAGAATAAATAACATAGATATTAAGAAAAGAATGGGAATGAACTCAGATATAATAGATTACATAGAACAGAAGAGATTAACCTGGTACTGACATGTCAGAAAAAGAGGCCAAAAATGCTGGATAAACAGAATAGCTAGAAGGAAGAGAGACAGACCATTCAGAGAGACAGATCTCTCAGATATGAAGTGGCCGCAATGGAAAGCAATGGAAAGAAAAAATCGGCAGGAAAGGGGACTGGCAAAACAGAATGAACTAGAGAGAACGGTTGAGGGAAGGAATACAGTAAAAACTGTGGAAATCCTTAGTATACAGGGTGAGTCATGAGGAACTGTACATACTTCTACCTCGTATAGAGGCTCCTATGGGGAATAACAAATGACCATTAAAAAGTGTCTGCTCCCCTTGTTTAATAATATACAGGGCGAGTCTCGCATTTTGACAGAAATTTATATTCGTCATAATTTCTGAACGGTCAGATCGATGTGTCTCTTATTTTTGTCAATCGTTACACTATTCAACTGATTTATTCAAACTAGAGAAAAAATTAGGTTCGGCTTTAAAAAATTAGTTCGTTTGGATCTTAGAAAAAATTTCACCCTGTATACGCTTTTTGAAAACTAATATGAATTTTACAAATTAGACAAATAGGCAATTAAAATGGCATATTTATTTTTTCCCCACACGATTACTAATTTTTTTATTAAAAAATCAAATTTTTCAAAATCGGAATTTTAACCTAAAAATGAAAAAAAAAAGATGAAATCACGGTTTAACTCGCTACAACGTTCCATTTTAAATAGCAAAAATTAAGTGAAAAAATTTAAAATTTATCTATTTGATCACGTCTATGTTAAACTATAGAGCCCAAAGAGAAGTGTTATCGGGAGTTTTAGATCTAGACGTGTTATACATAGAAAAAAAAAATGGTGAAACTTTTAGTTTTAAGAAAAACGTTGTTTAATTTTTTTTATGTTTATGGTAAAATTGCGATTTTGACAAATTTGATTTTTCTGTGGGGAAAAAAATAAATATGCCATTTTAATTGCCTATTTGTCTAATTTGTAAAATTCATATTAGAGTTTTCAAAAAGCGTATACAGGGTGCAATTTTTTCTAAGACCCAAATGAACTAATTTTTTAAATCCGGACCTGATTTTTTTTTTTTTAGTTTAAATACATCAGTTGATTGGCTGGTAACATAAATCAAATATTTTTTTAAAAAAATTAATTTTTGTAATAAAAGTAAATTTTTTTAAATCTATGGTTCACTTTACCAAATTTTTAATTCATAGTCAAATTTGATTTTTTTATAAAAAATTAAGTAATCGTGTGGGGAAAAAATGAATATGTCATTTTAATTGCCTATTTGTCTAATTTGTAAAATTAATATTAGAGTTTTCAAAAAACGTATACAGGATGAAATTTTTTCTAAGACACAAACGAACAAATTTTTTAAAGCCGGACCTAATTTTTTTTAGTTTGAATAAGTCAGTTGATTAGGTGGTAATAGTGTAACGATTGATCAAAATAAGAGACACATCGATCTGACCCTTCAAAAATTATGACGAATATAAATTTCTGTCAAGATGCGAAACTCATCCTGTATATTATTAAACAATGGGAGCAGACACTTTTTAATGGTCATTTGTTATTCCCCATAGGGGCCTCTATACGAGGTAGGAGTATGTACAGTTCCTCATGACTCACCCTGTATAGAGTGAGGCAGATAACTGGCCTATTAGAAATATCTCGAAAACTAAAGGCAACAGAATCATGAAAATTAGAATAAAGGGGTCTTGAAGGATGATCTATTAAAGGAAAATATTTTTATCTCTTTGCAACTTCCGGTTATACCGGAAGTTGCTTATAACTTCGTTTTTTAAATGGGACACGTTTTTATGAGCTTTTGTAATATCGTACAGGGTATTTTAAGAGATATTTACGGTTTTTTATTAATTTCGTAGCAACATTCACACCCTGTAGAATTGTAATACATAGTTTGACATTAAAAACACTGCTTACGTTTAAGTGATTTCTAATATAGTCTACTATTGTTAAGAATCATTAGTATAGCTAGTTTTGAAATTATAGTATACAGGGTTGGTCGAAACTCGGAATGAATATTTTCTGAGTTTTCTTAAATGGAACACCCTGTATTTTAGTATTGTAATGAAATGATATTTTATGGTACTTTTTTATTTTATAAGTATTCCCTATACCTACCTGCTTTAATTTGTGAGTTATTAATGATTCAAACTAAACATTAATTGCAACTGCAACCAAAAATACGTAAAATTTTATTAGGTTAGCAGTGAAAATATTCTATCACAAATAATTTTTCAGAAATAAATACATATTCATCCAAACTGATCCTTAAAATTACCAATAATGGTTTAGCTATCAAAATACCTACGTAGTTAAGATTGTTGGTGCAATTAACAATTAAGCACAAATTAAAGCAGTTAGGTATAGGGAATGCTTAAGAAATAAAAAAGTACCATAAAATATCATTTCATTACAATACTAAAATACAGTGTGTTTCATTTAAGAAAACTCAGAAAATACTCATTCCGAGTTTCGACCAACCCTGTATACTAAAATTAAAAATTTAGCTATACTAATGATCCTTAACAATAGTAGACTATACTAAAAATTATTTGAACGTAAGTAGAGTTTTAGATGTCAAACTACTACCATTCTACAGTGTGTGAATATTGCTACGAAATTAATAGAATAACGTAATTATCTTTTAAAATACCCTGTATAACATTACAAAACCTCATGTTTTAAGAAAGAAGACATCGAAGAGAATCCGAAAATGTAAAAATATACAGGGTGTTCCATTTTAAAAAATGAAGTTATATAGGTATAACCGGAAGTAGCAAATAGATGAAAATATTTTCATTAAACAAATGACTTTTCAAAACCCCTTCATTCAAATTTTCATGATTCTGTTGCCTTTAGTTCTCGAGATATTTCTAATAGGCCCTTTATTTGCCTCACCCTGTATATAAACACTCCAGAGCATTTTTTATAAATACATATTGGTTAATATTGAATATCAAAGGCTAGATTGAGTGTTATTTGAATAGCTAGGGTTGTGCGAGGTAACTTGATATTTGGGACCGTTTTACAGCAAAATTTGAGAAGAAGTTTTTAGAAACGAAAAAACGTACATATTAGTTTTTTAATTTTTGTATGTAGAAGTTAAGAAATGTTGGTTTTGTATAATAAATTGTTGTTTGCCCACATTATGAAAGTGGAATCAGTTTCTAGGAAATTTATTGCAATACAATACAAAGTATCAGCCAAAAACAATTAAATTTCACATTATACTTCTCTTCTTCACGTATCATAAGTATCAGGATTATCCGACCTTGGCGATCACCATTACGAAGGTTTCTCGATCTTCTGCAATACGGAATTATTGTCTTGCATTTCATATCAAGTCCATTCACGAATGGTTTTAAACCAAGACACTTGCTTTCTTCCTACACGTCTCTGGCCCTCTACCTTGCTTTTAAGGATAAATTGTAGTATTCTATATCGAGTTCCCTCCACGATATGACCTGTGTTTAGCAGTTCTCTATTTTTGTTTTGACCCTCCTTAGTAGTTCCTTATTAGTTTTTCTTGCTGACTAAGGTATCTTCAGCATACGTTCTTAAATCCACATTTCCAATGATTCAATTCTGTTCATGCTTGAAAATTCCCACACTTCTCCTTCTGCACCATATAAAAGTACAGACCAAACGCAGCACTTAACCATTTTTACTTTTAGTTCTAAACTGACATCATTATTGCAAAAAATCTCTTTATTTTTATAAAAGTAGTTTTAGTCATTATTACTTTACGTTTTATTTCCATGTCTGGATCTAGTTGGTCTGTTCTAATTGTTCCCAAATATGTAATTTTGGGAAATTTGTAGATATAACTTGGACTCCATTTAATGAAGCTGTGCATCTGGATGTGGGTTACGACTAAAGACTAAAAATTTGGTTTTCTTTGAGTATATTTTAATGCCCATTTCGTCTCGTACTTCGTGAATACGATCATGGAGAATTTAGATACCTTCTATTTTTCTGAGAGAATTACTGTGTAGTCCGCGTATACAGGGTGTTTCATTAATAATTGTCCATATAGTAATTGGAGTAATCTTAGCACAAAATACGAAGATTTAACCTAAAACACTTAAATAAAATGTGGTTCCTTACTGAGTTACAGGGTGTTTTATCTAAAAATTTAAAAACTATTTTTGCTCAGCATTTTAAAACTATTCTACGTATCCTTTTCGTATTTGGCAGGAAGTATATGTACTGTACAAAATACTAAATTATGTTAAACAACCGTTTCTGTCCATTACCAGAGATGTACGACGGCAGAAAGTGAATGGTTGACCCTTTCCAAATTCTACGCCACTGGCTGAATTGCTATTTTAGTTCAATTTTTCGATTCTCCGATATTTTCTATGAAAATAATATACTCTTCATTCGTAACGATAAAGTCATTAGTTTTCGAGATATTTGAAGTTAAAAATGAAACGACACGGTTATTTTGATTAATGTATTGTTTCGCTTCATTTTTAGTTTCAAATATCTCGAAAACTAATCATTTTATCGTTACGAATAAAGAGTATATTATTTACATAAAAAGTATTAAAAAATCAAAAATTACACTAAAATAGTAATTTCGTCAGTGGCGTAGAATTTGGGAGGGGTCAACAAGCCACTATCCCCTGTCATACGCCTCTGGTAGCAGCTAGAAACGTTTATTTATCTTAATTTAGTAGAGTGTACAGTACCTACACTTTCTGCCAAGTATGATAAGGATACGCCAAATAGTTTTAAAGTACTGGGCGCAAATAATTTTTAAACTTTAATCATATGAATCATATTTATCATAAATTAATCAAAATAACTGTGCCGTTTCATATTTAACTTCAAAAATCTCGAAAATTAATGACTTTATCGTTACCAATGAGGAGTATATTATTTACGTAGAAAGGTATTGGAGAATCTAAAAATGGCACTAAAATAGTAATTCCACCAGTGGCGTAGAATTTGAGAAGGGTCAACCATTCACTATCCCCTGTCGTATGCCTCTGGTAGTAGCTAGAAACGTTTGTTTATCATAATTTAGTAGGGTGTCTAGTAGTCGCACTTTCTGCCAAGTATGAAAAGGATACGTCGAATGGTCGCTGAGCAAAAATAGTTTTTAAATTTTTAGATAAAACACCCTGTAACTCAGTAAGGAACCAGATTTTATTTAAGTGTTTTAGGTTAAATGTTCGTATTTTGTGCTAAGGTTTCTCCAGTTATTATATGGACAATTATTAATGAGACACCCTGTATAATTAAATTAAATAGTTACACGTTTATTTTTATTCCTTATGGCCTCAAGTGCCTTTTTAAATAACTGGTTAGTTTTGGTGATAAAATACAACCTTGTCTTATTTGTATGGAGGTTTCGTCGGTGTAGTTATCTCAAATTTTTAAGATAGCAGTTTGATTCCAGTACATATTTTTAATGACACAACTATCTTATATTACCCATGAATACCCATGAACGATCACATCAATCACTTATTTTGTATTTGCTATCTTTTTTTATAACAAACGTTTGATATTTATAGAAAAACACAGCAAATGCAAAATAAGTGATTGATATGATCGTTCATGGGTATTCTTTCATTTTTCCGAGTGTATCTGACTTCTACTGAAAATTGTTTTAATCGCTCTGTATAATAATGTAATCAAGTACTTTTCATAACATTTAATCAACTACATCAATTCCCGGGAAAATTCCTGCCATCGTGAGCGGCACAATGTAACGTGAGAGGTAATTCTTGGCACTACATTAGAAGATAATATACAATGTATGCATTCCTCAATGCAAATAAAATTCAGGTTGTGGAGAACAAGCGCAATGCGGTAGTTTGTGGCCAATTTATATGGCTAAAACTGTTCCCGCAAACTTCCTCTAGTTGAAGTTTAGTCGTTCATAGAGTACATGGGAGCGTTTACTTATGCTACTTGATATTCCTTATTTTAACGTCGCTCGGTGTTGCGAACTTAGCTGGTGAAACATGTCGAGGTATAAGTACACATAGCCGACAATTTATATGATGTGGGCAATTTAAGTGACATTGTTATATTCTTTAGGGCTATGTAGTCTGGGCAGATTATCGGAGAATAGGCCATTTTTGGGAAAAGTTATTTACCAGCAATTTTATTGTTAGAATCGAATCTTATGATTGTATATATTAATAATATAGGTATGCAAAGTCCGCAGATAGTGTGCTACATTTTTTATAAACAAAATAGCGCCCAAAAATCGTTTTCTTTTTTTTCAATTTTTGCTCTATCTATAACTCCAAAGATTTTAACTTTACACCAAAAACACTCAAACAAAAATTCACCCTAATTAAATTCTGCATAGAGACAACATCCCGATTTACTTCGATGAAAATTTTCCTCGGAAAATGCGTGTTTTTCCAACAAAATCTTTAATTTTCAATTAAACTTTTAGTTAATAATTGTTAATCAATAATTAAATAACTTGGTGGTATAAAAGCTCCTTTGATGTAGATTATATTTCCAGAAGCCGATCGAAATTGAATGAACAGTTTAGCAACAATTAAATTGTTAGTTAAAAATTTAGGGTCGCCATAATAATCACAATAATTATTATGCATAAGAATAACTATGATTTTTGTATAAAATGGCACTATACCTATCTAATGTACTTTATAGAATTGAAATTGGTCTATTTAAATGGCCTCAGGAATATTTTAAAATTATAAACAATTTTTTTGGCTTATAAACAAAAATAGAATATCTCTGGAAGTATTAAATCAAATTAAATTATAAAATGGTATTAGAAATAACGCGGCAGGGTCTTTCTTTTAAAAGAAAAATCGTTTAATTGCGATGAGTGGTTCCTGAGATACAACCGGTCAAAGTTGACGGACATGTACGGCGAAGATATAAATAGGATGGTAATTTTTAAACCATCACCTTTTCATTTCAGTCCTCTTTCTCCACACAAATTTTCATATCTTAAAAAGTTTCATAACATATATTATATAGGTAATAATAAAAACTGTCGGAGTGAAAAATACCAAAAATACCAAAATTTCAATACAAAACCAGGTTGTAGAAAATGGAATATCGCAGTTCAAAATCGGTATACGTCAGAAAAATGCATTTTCTCGGCTTCGCATGGAGCGATTTTCTTCATCTTTTTTGTTCCCAAGTAATTCGAGTAATTAACCGGACCAGGGTTTGAACTCACGTACCTCGCAGTGAAGAGAAATGAGTTGGCCAGACTATCTGACCGACTGATATAGTGTTCGAATACTTAATTATTGTAGAAGTTTTACTTTATACTTCCTATTTGCGATTTTTTGCATCTCCTCATTCCTTCGGATATTGCCTTTTTATCGTCTTCCCATGTATAAGAATGTCCCTAGTACTAATCGGTGGTTACTTGTACATTATGCTTGTCTGTATACTCTTACATCTTGTATTATTGTTTTGCTGTATATTTATGTATGTTTTTATGCTGACAACGTTTTCTTCTTCTTTTTCTTCTTCTTATGCAATCCACTAATGGATGTTCGCGATCACGTTTGACCATTTTTCTCTATCTCTTGCAGTATGTATTGTGTCTCCTATGTTTCTTAGTCCTGTCCATTGTTTGACATTACGGAGCCATGACATTTTTTCCTGCCCACTCCCCTTCTTCCTTCGGTCTTTCCTTCAATTAAGGTTCGCAGAAACTGGTATCTTTCGTTTCTAAGTAGGTGCTCCAGGAATGCCGTTTTTCTATGTTTAATTGAGTATAGCAGTTGTCGTTCTGTACCAATTCTTCTTAGGATTTCTTCATTTGTTATTCGTGCGGTCCAGGAAACTTTAAGGATTCGTCGATAAATTCAAATCTCAAATGCCTCTAGCTTATTCATTGTGTTTATTTTTAAAGTCCATCCTTCCATGCCATATAGGAGCACCGACCATATATAGCATTTCGTGAATCTTAGTCTTAGCTTCAGGTCAAAGTCAGAGTTCGTAAAGACGATTCTAAATTTCATGAATGCACTTCTGGCCCTTTCTATCCGACATTTAATTTCCATATCCGACATCCAGTCCTCACATAGCCACGTTCCCAGGTACTTAAACTTTCTTACGCGCTATTCATCTTGGTTGTTATATGCTAGTCTTAAATTTTGATGTTGACATAATTGACAGCTGATTATAAGGAACTTCGTCGTTTTTATGTTGATGCTAAGTCCCATCTTGTCGCTATGTTCTCCAATTTTATTAAGAAGGTTTTGGAGGTCTTCTATATTGTCTGCTATTAAGACCGAGTCATCCGCATATCGTATATTATTGACCCACGTACCGTTTACTTTGATGCCGCTTTCGCATTCCCCAAGAGCTTCCTGGAAGATATTTTCTGAATATAGATTGAACAGTAGTGGGGAGAGAATGCATTCCTGTCTTACACCTCTGAGTATTTTTTAGCTTGCGTTGTTTCATTATCAACCTTGACGACAGCTGCTGTTTGATTCCAGTAAAGAGCTTCTATGCAGCGAATGTCTTTGTGATCTATGTCGAGTTGTTTTAGTATATGTACGAGTTTATGATGTTGTACTCGATCGAAGGCTTTTTCATAATCCAGAAAACGTTTTATATATTGTCAAATTTTATTCTCGGCATATTTCAATTAGCCCTCTTCCATTGTGGTTTCTAATTTCATATACCCATATATGCTTATAATAGTTGACGCTTACATTTATATCAAACTAGAATATTACTGCAGATTTATATCCTCATATTTTTCCAAAATAAATTTAAAATTACGTATACCTAGAACTTGTAATATAAAAAAATAGGTATTAGATCCGAGTATCCCACTCTTCCGCGTAAAATATATCGCGAGTCTATAGTGAAAGCTGCATGCTACGAACGTTACACTCTCGTATAAAAAAACTCTCTTTCTACATACCATACCAGTAGCAATCTTCCGTGAAAACGTCTTCCGGCTGTTCCGGAATTTCGTGCAATTTTGTTATTATTACACAATACGAATGTTTTTTTCCAAAACATATATTCCTTTTATGAGACACTAGACGCAGCGGATCCTTTTATCATTTGAGAATACAATAGAAAAACGTTTTAAACTAGAGAAGAGGAGACATTTTTGCGCATAAAAAAGAAACAAGAGGAGGCTAAACATAGTACCTTTTTTAAAAATACAGTGTGGTTCGTTCAGTTATGAGGTAAAGAGTAACTTGTATTAAAAAAACTTACAAAGAAGTAAAAACTTCGTGTGTACGAAAAATATCATTATACGACTAGTACAAATTTATAGACCTGGATCCCGCGTAAGAAAGAAAAGTTGATTAATAGCAAGCTGAAAATTTGTTAATAGCTTAACGGTGTCTAGTCGGACAAACTTTGATGCACGGGAACACTGGAACAGGGGAAGTTTTAACTGTGGAGCATGATAAACGTGTCGTCCTGACAAGTTTATGATTGTGAAAAATAGCAAGTTGTTTTTAAGTTTATTCGATAGCCAACGTTATGTAATATATGAGAAAATGTTTGTCCGACAAAAATGTTGGGTATTTTAACGAGTCCGACACGTAGGACATGTCACATCACAGGAACTATGTTGGTGATGAATAGCAGTCTGATTTTTGCATGAGAGTTTAATGAAAGGTTAAAAAAGCAATTGGAAATTCTGTCCGACAAAATTAATGGGAAGTTTTCGTAGTCGGACATTCTAAAGAGGTAAGATATATAGCGGTATATAGATATATAGAGGTATAAATAGCTTTCCGACAAAGACGAAATTTAATTAAGTAAATTATTCCTTACCAAGAATGACTGTTGTCGGAAAAAAATAAGGGGTAGATTTTGAAGTCGGACAATTTAAAAAAATAATTTTTGAAATTTCAATAAGGGGTGATTATTCTATGTCAAAAGTACCTGCAATCAATTACAATCGATATCTTTCGATTTATCTCAACATCAGTTAGATACCTCACTGTAATACATTTATAGTAGATCAGGCAAAGTATATTATGGATTGAGTGGTCTAGCTATCTTTGTCTGCCACATGCGCGGGATCGCTTGGTTAAAAGAGATAGATATACCACCTATCGACTTTTTGCACTGTATTCCCTGTCTACCCTTATGTCTATATGTCTATGAATACATTTCCATTTAAGAAAAACTGTCACTTTTGACAATAATTCATAATAAATTGCAATCGTCACTTCAAATTTAAACTAATCGATTTATTTTGGCAGCAAATTATTTCTAGCCATGTGACATATTACATTAATAATTTCATTTGTACAAAGTTGAGAAAAGTTACGTTATATAATTTTAATAATAATTTATTTAGGTACCCTTTTTCAATTAAGCAAAGCATTATAGCACGAAGAATGATATTCAATAGAATTTTCACAATTATCTGACAACTGAACTTCATTGAATTGATGACAAAGTATTTTACGAACTTTGTAAAATGTTCGAAAATTACTTAAAAATGTTCCGTTTAATGGTTTCACTTTTGATTTGGCGACTTAAAATTTAAACTGTTGACATTCAATGACACAAAAACACTCCATAGTTAATATAAATTTTAATTTTTTAACACACGTGGCAAACAGAAACTCAGAGACCATGTATTTTCAAATACTACTTTGTATAGCACAAAGTGTCACACTGACAAATGCAGCCTTCTAATACATACTTCTTCTTCTTCTTGTAGTTTTATGGCCTCCACCTCTTAGGTGTTTGGCCAGTAATACATACTTCTAAGCATAATATGTCACATTTACGTCTATTCTTATAAGCACAGAAGTTTTACACTCTTCACATTTTTCAATGTCGTTTACAGGGTTAAGATTTGAGTATGGAAAAAAATGTATACAACATTTTTTGTAGGAAATTTTCCGTACTTTCTGATGCGCCTAATTAGAAAACCCCAAGAGGTTGCTTTAACATGTTCTTTGACATTTTTTATTATCATTTTGAGAATATCTAGAACAACCTGCACCCAAAAAAATAATTGTTTTGCAATATATACATGCATTGATACTTACCTCACTGTTTTTGGAGTGTGCATGTATATATATGCACATGCAAATATGTGAATATAAATAATAATATACAACTAAAATAGCTTTATCAATATGCGACTAAGTCATTCTGAAAAAATGTTTTTTATTTATTTCCTTCGATTTGCCCAAACTTTTTGTCCGACATATAACTTTTTGCGTTACAAAATACAATTTGTACATAAACAAATCAAAATTAGCTTGCTATTTATCACCAACATTTTTGTCTATATCTTACATGTTTAGAATGTCCGACTAGGAAAATTTCCCATTAATTTTGTCCGACAGAACTTGCAATTGCTTTTCTAACCTTTCATTAAACTCTCATGCAAAAATCAGACTGCTATTCATCACCAGCATAATTCTTGTGATGTGACATGTTCTACGTGTCGGACTCGTTAAAATGCCCAACCTTTTTGTCGGACAAACATTTTTTCATATATTATATAACGTTGGCTATTGAATCAATTTAAAAACAGCTTTCTATTTTTCACCATCATAAACTTGTCAGGACGACACGTTTATCATGTTCCACCGTTAAAACTTCCCCTGTTCCAGTGTTCCCGTGCATCAATGTTTGTCCGACTAGACACCGTTAAGCTATTAACAAATTTTCAGCTTGCTATTAATCAACTTTTCTTTCTTACGCGGGATCCAGGTCTATTAGAATAAAGTTACAATTAACAAACATCAAATAAAAAAAATACTAAAACAATAAATAATGCCGCCCTAAAACAATTCAGTCCTGTAAAGCTCCTATAATGCTCAAAACAAAGAAAAATATCGTTATAAAACTAATAAAAATTATAAAGGTTACAATTAAAACATCAAACAAAAATCTGAAACAATAAATAATGCCGTCCTAAAATAACTCAGTCCTGCAAAGAAAACAAAGAACAATCAAGTCGATTTTTAAAAATGTTAACACTAGTTGCCGATATGGTGTCTTGATCCAAATTATTCCAGATATTAAATATTCTGTTTGGTAAAAAGTTTATCCTGGATCTTGTTGTCGGCTGTTCCCTCTTTAATTTGTAACGTGGCCTCTTAATCGTTCGTCTTGATTTAGTGTAAATATAGTGTTAAGGTTTCCAAAATTATATTTTAAAATACGGAAGTACATGATTAGGTTACCTCGAAGACGTCGATGCTCAAATGTTGTTAGATGAGCCAAGGAGAGTCTATCTTCATAATTGGGTCTTACGCGGCCAAATGCCAGTCTTGTGGCTTTACGTTTAACATTTTTAAGTAAGGCTTTATCACGACTGAGATTTGGACTCCACACTGCCCCGGCAAACTCAAGAATAGGTCTGACGTATATAGAGTAAAGTTTACTCATCGAGGTTAAAGATATTCGTGTAAAACATTTACGGATTAGAAACGGTTTCGAGTTTGCGCGTTTACACACCGACACTAATATGGTCAGACCAATTTAAATTACTGTTAACTATCACTCCAAGATCTTTGTGGGAGGTTACTGACTCTATGGGATGTCCATTATTAAAGTACGGTAGTGGTTATTATTGCCAATATGTAGTATGACGCAGGATTTTGTTATCTCAAAATTATAGTGGTGAGTCTTCGATATTAATTTTTCCGACCACCATCCATTTTGTTTTCTTTGCGTTGATTGTTAAGCCCTTTGCAATACATATGTTGTTTACAGCGTGAAGGTCTTCCAGACTCTCTGTAATTATGGCGGTGTCATCTGCGTATCTGATGTTACTAATGATTTCACCACCGATTTTAACACCTTCGCGACGATTATTTAACGCTCCTCAAAAAGCTTTCTCGCCCAGTGCTTAATCATGTATTATTTGTGACATCCATGTTATTTAAAATAATTTTTATCAATGTATCCATGACTGAGCTATTTTAAAGGTTCTTTGCCTACATAGTTTCAATTTTGGTGGGTTAGCATATGAGTATCCTGTTCAGCACTTATGACGATCTGTATTCAGATCGAAAACGTTCTGCATTTACGATGTAACCCTTAAAGGGAATTTTAATAAATTATACTGGGTGTTTCATTGGGAAACGGAAATACTCTAATTGTAAATAGAGGTCACCGAGGTGACCGAGGCGGTTCTAGGTATACATACATACTACATTTTTTGCCCTACCGACTTTCATAACCGAGTTACAGGGGGTTTTATCGATTTTACCAATTTCTTTCCTAAACCATAACTTTAAAACTACCCTGTATATTTTTTTGATATTTGGTACACATATGTCTCACTCAAAACCCAAACGACCGACATACATATTAATTATAAAGTGATTGTGACCTTAAAACAACACCCTGTATATTGAAATTCTGAAAATCTGTTTGCATATTTGAAAAGAGCATAAAAACTAAGTCTAATCGTTTGCTTCAATTTTTCGGCCAGACAATTTTATGACTTTAATTTTGAAATTATATTGAATATTTTTTAAGAACTCTGGCATTAAAAAGCAGGTATTATTAACTTTTAACTATAAATTAATCAAGCTATTGAACAAATACTCATTTTAAAATTAATCAATACTTATTTACCGAAATTCAGGCCGGATTAATAAAAAAACACAAAGTAATTGTGATCTTGAAACAACACCCTGTATATTGAAATTTTCAAAAATTTGTTTGCACATTTGAAAAGACCATAAAAATCTGAGTTTATCGGTTTGCTTTAATTTTTTGTGAAGGAAATTTAATGTCTTTAATTTTGAAATTAAATATATTGATACTTTTAAGAACACTGTAATTAAAAAGCAGATTTTTAAAGCACTTTTAACAATGAATTTATTAAAGATATTAAATAAATACCCATTTTAAAAATAATCAATACTTATTTACGATATTCTAACGACCCACTTACAAATCACAACAAAAATCAGGTCCGGATTAACAAAACAATATAAAGTAACGGTAACCTTGAAAACACCCTGTATATTGAAATTTTCAAAATCCGTTTGCACATAAGTATGAAAAGAGCACAAAAAACTAAGTTTAATCGTTCGCTTCAATTTTTTACCCAGACAATTTAATTAATTTAATTTTGAAATTATGTCGAAATTTTTAAGAACTATGGGAACTCATAATAAAAATTTCGGTATAATTTCAAAAGTAATGTCATTAAATTGTCTGCACAAAGAATTAAAGCGGGACATTAAACTCAGTTTTTCGTGCTCTCTTCAGGTGTGCAAACGTATTTTAAAAATTTCAATATACAGGGTGCTTTTCAAGGTCACAATTACTTTGTACTTTGATGTTAATACGGACCTGGATTTTTCTTGTGATTAGTAAGTAAGTCTTTCTAACACAGTAAATAATAAGTGATTATTTTTAAAATTAGTATTTATTCATTAACTTGAATGATTTATTATTAAAAGTGCTTTAAAAACCTGCTTATTAATTTCAGGGTTCTTAAAACTTTGAATACATTTAATTTCAAAATTAAAGTAAATGCAAACAAATATTGAAAATGTCAATATACAGAGTGTTGTTTCAAGGTCACAACTACTTTATGTTTTTTTGTTAATACGGACCTGGATTTTTCTTGTGATTAATAATTGGGTCTTTCCAATGTGGTAAATAAGTATTGATTTATTTTAAAATGAGTATTTATTCAATAACTTAAATAATTTATAATTCAAAGTTAATAATACCTGCTTTTTAATATTGAGTTCTTAAAAAATTCAATATAATTTCAAAATTAAAGTCAAAAAATTGTCTGGCCGAAAAATCGAAGCAACTTATTAGACTTAGCTTGTTGTGCCCTTTTTAAATATGCAAACAGATTTTTAAAATTTCAATATACAGGGTGTTGTTTTAAGGTCACAATTACTTTAATTGTGGAATAATTATGTGTTAATCCGGACCTGGAATTTTCTTGTGAATAATGTCCGTCGTTTGGGTTTTGAATGAGACATATGTGTACCAAATATTAAAAATATACAGGGTGGTTCTAAAGTTATGGGTCCAGAAAGAAATAGTGAAAATCGAAACACCCTGTAACTCGGATATAAAAGTCGGTAGGGCAAAAAATTTAGTATGCCTAGAACAACCTCGGTGACCTCTATTCACCTTTAAAGTATTTCCGTTTCCCAATGAAACACCGTGTATGCATACCTTTTATAAAGGATTTTAATTAATTTTTGTGATATACAGCGTGTCTACTTAAGTTGGAAACATATGGGAAACTTTTTTATTATTAATTTTACGAAAAAAAGTTATTCTATATAAAAAGTTCTGCATGCCCCAAAACCTAAGATTCAATCATCAGATATCAAATTTTCTCAATTTTATACGAGGTATGTCAAAAAATATGAATTTCGGTCAAGGGTAAAGTACCTTTATTTCTCTCAATATCGAAAATTCTTATGATAAAAAGTTGTTTGGAATTAAAAACTAAGATCAAATAGGCAATTACATGCTTCTAATTGAAAAAAAAAATTTTCTCTAATTTATGGATACCCAACATCGTTCTTAATTATTACAAATATGATAACTCGTTTATTATTCATTTTACGAAAAAAAGTTATTCGTCATAAAAAGCTTTGCATGGTCTAAAATCTAAGACACAACCATGATATATCAACTTTTATTAATTTTATACGAGGTGTGTCAAAAAATATGAAATTCGCTCAAGATTATAGTACCTTTATATTTCACAATATTTCAATTAGAAGGATGTAATTGCACATTGAAACATAGTTTTTAATTCTAAACAACTTTTTTAATAACCGTTTTCAATATTGTGAAAAATAAAGGTACTTTATTCTTGAGTGAAATTCATATTTTTTGACATACCTCGTATAAAATTAATAAAATGTGATATCTGATGGTTGTATCTTAGGTTTTAGGACATACAGAGCTTTTTATAAAGAATACTTTTTTTCGTAAAAGTAATAATAAAAGAGTTATCGTATGTGTAATAAATAAAAACGAAGTTAGTATCAATAAATTTGAGAAAAATTTGGACAATATTTTTTTCCAGTTAGAAGCATGTAATTGCATATTTGATCTTAGTTTATATTTCCAAACAACTTTCCATAATAAGAATTTTCGATATTACGAGAAATAAAGGTACTTTACTCTTGAACGAAGTTCATATTTTTTGACATACCTCGTATAATATTGATAAAATTTGATATCTGACGATTGAATCTTAGGTTTTAGAGCATGCAGAACTTTTTATAAAGAATAACTTTTTTTCGTAAAATGAATAACAAAAAAGTTTCCCATATGTTTCCAACTTAAGTAGACACGCTGTATAGTATACAGCCAACTATAGGAAATCTTTTCTTCCTTGTGGATTTGTTAATTTTGATTTATGTATCAAAATTTTTAAATTAAACACCTTAATGAGTAAATACTGCCCATGAAATTTATTATTGATGTCTGTGTAATAAATGTATTATTACGGTTAATATCATGATACAAACCGCTAAACCGCATATAACATTCTCGCATGCATCAATTACATTTCATCATCAATTAACGTAAACTTTCTCTTTGTTGCAGATTCCAGAGGGTCCAATCATTCAAATAATACGTATGTTTAGAGAAGAGGCTCAAATCAATTACTGCACCAGCCACAAAAACGGGCCATCATGAGTGATGTTCCCCCACAGACCGATCTGCACAATTTACACAACAGCTAAACCAGGCGACACTCAGAATTACATCGATTAAGTAAACAAAATGGCTGAACTAGAAGAAAACTCCACCTACGCTAACATCACTGACAAGGTGATTAGCGAGGGTGCCTGGACGGATGATTTAGTTTTGGTTTTGAAAGCTACAATCATGGGCTCAATCATTATAGCTTCCATTTTGGGAAATCTTTTGGTTATAGTCTCGGTCATGAGACATAGGAAATTAAGAATCATTACTAATTACTATGTAATATCGTTAGCTTTAGCCGATATGTTGGTAGCTATGTTCGCAATGACTTTCAACGCGAGTGTGCAAATATACGAGGAGTGGAAGTTTGGATACTTTATGTGTGACGTTTGGAACTCTTTAGATGTGTATTTCTCGACGTCATCTATTCTACATCTGTGTTGTATCAGTGTTGATCGGTATTACGCTATAGTGAAACCCCTTAAGTATCCTCTTACAATGACTAAAAACGTTGTGGCTTTTATGATCTTGAACACGTGGATCAGTCCAGCTATCATTAGCTTTTTACCAATATTCAAAGGCTGGTACACTACCCCAGAAAACCAAATATTTAGAAGTAAGCATCCTGATATATGTGAATTCGTCGTAAATAAACCGTACGCAGTAATCAGTAGCAGTATATCTTTCTGGATACCGTGCACAATCATGATCTTCATGTACCTGTCTATCTTTAGGGAAGCAAATAGACAGGAACGCGAAATGTACAATAGACATGGTGCTGCCTTGCTCTTGCATCAAAATAATACCAACGGAGATATGTTGTCTAACTCTGGAGGGTCTTCGAAAACTCTAACGCACCATGACATCAACCAAGACCTCCACCACACGCCTACAAAAGAAAGGAACCTTTCTAAAATGAAGCGGGAGCACAAGGCAGCTAGGACTTTAGGTATCATAATGGGAACGTTCATCCTGCTCTGGCTACCATTTTTTCTTTGGTACGACACAGTGTATCTCTGTGATTCGTGCCGCGAACACTGTCCCCAAGAGGTAGTTTCTACAGTATTCTGGATAGGATATTTCAATTCAACCTTAAACCCCATTATATACGCTTACTTCAACCGAGACTTCCGAGAGGCATTCAAGAACACGCTTCAGTGCGCCTTTTGCAGTCTCTGCAAAAGACCTCCCTCCGAATTGGATTATATAGATCATAGAAGACCTTCCATGCGGCACGAAGATAGAACGAGAAGTGTTTACTCTGAAACTTATCTCAAACACGTGGACAGACGATGTTCCGAGTTTGGGTCAAGTCTCTGAGTAGATTTAACTAGTAGCAGACTCACTACCACTAGTTTTTAGATTGGTAGTGGGACTGTTGCTAGTGTTTTTAGAGATATACTTAAAAACATGGGCTTGTGGCTTGCAGTGATGTGATTTTAAATATAACAAATGTTCGTCCATAATTTTTTGCATATATATATATACAGAGTGAGTTTTATATATAGACCTCAACTATCTCGGAAACAGCTTGTGATGCGGCCGATGTTAAGGTGGTATATACATTGTTATCACCCTGGAATTCTTATTTCAAATGGTATTCTAATACATTGTATATATTTCGTGTTTAGAAGTCCTTAATAAATACTGATTATTTTCATGTAATATTACCTATAACTAAATGCCATAATTTGAGAGTTATTGCTGCATTTATTTAAATAATTTCTTGCACAAATTAAAAAATCAATTTTTTCGGCACGGTCAGATATTGTTTTAGGTTATTTGGATCATTCGGAATACAAAAGTCTACCCTAAACTTGATCGTTTTCGAGTTAAAAACAAATAATTAAAACTGAAAAAAAAAACGATGACAATTTTCAAGACTTAAAATCACAGGTAAAAAATATTATTTTTGAAATTGACATGTCTAAATTCAAGTTATATCTTCTATTCACCAAATATTCTTCTATCAGCCCCCGATAAGAATTTTTGGTATGTTTTATTCTAAAACATTGTTTTTTAATTGTTAATGAAGCGCTTATGAAAGGATATACGAAGGCATTAATAACTAAATCACAATATTTTAAAATGAAATAATCCCAAAATACTTATCGGTAGCTAATAGAATAAGGTCTTGATAATTAACTTGACTTAAAGCACTTTTAATTTCAAAAATAAAATTTCTTACATATAGGTATGTCTTTTTTCAATTTTAAATTGTATTTTTTTTTCTTTCTTTATGGCCATTTCGTAGTCAATTAGCCTATTTTAAATTCGAAAAATCGAAAACGATAAACTTTATTGAAAAATTACAAAAGAACCTTTTTATTCCGAATGATCCAAAAAATCTAAAATATTATCAGCTAGAGACGAAAAAACTGAGTTTTAAAATATGTTTAAAAATATTATTTAAATGAGTGTAGCAATAACTCCGAAATTATGACATTGAGCTTGAATATTACAATCAGTATTTCTTAAGGACTTCAAAATGCAAAAAAATATATAGGGCGTTCTATTTTAAATTTACTACTCCAGAAAGACAGAAGATCTGACAACAACGTAAATACCACCGGCCGTGTAGTATCGGCCGCATCACAGAACCCTCACACCCCAAAATCTACAAAAACTTTGCAAGCCGTTTTTGAGTTATTGAGGGTTTTATATAGGGTGTCCCAAAAGTAGCGGAACGGTCGAATATTTCGCGAACTAAACATCGGATAAAAAAACTGAAAAATACGTGTTCAATCATTTTCAAATATCTATCCAATAACATCAAACACCAATCCCCACTACATCCCCTGGAGGTGGGGTGGGGGTAACTTTAAAATCTCAAATGGAAACCCCCAGTTTTTCTTGCAAATTTGGATTCGTTACGTAAAAGTAGGCAACTTTTATTCAAGACATTTGTTAGAACTTTGGATAGATGGCGCTATAATTGGGAAAAACAATTTATCCTTATACCATAGGTAAATTATAGAAACGGTCTAATATCTCACGAAATACACTTCCAAATGGGAAACCAAAAAACAGATTTTTAATCATTTTCGAAAACCTATCGAATAACACCAAACATGACCCTCCAACCCACCCCCAGGAGGTGGGGTGGGAGGTAACTTTAAAATCTTAAATAGCAACCCCCACTTTTTATTGCAGATTCGGATTAATTAAAGCGCCATCTATTAACAATTATAAAAAATGTTTCGAATAAACGTTGCTTAATTTTTTGTGACGGATCCGAATCTGTAATAAAAAGTGGGGGTTGCTATTTAAGATTTTAAAGTTACCCCAACCCACCTCTTGGGGGTGGGTTGGAGGGTCATGTTTGGTGTTATTCGATAGGTTTTCGAAAAAGATTAAAAATCTGTTTTTTGGTTTCTCATTTGGAAGTGTATTTCGTGAGATATTAGACAGTTTCTATAATTTACCTATGGTATCAGGATAAATGGTTTTTTCCAATTATAGCGCCATCTATCCACAGTTCGAAAAAATGTCTTGAATAAAAGTTGCTTACTTTTACGTAACAAATTAAAATCTGCAAGGAAAACTGGGGGTTTCCATTTAAGATTTTAAAGTTACCCCCCACCCCACCTCCAGGGGGTGTAGTGGGGGTTGGTGTTTGGTGTCATTGGATTGCAGTATTGGGATTGCGGTCTGTATATTAGATTTAAACTACATTTATTTCTATTGAATTCACTATTTTGTTGAATATTTTTTTTTTAATTTCATCGGGAACAAAATAAAAATTAGGTTCGTATATTTATTATTTATTTTGGTTCTATTACATCATTTACTGTACTTCTGTGACCTCTTGTAAAATTCTATATTTCCTTTTATAGGCCATAAAATTATTTTCCATTTCTGCCAAAAAACGCTCTCAGTGACCATTTTTATTCTTCCTATAAGCGAATGTGTTTCGTGTTCTATTGTGTTGTAAATATCGTATGCCTCTTGTGTCTGTGTTGACTTATATTTCAGGAAATGTTTTTTCATTACATTTTTCCTTTACATCTGTACAAAGCCATGGTGTTCTGCGCCTTGGGAACTATTTATTTTTATTTATAATTCTTCCACCAAGATCTTCCTTGGCTTCTTCTTCTTAAGGTTCCGAGACCGCTTGTCGATGGTGGGCTCTTATGTTGCCAAGCATATTAACAAGCATTGTCTTCTTTACAGCCGCACGAAATAGTTCAGTGCTAGTTTTCCCAAACCATTGGCGTAGAAATAGAAATTAAATGTTGGGTAGAGAAAGCAAGATCTGCATTTCAAAAAATAGCTAAGTTATTCAAATGTCATGATTTATCATTGCCCATAAAGTCAGGTTACTGCGATGTTATATCTTTCCTATACTGTTGTACGGAGTTGAGTCGTGGACTCTCACAGACTTGCAAGAAAATTGAGGCTTTTGAGATGTGGCTTTATCGTCGAATCCTGAAGGTATCTTATACCGACCACACGTTACTAATGAGGGTGTATTGCTAAGAATGCAAGAAGAAAAAGAGCTGTTAACCACAATAAATGCAGAAAAAATCGAATACCTCGGTCACATCATGAGAAACAGCGAAAGATATGGACTACTGCAACTAATCTTGCAAGGAAAAGTGGAGGGAAAACGCGGACCAGGAAGGCGAAGGATTTCCTGGCTAAAGAATCTACGCACATGGTTCAACACAACAACCACAAGTCTTTTTAGAGGAGCAGTGTGCAAAGTACAGATTGCCATGATGGTCGCCAATATCCGAAACGGATAGTCACTACAAAAATAAGAAGAGTGGCGTAGGTTTTTAAGCTATGAATTTGTACGGCGCCGGCGGCCCACAATTCTTTTTCCCATTATTTTTACCTTGCATGACATTTATATTTACCTTTCATGACATTTCCTTGGCTGAGGCTAAGATATTAGACTTTTGTCCTTGCTTTCTTCAACTCCTTCACTTTCCGTGATGTATAAGTTTCTGCTTCTTTATGTTATTCTTTTTTTAAATAGATATCTTGTGGAGTCATCCTGTAAGCTTTTGACTTTCATCTTTGTGTTGTATTCTGATGTTTTGTTTTCTTGCATCCAAGAGTTGTCAGGGGTGTAAAAAGTCTGTTAAAATACAGATCTACAAAGGTATCTAAAGCAAAGTACTAGCGACATACCGATACACTGTTCGATTGTTAATACAAAACTATACTATTATCTGTGATCTGTTGGAAGTATACGGGTCATACGCCATTAAAATGCTAAAGTGGGAAAATAGAAGAATAAAAATAAATGGGGAAATGCTCGATCATCTGCGTTTTGCCGACAATATAGTACTTATCATCGAATATCTGGGTGAAGTACAACAAATGCCACAAGAATTAGAAAACGTATGTTCAACAATAGGTCTAAAAATGGATCTCAGTACTACCAAATTTATGGCCAACTGACAGTTGGCCATTGAAATCAAATATGTGAGGTTTTATTTCTCCAAAAAAATTCCAACCACGTGGGAAGAGTCCTGGGTTGCCCTGGGTAACATCCAGGCATATCTGGAACATCATTTAACCATTATATAAATATGTAACATAACATAACCGTTCACATTTAAAGGGTTTTTACCCAACAAATTTTGGTGGCTCAGACATGCTATTTTTGGCTTTTAGAACACTGATGATGAATTTCTTAAACCGAAAACGTTTTTTCTGAATGTGACCCTTATATAGAGTATTTTAAAATATACCTTTTACAACAAATCTAATATTTTTTTTAATTGACTGGCACCCAAGAAAAGATAAACACAGGAGAGGATGACCGCGAACACGCTGGATGGACGCCATTAAACCAATGTCTAAGAAATGACAACAAGCCGCACATAACCGTGGAGAGTGGCGAAAAATGGAGAGACCTATGTCCAGCAGTGGACGAAAGAGGTTACATGATGATGATATTGATAGTCTTCTCCTGATTCTTTAAATTTCATAGCCTGGTTTTTGTGATTAGTTTCATGACCTTATTTTCATTCATCATTTTCAATAAAAATTGCTCAGGTTCAAAATTAAAGAAAGAAATAATTTGTAATTAGGACACAAGTATTCAAATTCGAAATTATTCGTAGGTTTCTTTATAGGTTCAAAAATAAAATCTACTTATTTTTGGTAAAAATAACAAAAATCTTGATTAATAAATTTTGAACTAAAATATTTACTGATAAAACTAAAAAGGGGTGTTACAATTTGTTGTATTATTGATCACATCTCTGCGTTGTATGGCCTGTGCTTAATCTATGGTGCTGTTTTATTTTAAAATAAGGTACTCGAGATTTTTTAGAAATTATAGCCTGTACGGACATGTAAAAAGTATGTTAATGTCGTAAGTTAACTTTATAGTGTTGTACATAATGGAATTGCCAAAAATGTAGTAATAATATAAGTGACGAGTGATATCTATATATCAATACAAAGTGTGTAATGCTAATCATACCGAGTGTATCCAACTGTGTTTCCAATTTATTATTTTCTTTTTTTCACTTGTATTAGTATATTCAGTGACATTAGAACTGTTGCATCCAGAAGGAATAATATCTTGAATTTAATTTTTTTGGCAACCGAATATCCAATATTTAAAGCTTGCTCTGATAACAATATCAATGTTTTATCTTTTATACTTTTTATAAAAATAAAGTTTTTTCTTTAAATTTTTTTATGAAGAGATTTTTGTACCGGCTGGTACAGAAATTTTTAGTTATTATTCCTCAGTATAATTTACTCCAGGGTAATAATAAGCTAGAAATAGACCATGTTCGGAACACTCAAAGATACAGGTAGCTGTTTACTTTTTTAGTTATTGTAGACCTAAAGGAAGAAAACCTACCTGTTTCCTTCCTGGAGTTCTCGTCCGTTTTTTAATTATTAACAATTTAGTGCAAAAATCGCGATTTTTTCGATTTTTTGCACCCCATTCAAAAGCTAAATAGATGACATAAAATTACAAAATTTAATTTTTTAAACATTAAAAAACCTTCAA
The DNA here is from genome assembly GCF_917563875.1 of Diabrotica virgifera virgifera. Lineage (NCBI taxonomy): Eukaryota > Metazoa > Arthropoda > Insecta > Coleoptera > Chrysomelidae > Diabrotica > Diabrotica virgifera. The sequence continues at coordinate 247,189,031 of NC_065449.1, forward strand.
AATTCCGATTTTTGAAAGTTAAAAAGTTAATTTGTTGCTACGCAAACTGCAAAATAAGTGAAAATTGTTATTTGTTAATAACATTTACTAAAACTACCTTAGAGTTTTAGTGTTTTACCCAAAGTTGGGTATTGGGGCACTTAACAAATCCTCAAAATTTGAGACCGATCCATTAATTAGTTTAAGAGTTATTCTAATTGTTTATCCCAGAGACCTTTATTTTGCAATAACATAAGACAGAAAATAACGAAGATAAGGCAATTGTGCGTATTCCAAATGAAAGTAGAACACTGACTAAAATCTACTAAAAAAAAGATTAAAAAATTATTTAATATAGTCAAAAATCTTAATGCCAAATTTGTAAAATTTCTTAGTTTATAAACATTTAGAATACCTTTAAAAATAATCAAGTATATTCAAATGGGAAATAAGCCACAATTTTACCTAAAAATGATTTTATTAACGTTTCGACGCCCAAGTCGGGTGTCGTTGTCAAAATACAAAATAATACTAAATAAACAAAAATGTTGTTGCTTAGTAAAAAATTCTTCTAATAATTTATTTAATCTGACTCATTTATATCGGCAATTCAGACACGTATTATACATTTTAAAGTAGACGACTTTAAAATGATATTGCCAATATTGATGAGTTGCGTTCCTGGGACGACTTTACTGAAAGATAGTTCATTCGATTACATGAAATCAATACATTTTTGTTTATTTAGTATTATTTTGTATTTTGACAACGACACCCGACTTGGGCGTCGAAACGTTAATAAAATCATTTTTAGGTAAAATTGTGGCTTATTTCCCATTTGAATATACTTGATTATAAAAATGCCACAAGAAAATAGCTTCAGAACAACCTTTAAAAATATTGTCCGTAGAAAAAATCATTTTACATGTTAGAAAAGCTGGCATTTTACGCGAATTTCTAAAAATGTAGTTCAATTGGTGACTAGTCGTGGTAAGTGAAGGGGGATCTGGGAGCCGACAAATGCACGAGTTCAAAAACTAAAAAAGGCAACTTAAAACTACTATCATTTTCTATATCTCGGCATCTACTGAATATACTTTGATCGTTCTTTTTTTAATTTGTATGTAATTTTTCTGTACATTCCTATGCAATTTGTCTAGACATTTATTAATTAATAAACAGTCTAATTTGTTTAAACAATTTAAAAAAAAATGTTTCCCAAAAATCCATGATTTTAATCATACTATCGTTATTAATCATAGAAAAAGTTAAGGTATACATACTTTAATAAATGAATTATCTTCAATAAATAATTATTTAATTAAAATCATTTATTTAAGTGTACTTTAACTTTTTCTATGATCATTAATGATACTATGATTAAAAAAATAGATTTTTGTAAAAAAAATAATTGTTCAAAAATTGTTGAAACAAATTAGACTGTTTATTAATTAATAAATTTATAAACAAATTGCATATTGGTAATGTACGTAGACATTACATACAAATTAAAAAAGAAAGATCAAAATCCATTGAGTTGATCCGGAGATACAGATAATTATATTCGTTTGAAATTGCTCTTTCGGTATTTTAATTCGGTGGATTTGTAGGTTACCCCTAGTAATATTTTGAACTACATTTTTGAAAATTCGTAGAGGGTAAGTTTTTTAAGAAAAAATACAAATCCCATTCTTTAAAATGGCATTAATGAGATTCCTTAATTATTATAATCTTATAAACAAATTAGCTGTGAATTAAAAAAAACATATGGCTAACTTTTTCCCAAATAAACCCAGGCTAAATTTTTTTATTTGAAAATTTGTGTTAAAATACTTTTTTTTCGAATATACATATAAAAAGATTGTCTCTACGGACAACATTTTTAAAGTTATTCTAAATGTTTATAAACTACAAAATTTAACAAATTTGGCATTAGGATTTTTGACTATATTAATTATTTTTTATCTTTTTTTAATACATTTTGATACTATCACTTTTCTACTTTCATTTGGCATACTCAGAATTGCCCTATCTTTATTATTTTTTGTTTTATCTTATTGCAAAATAAAGATCTCTGGGATAAACAAATAGAATAACTCTTAAACTAATTAATTAATTAATGGATCGGTCTCAAAATTTGAAGGTTTTTTAAGTACGCCAATACCCAACTTTGGGTGAAACACTAAAGTTCTGCAGTTTGCGTAGCAACGAATTAACTTTTAAATTTTCAAAAATCGGCATTTTGAAGGTGTTTCAATGTTATAAAAACCTGAATTTTGTAATTTTATGTCAACAATTTAGCTTTTGAATGGAGTGCAAAAAATCGAAAAAATCGCGATTTTTGCACTAAATTGTTAGAAATAATTAAAAAACGGACGCGAACTCTAGACAGGAAACAGGTAGGTTTTCTTCCTATAGGTCTACAATATCTAAAAAAGTAGTCAGCTACCTGGATCTTTGAGTGTCATGAGAAAATCTTTATTACTCTGGACTTATGGCATTAATAGTACAAAAATGCCTTCGAGTTTGAAGACACCAAAATTACCACCATGTTAGTGATTTTGACATGGATAGATTCGCTAACTGTGTTAATTGTAAGGCAATGACGGTTATGCGTGTTTGTCGTGTGTAGATAAACGAAGCTAAAGAACACGAAGAAGACCAATTAGTCAACCGGCTTAGTTTACTGGCTCTGCGAGAACGTTCTGCTACCGCTGAGAGACCAATAATGGTTTGGAGTAGTAGGTAGACCTGTTACTATGCGTACATTATGGCTCCTCTACACATCGGCAGACGGGTCCGCGGACGGCATCTGTGGATGCATCGCAGATGTGTCTATCTATCTATCTAATCAGCCCTAAACATCGATCCTTGGATATAGGCCTTCTCTTCCATCTTACATGCCTCTCTACCTTGGGCAATTTGCTTCCATTTTGACCCAGTGTGTTTCTTCAGGTCATCCGAATATCGCATCTGTGGCCTTCCCCTTTTTTGTTTGTGATTCCACGGTCTCCAATGTATAATCATCTTAGTCCATCTTTCATCCTTCTGCCGTAGGGTGTGTCCGGCAAACTTCCATTTAAGCTTTGCTACTTGGGTAGAGACATCTTTCATTTTTGTTTTGTTACGGATCCATTCGTTTCTTTTCCTATCTGATAGTTTAATGTTTAGCATTTGTCTTTCCTTGGATCTTTCTTTGCTATTTTTTCCATATTTTCTTTTGTAAACGTCCATGTCTGAGAGCCATATATTAGAACAAGAAGTATGCATTGATAGAATACTCTTGTTTTTAGGTATTGCGGGTATTTTCTGTTCTTCAGAATATAAGACAGTTTTCCGAATGACGCCCAGGCCAATCTTATTCTTCTCTTTATGTGTAGATGGAGTAATTTGATCGTTAATTTTTTATATATCATGTCGGCGGACGCGTCCGCGAAATATCCGATAGTTGTCGGTTTTTCCAGCATTGAACAAAGGGTTTCAGTGCGAACGTCCGATGCCTTTCCACACATCTGACTTCTACGAGGCATTAGTTTTCGCAGTGAATTCCGTCTCCCGAGAATTAACACAGACTGAAATATTTACAGATGTGTGGTCAGCTTGTGATGATACATCGGCAGATGCATTCGCAGACGAGTCTGCCGACGTGTAGAGGAGGCATTATAGAGCTGCATTCGAGCCTTTGGACTGGTTTCATTCCGCCCACGACAGTGCTTCCTTTGACTTCGGACCACTGTCATCAACGTCTGAATTGGTGTATAGAAAGGCAATATTGGGTGGCAGAATGGCATAATGTAGCATTCAGAGGTAAATCGCAATTTTGTTTAGGAATGCATGATGGTCGTAGGATGGTAAAAAAATGCCGTGGACAGTGACGAGATATCAAGTTTGCTGTTGAGAGGCATGTACACAGGATAGTTGGAGTAATGATTTAGGGGGCTGTTGCCTATGGTAGCCGATCAGCACCTGTGTTTATTCGAGGAAGTATGACAGCTGCGTGTTATGTTGATGACATCTTATAAACCACTTTACTGCCTTATCTAGACGGTCGTTGATACGTCCTTTTTCAGCAAGGCAACGCGTGGGACCATATTGCTATTTAACTATGGACTTTCTCCAAGAAGCGGGCGTTAATGTTTTGCTGTGGCCACTTTCACCGGATATAAATCCTATTGAACAAGTGCGGAATACGATCAAAAGGAGACTGTCCACTTTGCAGCATCCTTCAGTGGCTCTGGTACAGTTAATCCATGAAGTTTAAGTTGCTTAGAATGAGTTGCCAGAATCAGACATCGATCATCTCATTTTATCAATGCCTAGACCTGTACAGGAGTCTATTCAGCTACGGAGTCTCCAAACACATTATTAAACTTTTTTTTTGTTTACATATTAATAAAAATTCTTGCCAACGTTTCTGGATGTTTCATTCTGGAGGCAAATCTACCATATTGCCAAAAAATTAAGTTCAAGAAATTATTTCTTCTGGGTGTAACACTTTTAACACCGAGTGTGATTATAATTTGATGTGTAAATACAAATTTTACATGAGAGATTGATTAAATTTACTAGAGAAATTGCAAAATTTAATTTTGTCTAAACTTTTTTTCTCATCCCGGAATTTTCTATTAAAATATCAAACAAACTTTTAGAGACTTTTAGAACTTTTTGTTTGATAAGTAAACTGTCAAAGGAACTTCCAAGAGAATTAGGTACTAACGAAATCTAGCGAAGGAAAATTTTAGTGAGTTTGTGGAATAAAATGCCAAACAATCCTTTACATTACTTTGTATACTTATAAACTGTAAACTAAACTATGTATTGTAAACTGACATTGAAACAATCTAAAACAGATTCTGTTTGGATTTTTTATTTAATCTGCACATTCTTGTTTTTTTCAAATTTTATTGATTATCTTAAAATTATTATTTTTAGAAATCTGTTCTTTTCTTCTTCTTCAGGTGCCATCCCCGCTACAGAGGTTGGCAATCATCATAGCTATTTTAATTTTTGAGGCAGTAGCTCTAAATAGTTGTGAGCTGCATCCAAAGCATTCTCTCAGGTTCTTCAGCCATGAAATTTGTCTTCTTCCGATGCTTCTTCTGCCATCTATCTTTCCTGGCATTATGAGTCGCAAGAATCTTTTTTAAGAATTTCTTACTACTCTTTCTGATATTTTACTTAAAATAGCGTCACAAAATGGGATATGAAGACTCTTTGTCCACTGTCGGTCACTCAATTGGAGTGCCAATTCTAATGGAGCAAGTTTTTTTTTTATTTTTGAGCCTTTAAGTCTTCATCAAGTATCATCAAGAAGCTGTAGTTCCCGTTCACTCTGGTGGGAGAGGAGTCCCTACTCCTGCTTTATTGCGTACTTCCTGTTCTCTTCTTCTTTGATGGTTTAGATCTTTATTAAGATCATTGCGAAAAAACTTTCTTCTTCTTTTTCTTCTTGTTAAGGCTAGACTCGTTAGTCTCTGGTACCTGGTCTTAATGCCGTTGGACCATACCTTGTTTTTTTCTCATTAAACTCCAATATGGCCTCAACGAAGACCAACAGATTTCTTATTGGTAATTTTAGAATCTCTTCTGGTTTAATTCCCAGTTGAACAGTGAACTTCTACCTCACAATTCACAGCACTTGCAACTCTTTTTCTATTTCGCATTTTCTGCAATCTGCTCGTTTTCCCCATGCACCCCTTAATAACCCGACACCGATATTAAATAAACTGTGTCTTTTACCAGGTTGCTTAGGAGATATTAGCAGTATATACCAGTTTTGATTTGGTAAGTGGGCTCTTGACTGCCAAACTATTCGTATAAACGTTGATTCTCTTTGCTTTGACGTCTTCATCCATAAGCATCAATGCAGACTACCAAAGTGAAAAATTTTAGCCTCGAGAGAGAGGTTTAGGCCAGGAGACAACCTCTCCTATTTAGAGGATTCTATTTGCGGGTCAGCAACATCCTAGTTATGAAACTTACTTTGCCATGAAGTGAATCTACTTTTACAATCCACAATTTTAACATCCTATAAAATTGGAAACAACAATGTAATAATATAATACCAATTTTACAACAGCAAAGGGTTTTCATCCATGTACTTAATGGCTTTAAACATGTATACCTTGTAGCAGCAGTTAATGTGGAATTTCGAATACGTTCTGTGATAATGACAACAGAATGAATAGATAATAACAACAGCTGAGGACCGAGAAAAGTTTGCAATTGTACTAGCCACTGACGATAAATATTTCAAATGATACATTGTTTGCAAATGTGAGCCCAATTTTAGAAGTTAAAATATAATTTTTCTACCTTTTTACAATATTTCATTTTACCAATAATTTGGTTGCCTGCAGTAAATAAACTAAATACTTTTATTATTTTTACAAGTGTGCCAAACATAAACGAAACATTTATATCTGGCTTTAATTCCAATGAAACAAATAAAAATTCTACGATATTTACACGTATTATTAATATTGAATATAAAAGTGAAATACCTAAATTATTGTTATTAAATTTTGCGATATACAAAAAAAATAACACAAATGGATACACTTTTCCAAGCTATTAACGAATTATATAACATATATAGTTTTTTTATTTAGTGATTTAAATAAAATGTTGTATGTTTATTTAAACAAATTCATACTTTATTCGCAAATATATACTTTATTTTTATAATCGTTGAAATAGATTGGTTTTTGTTATTAAAGCTTATTCATACTGATATATATGTTAAGTTTTTAAATAAAGTTTTACAATGGAATATAAATATTTGTTCCCGATTGATTGAAAATTTGCTGTTTGAGTTTGGTAAACAATTTCAAAATTAATTATTTCGCTGGAAATGTTAGATACCGAACATGATGTAATTTGATTTAAGTGCTGCTGTGATTTTCAAAAATGGAATTAAATTAAAATTATTATTTATGAAGCTCAACAGGCCCTGAAGTCCTAGAGATCGTCCCCTTAATACTACAATTAGGTAACTCAAAATTTGCTATTTTTCAGGAAAGCACTTTTAAATTTGAAAAGAAGCAAACTGTGCTGTATTACAGCAAATGGAAATTGTTTTTAACTTTTATAGCAAGAAGTTGAAATAAATCTAAATTCTGATTAATTGTTAGTGTTTTAAAGCCTTGTTTTAGTTTTTTTCGTTATTGAAAAACAAGATATCTAGTTGTAGCAAATAAAATTAAGAGAAGAAATAAAAGATATCTAGTTTTTGACTTAACAATAAATACAACTTTTTAATAAGAAAAAAAATATATTTTGGTGAAAAGATAATACAAAAATGTAGAAGAACTTAACTAATAATTATAACTAACATAATCATCTTTCACTCGGTCTCACTTATGTCAGATTCAGTGGATACTTATCTTCATGATGATTTAAAAGGCAGATTTTCAAAATAATCCTTATTTTCCGGAGGAACTGTGGGAGCTTTGGTGTTAGACAATGTCAACAGATCCTTGTAATTTTCCATAGAAATAGGGATTCTGTCCTTATACAGAGAATTTGGCATTACTGTACTTTTATTTTAAGTTGATTTTGTCCTCTGACAATTTGTTTCTGAGTTAATCTGTTAATCCAAATGTTATAAATGCTGTACGGTTTATCTACCTTTCTTCAGACAAATCTAGCGATTATTTGGACACACAACTTATGCTATGAACAACTGCACAAATAGGTATCTTGAAGAATATCCGGAGGAGTCAACCCGCCATAACACACATACTTGTATGTCAAATTAAACACTTGCTGCAGCAGAGATTTTTCACGTTGTCAGCTGCACTTCTAGATATCTCAAGCTGACCACTTTTAGCAAAAAGTTTTATTCCGAACTTATGAGATAGCTATTACTGTGTAATTGGATTCTCATGTATAGAATGGCAATAGAACTTATCTAGTTGTAGTATTAAAAAGAGCGTAAAAAATTATATCGATAGCGGTAGATAACTCAAAATCGCCAAATTTCGCGTTACCTAGTTGTAGTATTAAGGGGACGATATTATTACAACACTTTTATCAAGTGGGATGGATGCTTATCCAAGCATGCTTCTAGCCTACTAAATTGCCTTACCATTCTCCCCCATTCATCACTATTTGTTGCTCTTTCTTTCTCTCTTTACTGAGATGTTCCTGTGCGTTATCGAACTATCTTTGTTTGGACCGTCCTTTGCTTCTTTTTGTGATTGGGAGCCTTTTAGGATAATTTTTGTCATCCTCTTCCTTTCTATTGTCATCACGTACCCTCCATCTCACTCTCTATGCCCTTATGAAGTGACTGATGCTTGGTTCCATATACAGTTCCTTTAGCTACCTATTTTTTCGTCTCACCCAACATTCTACCGTGTTTTTGCCAACATATTATCTCTGAGCAATTTCCGTTTCCATCTTTCCAATTTCTCCGAATTTGCTTTTTTTCGTTGTCCATACTTTGCTACCATACATTATTTTTATCTATAGATATTTGGATTCCATCGACAATCTTAGGTATCTTATCTTTTTATTTCTCATTGCCAATCTGGCATTTAGTTCTCATTCTTCTTGACTTTATATTCTATAATAACCTCCAGATACGTTTAATGGACCACCCAAGTAACACCGAACGGGTTTATTAAGTCTTTTAAGGATGCTTTAAAACTGTAGAATAAAACTAACATTAAAACCATTTGGTTTTTAAGTAAACCTTAAGGTTGCAATAAAACTGCCTTTCAGCATAAAAGGGTCTACTCTCAAAGAAGTCAATAAAACCAAAAATAAAAACCTTAAAACTTTGTTTTCTTAAGCAACTGGTTTTAAAGCTGCTGTGAAGGTGCTTTTAAAACCATGTTAAAAGACACTTTAAGTGCAGGCAGTTTTATAGTACACTTAAAAAGGTTTCTTAAATGGAGACTGTTAAAGATAATTTACTATATTAAATGATTCTTTAAACCCATATACTCTACATAGATACGTATTTGTAACCATAAAATAATAAAAAGTACTTGGTTATTTTGGACAGTCAGGGTAGAAAAACACTTGCGCACCCAACTTTATTGATAATGTTAACAAAAATAGGACTAAATAACTCACGAGCCCTAAAATTTATGGCTTTTGGCGATTAAAAAAATAAAAATAAAAAAAAATTTAAATCCGAAAAATATTAATTTGAAAGAAAAATAATTTTATCTACAATTTTAATGTTTTAATGTTAAAATACATCGAATTTAGTCTTTCAAGTCGCTTATTTATGATTTTTATATTAGCCTTATATTGTAATCTATAATGGCTTTCAGCATCTCCAGAGAGCAATATGGCCGAAATCCAAATAAAACTATTTGGTCTATCGACATAGAATTGTTAAGATCAAATAGTTTTATTTTATACCTTTTCAAGAGCATAACATCCTACATAAAAGCAAGGTTGTCTTGAAATTAAAACCGTTTAGTTTTAATGCTGCTCTCAATAATGCCACTCGGTTTTAATGTGAATCTAACTTAAAATCAAGGCGTTGTAGTGCTGTGGGTGTTGTATTTTTCTTTTAAAATGACCAGTCCGTTTATATTTTAAGTACTTGCGAGTTATTTATTCCGTACTAACTGTACTTCCACTTTTTACAACACACTATACCAGTGTTTCGCTCTAAAACAAATGGTCGACCATTTTGGACATGAAAGAAGGGGGGATGAGTTTAGTTTTATTGTTTCTAACAAGAAGCATAGTTTAGTCTTTACGATACCCAAATTGATTCAGTTAAGAGCGTTTGGTTTTAATATAGCTTACTAATTGCTTTTAAGAAAGCAACTTTAAAGAAAACTAAAAAAATAATTTTAAGACATATGTTTTACTGACATAATAGTCTTGAGATCAAATAGTTTTAATAATAGGTTTTATTAGTCATATTAGGAGAATCTTTAAAACTGCAATAAAAGTAAAAGGTAACAAACTAGAATCTAATAAAACCAAACAGTCCGAAAGTTCTTTATAAAACTGATTAGTTTTAAAGTGAACTGAGAATAAACCATTTTACAAATTATCTATTAAGATTAATTAGTCTTATTTGATACTCTTATTAGATACTTTAAAACTAGTGACAAATGCTTAACAGTTTTAAAGATTTGGCAGTATATCTACAAGGTAACTTTAAAATCATTATCTTCTTATTTACCACAATAAAACCTTTATAGACCTTAAATAAAACTAAAATGTTTTTATTGCGCTACTTGGGCACTCTCTTGGTTCATTAGATATGAAAACAATCTGTCCCTCTCCTTTTTGCTCTGTATTTCCGAGTATCATGTACGGTGACTTTTCCTGGTTTATTTCTAGATCAAAATATTGTGCCTCCTTTTCTAATCTTTTAGTAACATTATTTCCTAATTCTTAATTCTTCTTAAATCAAGTGTCTTTGATCTAGTGTAAAATTAAAAAGAGAATTGTTTTAATACTTGACTCAAATAGCAAATATCATTGTAAAGATTTTCAATTAATGCAACAAAAGTGAGTATGTTCTTTTAAAACTAAATATTAAGGAAAATATATTCAATTTCAAGTGTATTTATAGAAATTCTAATAAAAAATAAATTATTTTCATTAAGTATGTATTAATCAATTATTAATTATATTTTTAACAATACTTGGTATACCAGATTAAATCCGCACATATTTGAAAAACGTTCATTTAGGTCTTCAAGATCCAAATAACATAAAAAAAAATCAAAATCAAACAGAGATTAAAAAATATATTATCACCTCACCTTTCTTTCTATATCATGTAAAACTGAATAAGATTATAACGAAAGAATAATTCTAAAAACATGATTTGTCCATATTATTTTAATTTTAGTTCTCTGACGGCAATGATAATTTTTTTTTCAACGGTCATCTCTATTTTAGAGGTTGTAAATCATCATAGTGGCTTCACCTTTTGAAGCAACTGCTCTAAAAATTCGTTCTGTTCTGCAACCACACCATTTTCTTGGATTTTTGAACCAAGATAACAGTTTCCGTTCTACATTCCTGCTGACTTCTATTTGAGCTGGAAGTAATTTTTTCTTCTACACATAATATGTCAGAAATACTGACGTTTTCTTTCATTTATCGTACTTTCAGCTTATTATGTAACGTCTTCCAAATCTTTCTATACGTCGATATCTGAAAGAACCTCAGTTCCAAATCGCCTCTAGACTCAGTGTCTTCAATTCGACTACATGGTATAGGACAGTGTTCAACTAATATTTGATTAGCCATACAAATCATACTTTTAGAGCTATATCAAATATCCGCACACTTCTTTACAAAGAAGCTTTTCCATTATGACCAAATCTTATTCTTAAGATGCCGTCTTGTTTCAAAGGTTCGCGATCACCACGACTAGTGGTCTTCTGTTTGCAAGTGCTCTGAAAGGCTCTGTAGCCGCTTTGTTATTGTAAGGCCAGACAAGCGATAATTTACGGCGCCGTAAGAACCGTAAAATGAAGTGTGAAAAATTTGTCCTATCCTATGTTGCTATGTTGCTGCGCGATATCTTACAGCTCGTCTGGCCATCCACGACACTCACCGTGGGACCCATTTTCGCGTTTCATTTTACTGCTCTTACGGCGCCGTCAATTATGGCTTGTCTGACTTTAGCCTAGTTGAATAGAGACCAAGAGCCGATAAACGTAGAAGAGGAAGACCACCAACACGATGGCAAGACGACTTACGAAAGACAACAAAAAACTGGACACAGAAAGCACAAGATAGAACACTTTGGAGACAAACAGGGGAGGCCTATGTCTAGCAGTGGATTTAGAGAGGCTGATAATAGCTTTTGCCTTAGACGAGCAATTAAATCACTCCTTGGCATTGTATGGCCATGAGATTCGACACCTTCCAACACTACGCTTTTCTAAAATCTTTCCCTACATGTTGTTCCGCAGAACCTGGTATTTTGTTCCTCTTGCTTGTTTATCCTTCTTCAAGTTTGATATTTGTATTCTGTAGAAAGCGTGAGGCACTACAACTACCTCGGCACCATAATAAATGAAGAATAGACCAACAACAAAGAGATAAGAACGCGCATTGGAAAAGCTAGATTAATCTTCAACCGTATAGAGGCCTTTTTCAAGAGCCACAACCTTTCTCTTGTTATAAAAGTAAGAATGCTGAGATTCTACGTCTTCTCTGTCCTTTTTTATAGTGTTGAATCATAGACCTTGAACGAAGATATGTGCCGAAAATTGGAAACATTTGAGATGTGGCTATATCGGAAAATTCTTAAAATCCCATGGCCTGATCGGGTCATAAATGATATGTGCCGAAAATTGGAAGCATTTGAGATGTGGCTATATTGGAAGATTCTTAAAATCCCATGGACTGATCGTGTCACAAATGAGAAGGTCCTTAGAAGAATATGGAAGAACCGAGAAGTACCTACTAACCACCATCAAATCTCGAAAGTTTGAATACTTTGGGCAAATGCGAAATGAATCCAGATATGCCCTCCTACAAGCCCATTTTACCAAATTTGCAAAATTACTTACTAAAATCACTAGCCAGTTGTGTTTGACTCTAGCGAACCGACTATATCATGGTTTTGGTGCTTGCAAAGTTTTTTTAATCAGATACATTTCAAACAAACAAGATGAACACTTGTTCAATCATTAATTAGCAATAAACTACTTTTACAATTTGTTCTAATAAAATTCCAGAATTACTGTTGCATTTGTTGAAAATGTTTACACTTATTTTGTACATTTATCAAAAACCGGACTAAATTAACATTAGACGTATAAACATAAAATTTTTATTTTTTATAAAAACCAAATCTAAACAATTTTAGATAAATAAATGTTGAATGTCGTAACTATATGTATTGTCTGTACAAAATACAAAACATATTTCTGAAAACCAAATATGACAAATTGTAGCGAAATACAATCATCTAGATAATCTTCGTGGAATCTTAGAAGCAAAAACAGTTTTTTCTCACCATTTTTAATTTTTTTTTAATATTAGGGTCTGCCTTGAAGTTATATTTGTACTATTTAGAAATATCATAGTTTAAAAATTATAGTGGTTGATTGTCTAAAGTGTTTTTCAACCAATAGTGATTTTTATTCAGAATAAAATTATTTTTTATACAAAAATTCAACAGACTTCTCATTGTGTTAAATAGATGTCGCTATAGCGTCTACCAGCAAATGTTTTTGTATAATTTTGCTTATTTAGACAGTTGGCTTTCGTTTTGATTCAGATCAAACCACAGGCCTCTCTAAAGATCCCAAAGAGGTGAATCGTTCGTAATAGGATGGTGGTTGCCTTTGAAATATAATATTTTAACTGTCTTTCTCTTAGTTTTATTCCTATTATGAGTACACGGAATCAGCATTGGATGAAATTTTACCTAAATAAATTGACGGGTTGAGAAATGCAATCTTAGATTCCCCTTTTCAGCTTCATTTATCGTTACTTTGCCTGGCAAATTTTAAAAGGCACGAGTTAAGGTTGTCACCAAAATGTTGCCTCTAACGATAAAATTTTAGATCTTCAGATCTAATACTTTTATCTTACCTTTCGATATCTGACCCCATCTAAATCTGTATAAGTACCCAAAAGTATTGCCAATTCGTCAGTAATATTATCATTCCAATGTCTAACCTGAGCTTGAAGTAAATTGGTTCTTTCTGCTTTTTGCGAAGCGTATTTGATGGTTTCTTGTGCCATAAGATTCATGATATCGTAACGATATCCATAATCACTAAAAAATCAATAGACTGGTTATGATGTACACCTGAGATATTATTATTTATATTCAAACCTTACCCTGAAACAGTGGAAGGTTTCAAACTGTACCCGGTTATCTCATTCCAGTTCAACACTGTAGAAGCTCTAGGTATTTTATCGCCTGTATCAAAAAATAATTTCAATATTTTCGTCGATCAGATCTGTATGACTACTAACACGATTACGTCACGGTTTCCACGTCACAGGTATGATTTTCCTGTTCGACACTTTTGATTTGTTCTTCAAAATGATGTATTTGGTTAATCTATTTTGTGAACAGGAGAGTAAAAATAATTAGATGATTCTAAGATGATTCTTGGTGGACCTTGAATGAAGATATGTGCAGAAAATTGGAAGCATTTGAGATGTGCCTATGTCGGAGAATTCTTAAGATCCCGTAGACTGACCGGTTAACAAATAATGAGGTCCTCAGAAAAATCCATAAGGATCGAGAAGAACTGACCACCATCAAATCTTGGAAGTTGCAATACTTTGGACACATTATGCGAAATGAACCAAATATGCCCTCCTACAAACCATCCTGCAAGGAAAAAAATTTGGAAAGCGGGGTCCAGGAAGAAGAAGAACATCCTAGTTAAATAACCTCAGAACCTAGTTTAACACATATGTGTAACTTTTTCGCGCTGATGCAGATAAAATAAAGATTGCCATGATGATCCCCAACATTTGTCACGGATAGGCATAACTTTTCTTAGGCTTGTGTTATTTTCTCTACTATTTCTTCGTTTAGAATGTTTACATCTCTTTTTGTTGTATTCCTGAGTAAGTTACTGCTGATATTTTTTTCAAAGTCTAGTTCATTCGTTGATCGTATCAAATTTTCTTCTTTTTATTATCTTCAGTATTTCTTGCTTAATATTGATTTATATAGTTGCTCGGACCATTCTGATCGCTTGCGAATTTGTTTGATACTACATTGGTATTCACTTTATACAAATAATTTTTTTAGTATTTATGAAACATGCATTTAAAGATTTTTATTTAGCTAAAGAAATATCACAAACAAAAAGTATTCATATCCTGGCATTAAGTTTGTTAGTTATTACAACGGCACTTAACGTGTTAAAATAATTTTCGTTCGTAGGTACTCCTAAAAAGTGCTATCTCATAGTTTTTTCAAAAAATATCAATAAAAACAATTTGTTTCCTGATATACAACTATGATATTTCTAAAACCTTGTCAAATCTTATTCTTATACGTTTTATAGGAAATTGTACATTTGACCAATAGTATTAATGTGAAAGCAATAAAAAATTATTACGGACTGAAAATATTACAGGATTGATGACATCGAAAATCAATTTAATGGTGATAATGTCCATAGGTGAATTTGTAGGAAATCCTATTTAGCAAATCTAATTCTACACTTGTATGCGTTTTTATGCTGTCACTTTTACCTTTATTTGTTCTTCATACGCTATAACTGTTACAAAAAAAAATAAAGAGACTTACTCTAAGACGCATTCTCTTCTTAAATACATACATACATTCTTTATGTATATATACATTAAAAATATGGTTAATTTGTTTTATAAAAATTTAAAGTTGAAGCAACCTCTAAGGCTGCAACCAGATTACAATTGTAGCGTCCCAACTTACAGATTACAATTGTTAGCTTTAAGACATACAACCAAAAAAAAAGGATATTGCAAGTTTTTTTGAGCTCCGCCGATTTGAAGTTCCGAATTTAATTTACCTGCACGCCGGCGCCGGCCGCCTGACTGAGGAGAAATTAAGCCCCGGCGCAAATTGAACCTAAGCGAGTCACAACCTGCGCTGGCGGGACGGGTGACCTGTGCAGTTATTTTTCTAGCGTGCCGCATATTGAACACAAGCCAACCCCACTGTCGGCTGTCGCCGTAACGAATAGAGACGGGCAAGATAAGTGCGGACGTGTAACGGTTACTATTGATACCGGTTCTCAGTGGTACTGAGTACAAATAATGATTACAAAATACTGATGTATCTGATCCTTGTACTGAATTGAGTAGGCAACTAAAAAACGGTAGTTCCGTACTTGTAACTAGTAACGTTTTAAAAATATCTTACACGTCCCTAGTAGTCGTAGCGGTATGACTTTCGAAAACATCGAATTTGATCATAAGCGGGTGCATAAAAAGATATCTTACACTGAGTATTTTATTTCTACATACCTTTATAATAACAAGCATAAGTTAAACACTGCATTGATTGTGATTACAAAAACGGTTCGCATGTTTTAAATAGGATTTTTGCTGATTATATATTTTGCTAAAATATTAGATAACACAAAAAATACAATTCACAACCATCATTTAATTTTTAACAATAAACAAAAGTCTAATATGATGACAAGTTTGAAATTGATCGACTTTGTCGATAACAGTGCCATTAACAGATATTTTTAAATACCATGAACCATTTTCCAATGATTGTGTGAATTTAAGAAATACATACTAAACAATGTTTTTACCTGTATAAAGGAGATTATAATTATGACACATGGTACTCCTTATTTTTCAAATAATATGCTCTTGTAAACGCATAACTTTTATTGGCTAAACCTACATTAGATAACGTCACAAGAAATTAAAAATAATTAACTTGTAATAAATTCACTGTTTTAATCATATACAGGGTGTTTCATTGGGAAACAGAAATACTTTAATTATGAATAGAGGTCACCGAGCCGGTTCTAGATATGCTACATTTTTTGCCCTACCGACTTTTATAACCGAGTTACAGGGTGTTTTATCGATTTAACCCATTCCTTTCCTAAGCCATAACTTTAGAATCACCCTGTATATTTTTTTCATATTTGGTACGCATATGTCTCATTCAAAACCCAAACGACCGACATACTAACCATAAGAAAAATCAAGGTCAGGATTACCAAAAAATTATAAAGTAATTGTGAGCTTAAAAAAACACCCTGTATATTCAAATTTTGAAAATCTGTTAGCATATTAGAAAAGAGCACAAAAAACTAAGTTTAATGGTTCATTTCCATTTTTCGACCAGACAATTTTATGACTTTAATTTTGAAATTATGTTGAATTTTTTAAGAACTCTGACATTAAAAAGCAGGTATTATTAACTTTTAGTTATAAATTATTAAAGTTAATGAATAAATACTCATTTTAAAAATAATCAATACTTATGTACCATATTGGAACGACCCAATTACTAATCACAAGAAAAATTCAGGTCCGGATTAACACAAAAAATATAAAGTAATTGTGACCTTGAAACAACACCCTGTATATTGAAATTTTGAAAATTTGTTTGCGTATGTTAAAAGAGCACAAAAACTGCGTTAAAAGGTGCATCTCAAATTTTTGCGCAGATAATTTAATTACGGCAATTTTGAAATCATTTTGATTAATTCTGTAAAGGTGACAAGAAGCTGCCAGAAAAATTAAGAACAATCCCAATGTAATTAGAAAATCGTTTCGAAATCTTTTAAAACGAGCAAGGAAATGCATCGAACAAAATGGCGGACATTTTGAGCAACTGTTATAGTTCAAATATTTTTAATTTATGTTAAATTGTTGAATTGCTTAAACGATTTTTTTTATTACATACATATAGCTGTTTTTTAATTCTTTACTAAATCATTAAAATATCATTATCACTAATTCTAATTTTTAATGATGTGCATCCAGCAATCATTAAAATACAAGAGAATCCATGAAACCAGCGTAGTAAATAAGTATTAAGTATTTTTAAAATAAGTATTGATTCATTAACATTAAATTATTAAAAGTTAATAATACCTGGTTTTTAATCTCAGTTCTTTAAAATTTTAATATAATTTCAAAATTGATGTATTTAAACCATCTGCGCAAAAAATTAAAATTAACCTTTAATCATAATTTTTTATGCTTTTTTAAAATTGGAAGGCAAATTTTCAAAATTTCAATATACAGGGTGTTGGTTCAAGGTAAAAAATACTTTATATTTTTTTGTTAATCCGGACATGGATTTTTCTTGTCATTAGTAATTGGGTCGTTCCAATGTGGTAAATAATTATTGATTATTTTTAAAATGAGTATTTATTCACGAACTTTAATAATTTATAATTAAAAGTTAATAATACCTGCATTTTAATGTCAGAGGTCTTAAAAAATTCAATATAATTTCAAAATTAAAGTCAAAAAATTGTCTGGCCGAAAAATTGAAGCGAACCAATAAACTTAGTTTTTTGTGCTCTTTTCAAATATGCAAACAGATTTTCAAAATTTTAATATAAAGGGTGTTGTTTTAAGGTCACAATTACTTTATAATTTTTTGTTAACCCGGACCTGTAATTTTTCAGTGATTAGTATGTCGGTCGTTTGGATTTTGAATGAGACATATGTATACCAAATATGAAAAAAATATACATGATGGTTCTAAAGTTAGGGCTTAGAAAAGAAATGGGCAAAATCGATAAAACACCCTGTAACTCGGTTATAAAAGTCGGTAGGGCAAAAAATGTAGTATATCTAGAACCGCCTCGGTGACCTCTATTCACCATTAAAACTTCCGTTTCCCAATGAAACACCCTGTATATTATATTCCCTACTATTGCAATAAAATATTAAAACGAATAAACGAAAACTTGTTGAGTAGTGCTGATTGAAACAACAGAGCAATAAAATGTTATTCATAAAGATAGTGTAAAATTTATCGCCGCTTATCTGGTCCGCTGGTAATGAAGTTATCAGCATTTAATTGCAAAGCGGTCTCTTAACTGGAAAATACTTGTAAATACCATCCGTATTCATTTCAGATACTTCCATCTCGCAAACAAAAACACGTAAAAATTAACATCTGGCGGTGAGTCACCCGTCCCAAGCACGAGAAAACTGTACGCTGACGACAAACCTTCCCAGGCGAGACCTGCGGACGCATGAACTGATAGTAGGATGCGCAGAACGGTCTACGCAGTCCGCCGAGGCAGGTTGTGTCTGGCTTAACCCTTTGAATGCTGCGGACGTCATTTGACGTCTTTGATTTGCCGTGCCTACAGTGCTATGGACGTCATTTAGTTATTTTGATTTGCCGTGAAGTGCTGTGGCCGACAATTGCAGTTTCCTGCGCACGTGTTCATTTGTGGGTAATTCAAGGCGGGGCTAGCGCTTGCTGAGTAGTGGGCGGTCTCTTTACGTCTGCGTTTAGATGTTGTTATTCACTCATTGCCGATGCTTGTCCCAACACGAAAACATTGCGATTTCTATCAGTTTTACTTTAGTATTGCATCATTTTTACATCAGTATCGTCCTATTAGTTTTTATAAATAATGGACGAGCAGCAACCGGGGCCTTCAAAAGCGTTACCAAGACCTAAGAAGGGGCAGTTTTATACTGAAAAAGAGTTACTTGAAATTCTTACTCGAAGCGACAGTGAAGACGAATACATAGAAAATACGCAAAATGCTTTAGATTCCGATGAAGAAATGGACGTTGCTCAAGAGCCCGAAGACCAAACATCGAATAATACCTACGATTTTCTCTGGAAAAAAAAAGACCTTCTACCAAAAACATTTGCATTTGACTCGTCAGAGGTTGGTTGCACAATTGATGGGCTGACTGCTGAAAATAAACCTTTGGATTTTTGTAAAGTATTTTTTACGGACAATATAGTAAATCATATAGTTACGGAAACAAACAAATTTTATATTTACGTTTGTGAACATGTGGAAGTATCCGCTAAGTCACGTTTGAAGAAATGGAAAGATACAGATTTCAATGAGATGTGGTTATTTTTTGGGATTACATATCTGATGCCTCGTGTAAAAAAATTGCGCCTCAGTGAATACTGGTCAACAAACACACTATTATCTACTCCAGCATTTTCTGAGCTTATGTCGCGTGACAGGTTTTTTCTGATTTTGCGAATGTTGCATTTCTCGGACAACAATCTGCCAAAAAACGGCGACAGTTTGGTCAAGATTAGAGCAGTAATAGACCACGTACGTGATGCTTTCCGAAACGCTGTCAAGCCGCATAAAGAATTGTGCATAGATGAAAGCCTTTTGCTTTTCAAAGGCCGACTCTTTTTCAAACAGTACATACCCTCGAAGAGACATCGATTTGGTGTAAAGTTTTTTGTTTTATGCGACGCAGTGACTGGGTACATTCTCGATTTTGTTGTCTATACTGGAGCAACAACTGACTTACAAACGAATAATTGTAATTTGGGTAAATCTGGCGATGTGGTGCTAACGCTTTTGGCACGCTATTTGGATAAAGGTCATACTTTGTATTGTGACAATTGGTATACAAGCCCCAGTCTGTTTGTATGGCTGTATAATAGAGCTACAAATGCGTGTGGAACTGTGCGGAAAAATAGAAAATATATGCCGCAAATGGCAGAAAAGCTTCAGAGAGGAGAATGGAGTTTCCGAAGTGATGACAAATTGTTGTCGCTAAAATATTGTGATAAACGAGAAGTATACATGCTTACGAGCTTACATAACAACACCGGTATGGAAACTGGTAAAAAAGATCGCCTCACTGGGAGGACAATTGTAAAACCCCAGTATATTGTTGCATACAATAAGTTTATGGGTGCAGTAGACAAGACGGACATGCTACTGAGTTCAGTAGAGTGCGTCCGAAAAACTGCGAAATGGTACAAAAAAGTTTTCCTTCACCTTATGGATATGGTTCTGCTCAATGCAAACGTTTTGAATAATATAGTAGCAAAAACTAAAACTTCGTTGGCAGAATTTCAACTGACACTCATCCAACAGATAGTGGAAGAAAATCACAAGGGGAAAATGCGCACGTCAGCAGGTCGAAGATCAGTCGACGACAATCCATTGCGGCTTACTTGTAGGCATTTTCCGTCGCATGTACCTCCCACAACAAGTAGGAAAGTTGGACTAAGAAAATGTGTTGTGTGTGCCAAAAACAAAAAAAGAAAAGAAACAAGTTTTATGTGCCGTGAGTGCAATGTGCCTTTATGTGTTGTGAATTGTTTTGAAAGATTTCACACCATCAAACATTTTTAGAAAGTAAGTTCTACATAACAAATGACTATTTGGTTTTATTTTTTGTTTTGGATAATTTTGTTTTTCTTTTGTTATGGATAATTTTGTTGTTTTTTTGTTATGGATAATTTTTTTGTTTTTATTTGTTTTGTTAACATTTGTTTACATTGAATTTGAATGCAAAAATATGTGCAATAATTTTTTAATTTGTTTTATCTATCTTTCTATCCTAAGTTTTTCTAAACAATAGCGTTTTTGTATTTTTTTGTAAAATTTATTTTGTTTCAAAAAAAAAATAAAAAAAATTATAAATAATTACCCAATTATTTTGTTTATATAAAACAACGTTATAAAGAATCATTTAGTCGCATTATTTAGCGCGAAAGCGGCCGACCGTTTTGACGTCAGAAATAGCCGCACTGGGGCATGAGTATCGCCGGAGAGAGAGCCGCATCGAAAGGGTTAAGTTCAATTTGCGCCGGGGCTAACCCACCACCATGACTGTACAGTCACTACGTAGTTACGTAGGTCAATTTAATTATTTATTAAAAAAAAGTTTTTTTAACATTATAAACGTTTCTTCAAAATATAGGTCATTTAGTATCGAATACCTCAGATAATGTAGTAGAATTTTTTTTAAAGAGACTATCTCGGCTCCTATTGGTCGTAGAAACTAATTTTTAATTGTTGTTTTATATTATGTTGGTAAAATAGTTCATTAAGAATGCGGCTTGGATTAGGTCTCTGATTTTTTCTTTAAATATAGCGTTTTACGGTTTTCGTCTTGAAATAAACAAATTATCATAGCTTTGCAAAAAATGGACCTGGATCCGGTTTTACAAAATCCTGTTTTAGGCATTTAGGCTAAAGGGCTTGAATTTAATGAAATAATAGTATTTATGTACCAAGTCAGTAAAGTTAATCTTTATCGAATGAGTCTGATATTATGAGTAGAGCGAGCGAGGCGAATAACAGACGAGTTCGATAAAGAGTTTTTACAGACGTGGTGCATACAAAATTTTATCGCCAACAATTTGATATTGGTTTTAATACTTACTTACAGTTAACAATTTAAGAATTTTTTAAATTTTTGACGTAATACAAATTTCATGACAGTGATGACACATCAATTTTGCATGATAGCCGCTTTCGATTTTTAATCGATAGTTATCAATCTGACAGAATACAAAAAGCTAAACAGTATGATTCGAAGAAAAATAAGATCAGCTAAATCAGAGTGGCATAAACAACAATGTAAAGAAATTGAGAACTACGAGCGTATCTATGACGCATTCAATATGCACAAAAAACTGAAAGAAGTTGCAGGACTGAATAAAAAATGTAATCCTCCACTAATCGAAGATAAAAACGGAAAAATTATAATCGATATCGAAGGTCAACTAATACGATGGACAGAATATATAAAGGAATTATTCGATGATGAAAGAAGCGAACTAGAAACGCTAAATGACATAAGCGGTCCTCCAATATCTAAGGAAGAAGTGCAATACGCTATAAAGAACGCAAAAAACGGGAAGGCGATCGGACCAGATGGGATTTACGTAGAAACACTAAAGCTTTTAGGTGTCGAGGGCATTAAGATACTTACGAAATTGTTCAACTTAATCTATGAAAGCGGAAAAATTCCTAAAGATTGGCTTAAATCCTCATTTGTTGTACTACCAAAAAAACACAGAGCCACAAAATGCAGCGACTATCGCACCATCAGCCTAATGAGTCATGTATTGAAAACGTTTCTTAGAATCATTCATCAAAGAACATATAGAAAAATTGAGGAAAGAATCTCAAGTACTCAATTCGGTTTTCGCTGTGGCCTTGGAACGCGTGATGCACTATTCGCAACCCAAGTTTTAATTCAGAGATGCAGAGATGTAAATCATGACGTTTTCATGTGCGCGATTGATTTTGAAAAGGCCTTTGATAAAGTTCGCCATGAAAAAATGCTACATATTCTCAAAACTACCGGTCTGGACGGTAGGGACATTAGAATAATCGCAAATTTGTATTGGGGCCAGGCTGCATGTATTAGGGTTGCGAATCAGTGCTCTGAAGAAGTAAAAATCAAGCGCGGAGTTCGACAAGGCTGTATATTGTCACCAATGTTGTTTAATCTTTACGCTGAAACAATCTTAAATGAAGTCTTGGAAAACGCAAAAGAGGGAATACTCATTAATGGTATGCTTATGAACAATATCAGATACGCAGATGACACCTTGTTGCTGACTGGATCAATTGAACATCTTCAAGCGTTATTGAATCGAATGGTGGCATTCTGCGCGATATATGGACTCAAACTCAACGCAAGAAAAACAAAGTTTATGGTTATTAGTAAACAGGCAGCCGTAAATAATAATAACTATAACGTAACAATCGGTAATGACTCAATTGAACGAGTAAGTAATCTTGTATATCTGGGTACTCATATTAATGAAAGCTGGAACCCTAGTACAGAAATAAAAAGTAGAATTGCCAAAGCAAGAACAAGTTTTATGAAATTTAAGAAAATCCTGTGCAGTCATGATCTAAATTTGGAACTTCGCATAAGAATGGTCCGATGTTATATATTCCCAGTACTACTTTACGGGGTTGAAGCATGGACACTGACAGAATCGCTTTTAAAAAACCTAGAAGCATTTGAAATGTGGGTCTACAGCCGTATTCTGAAGATCAGTTGGGTAGAAAGAGTCACAAACGAAAGGGTTTTGCAACGTTTGAATAAAAGTTGCGAAGTAGTGAACACGGTTAAAAGGCGCAAATTGGAATACTTTGGTCATATAATGCGTCACCCAGAAAAATATGACATACTTCACCTTGTCATGCAAGGTAAAATAATGGGAAAAAGAAGTGTGGGCCGCCGTACAACTTCTTGGCTTAAAAACCTACGCCAATGGTTTGGGAAAACTAGCACTGAACTATTTCGTGCGGCTGTAAATAAGACAATGATTGTTAATATGCTGCACAACATGAGAGCCAACGATCGACAAGCGGTCTCGGCACCTTAAGAAGAAGAAGAGTTATCAATATTGAATAATTACTAAATCGGTAAAGTTTTGATTTATTTTATATGAATATAATTACAAAATACTAAAGAATTTCACTTTTTGGCATAAACTTAAATGACAATCTGTCGTAAATTTTGTACAATATTGTAATAATTAAAGTAAATAAATTGTAAGTTAACTCAAATAAATAATCTATTACTGCCATCAACCACTTAGGTACATTGAATCTCGATTAATCGCGGCAGGTAAAGTAAAATTCTTCTTTCAGTACAATAAAGTGTTACTTTACTGCCGCAAATGAGTACAATAATGAATGACTTTAGTGACGGTTGGCGATAAAAAATATTATGCAATTATGTTTATAAAAATTATGGCCATTTTCATAAATTACCGTTTTTCCAATTTAAGCGATAATTATCCAAAAACAACCTGTAAACATTAATCTTATACAAACTTAAATTAAAGCTTGAATACTTGACTTTACTCTACATGAATAAAACTTTTATGATTTTAATCCTAAAATTTTTATAAATTCATGTAATCTTGCTTCGAAACAACCTATTTGTGCATATTTTACCCCTTACCAAAAATTTTTTGTTTTACTGACTAGGTAGTTGTTCCTAATATGGTTCTTTATAATACAGAGATGTTTAAAAAATTCACTATCTTCTTCTTCATCGTTCGTAGAGATGAAGTCCCTTTTCAGAAATCACGATTTACCAATAAGGCTTTTCATCGATTGTCATTTATTTCGAGCTTCTGTCATATGTTGTATAATCTGTGTATAATATTAATATACACGGATTATACGACATATGACAGAAGCTCGAAACAAATGACTGAATGAAAAGCCGTATTGGTACGAAAATCTCTATCATCAGTTGTTATGTATTTTCTACGTTATTATACGGAGTAGAGGCCTGGACACTTTCTGAAGCTTCTTTAAAAAAGCTTCAAAGTCTTCGAAATGTGGTGATACAGACGCATCTTAATTATTTCATGGATGGATCGTGAGATCCTATGTAGAATGGGCAAGGAATGTTATATTATCAACACAACCAATAAGCAAATTGAAATATCTTGGTCGTGTTATGAGAAATAAACACGAGATATGGCTTGCTAAATTCATTTTTCAGGGTAAGCTATTTAGAAAGAGAGGACCATAGAGAAAAGAATATCTTGGCTTCAAAACCTGAGAAAGAGGTTCAATAAGTCTTCAACCGGACTATTTCGAATAGCTGCAAGCAAAGTTATGATAGCCATAATGATTGCCAACATCCGAAACGGGTGAATTTGAATCATCAGAATTTGAAAGACTAGTTCTTTTACCCTATAATGATTTATCTGTATAAAATGTCATGTATTTTTGAAATTGTGATGAGACTGGATATGACGTGAAAACATAAGAGTCGCTGTCAAGAAAAAGTCGTTGGAATTCTGCAAGTATTTCGCAGCATTTTCATTTTAGTTTTTCTAATATTTTCTAGAATATTTACGAATTAAATTTTTGATTCTGTAGAAATGTACAAATATACTGAATGCTTTAAAAGAATGTACTATTATTAACTGCCACTACATCATGGCTAATAATATTCTATGGTTCCAATGTCACCAAAGCTTTTATGTCGACCATTGTTTTAGAACACGCTTTTAATATACATAATATTAAGTTGGTATGATCAGGACGCACAAATAGACGACGAAAACACTTTAAAAATACCGGTTATAATAACACTAAGAGCTAGAAAAAGAAACGAAAATATCCCAAGAAATAATCAAAGCAACGACCGATCATTAACACTAAAGAAGATTGCAAGTGGACATAAAAGATTTAAGTTTATTGAAGCAAGTGTTTAGTGAAGGTCTGCTTCTAGATAAGTAGGTACTTACAGATGATCATTACACACTAGTTTATGTCTTTCTTCTTTCCTTGTCTTATCCTTGTCTTATCCCGCAGTTTTTTGTTCTTCATCCAATCTGTTGATATTTTATATATTTTACCATGTTCTATCATCATTCCGTTAGATCGGTCTATCTACATATATCATACTTCTGCAGTTTAGAATTAGATTTGCTAAATATTCTAAATGCTTTAGACGGATAATTGGTAAGACTTAGATATGGTATTAACAATTTGTGTACTGTCTTCCTCGAATATTCTCGAAATATTTTGAGTGTAAACTCATATTTAGGAAATTTTGATTTATTATATTTATAACGTTAAAAAATGTAAATAAACTTTACTATGCTTTTATGCAAAGAATCATTGTTTTTAGTTTAAAATAATTAGAATGTGTACATACGGGACGACAACTTTTCGAAAGTCGAAAGACTGTTTTAGCAGAGAATGTTCGCAGCAAAACTTTTCAAAAATGTCTGTATGTAAAATATAATAAATAAATAAAATCTTTGCTTTTAGTTAATGCTTTATTCCTGCCTCTCCCTTTTGGGTAGGCAATCAAGTGAGCGTAATCAAAAGATCATATTTTGATTTCAAAAAAGTGGAGGAGAACCATTCGAGGTGTTAGGTCGTATCGACGTGCAAATTCAGATTCTGACCACTTCCTAGTATTAGGAAAAATATGAAAATGAAAATAATGAGACACCAAGAAATGCACAAAAAGAAAAAATCTAAGGAAATCAGAGTCGGATATTGTTCAGAAAGATTATTCCAAATAATCGCGGTTAAAGGAACTGGACTGCACTCCGTATTCTAATTAAAAAGTAAGATTGGTCTGCCTTCGCATCGCAACCGAATAAAAATGGTACACATTTTTATTTTATTTTTCGTATTACTCCGTAGAGTAACCAGGTGCATTTTTCAGTTGGAACTTTGCCGGCTGCAGACGGGGGATGTGAATTGCAAGGTGTAGAATTCCTTCCCTTTCGTCTTCACTGCAGCATCCCTATGACTTGCAAATTATAGAAGTCTTGGAGGTGTTACCATGAAAATGTACCAATAAGTTTTCAATTTAAAAATCTTTTAGTGATTTTTAATATTTTTCAATATTATTAATTTACTATTAGGATTGAAAACTTGCTTCGTCTTATTCCAAATAGTTGGAAGCAAATTTGAAAGTCACAAACCCTAACAATATCAATGAAACGTGGAAAGAAATAAAATATCTCGATAGCAGCAGAGAGAAATATGATATAACGAAATAAAAAGGCAAAACGAATGCTACGACGAAGACTGCGAAACAGCAACTAGGGAAAAATCTAGCACGGAAGAAATAGCTGAAGACAGATAGAGAAAAAGACTTGAAAGTGTACATGAGAAGAAAGAAATACTCAGAATGCACAGAAGAAACATATCTTGTTAAGAAATCTAAAACAAAAGAAAGCAGTATGCCCAGACTAAATCCCGAACGAGGCGGAGAAGAACAGCAACAAAAAAATATATACGATCTATGATCATATATTAAATCATCTAAATAAGAAGATTTTGGGAAGAAGAAAGAATGCTTGAAGAATGGAAAACAGGGTGCAGATTTCCTATTCTAAAGAAAGGTGCCACCACACAATGCAACAAAACGTTGCTACATTGCAAACAGCTGCTACAAAATATTGACATCACTAATCAGACCAAGACTCTTAAAATACATTGAAACTAAAATAGGAGACTAACAGCAGGGATTTAGGAAGGTCAACAATAGATGTAATACAAAATAATGACAGAGTCAATTGAGAAGTGTTACGAACATGATATCGACTTACACATCCTTTTAATAGATTTCAAACAAGCATTTGACAGCCTAATAAAACCTGACCTAATAGAAGACATGAAAAACCTAAATATCCCAATAAAACTTATAAAGATTACGAAAATAACAATGGAAGGATCGACGGCAGAAATAATAACAAATGACGGAATCACCAAAAATATAGAAATAGCACCTGGATTACAATAGAGCGACTCCAGAAGACCCAAGCAGTTATTTTCAGAAAGAGAAGAGATATCCCAGAAGAACAGTGTAAGATAGACCCATTGAAAGACCAAATGAAGTTAAATACAGTTGAGTCCATGAGTCTTTACCCGTGCGTCATCATTTAAAGCATACTAAATAAGTCGGAAATTTACTAAACGCAACAGCAAGTGACATAAAATGGGTATTATTCCGATCACGGGTTATAGTATAAAATTTGAGGTTATCAAATAAATATAATGTCAAATTTAAGCTTTGATTTAAAATTTTGGTGCATGATTAGAGGTACATTTGAAGTAACTTAATAAATTATTTTATTATCATTGATTAATAAATAAACAATTTATAAAAAAATTAATAACATTTATTTTCTTTTTGTTATTTTATTCACTTTGGCGGAACATTAAACACAAGCATTCCTTAACTGTGTCAATGAAATTAGCTTTGTACGTTGTCAAAATTTATCGTAAAATAATATAAACTTATCATAAAATTTCTAACTCCAATATAAAATTAGTTTTGAAAACAACTGTTTGTATACTATAAAAAAAACTTCAAAATGCAAAAATTCGACAAAATAACAGCAAAAAATTCAACAAACTGACAGCCACAAAAGTAAACAAACCAAAACTTCAGAAATTGTACTTAAAATATGTGAAAACATGCCCAATCGTCTTTCTTTGTACCTATCTCTTTTCAATGCACTGAGTCTAGATTGTTCATAAAACTAACATGTGTTTTTACTTAATAACAGGCGGCAGCTGGTTTGTCATTAGTTTCATGCGTGGAAGAGTATGATGCTAGATAAAAAGTATGTGTTTTATCTCGCCAGGTATTAATGACGCACGGGTAAAGACTCGTGGACTCAACTGTACCTATGAGTCATAGTGGACCAATGTCTCACATGATTAACCATTTTGTTAACGTGGCAGTTCAAAAAAGAACCAACGGCCAGAGTCACGATAAGAATAAGTCGCAGGAATAAGAATCAAATTAAATATAAAAACAAAATTAAGATTAATAAACAGCGTCATACTACCAAAAATTATACATGGATCTCTCGCGTGGGGTCACATACAGAGAGGTCCTAAATTATGGAATAAATTCATTTTCTCTAAAATGGACGACTATAGAGAAAAATCCCGAAACCGGTCGATTTTTTTTTAAATTACAACTTTTTGGCATATATTTCATACTAGTGACGTCATCCATCTGAGCGTGATGACGTAATCGATGATTTTCTAAATGGGGATAGGGGTCGTGTGGCACCTCATTTGAAAGGGCACTCAATTCTCTATTCAGTAATACAAACATTAATATCATTATTTATACAGGGTGACCAAAAAAATAATTTTTGAATTAAATTAATTCACGAAAAAAGAAAAATGTATGCAATTTATTTAACTCAAAATACATTATAGTGCTGTCAGCAAATACAAAAAAAAAATATTTATTTGACAAATAAACATTTCTTTTCGCTTAATTAAATCACAAACAGCCTCCCACCTACCACTTGGCAGTTTGAACATTTAATTTAAGCGAAAAGCAAGGTTTATTTTCCAAATAAACATTTTTTTCTATTTTGTGACAGCGATAGAATGTATTTTGAGTTAAATAAATTGCATACATTCTTCTTTTTACGTCAATTAATTTAATTCAAAAAATATTTTTTGGTCACCCTGTATAAATAATAATATTATTGTTTATATTACTGAATAGAGAATTAAAAACCCTTTCAAATGAGGTGCCACACAACCCCTATTTCCATTTAAAAAATCATCGATTACGTCATCACGCTCAGATGGATGACATCACTAGTATGAAATATATGTCAAAAAGTTTTAATTTAAAAACAAAACTCGACCTGTTTCCGGATTTTTCTCTATAGTCGTCCATTTTAGAGAAAATAAATTTATTCCATAATTTAGGACCTCTCTGTATATCTTTGCAACAAAAAGAAGATCCATTCAGCACATAACAACTGCCTTAGAGAAGGTGAAAATGCGCCCAGATACGTCGCTAAACGTTTCCTGATGAGAGACCTAAAAAAATATGGTAACTGAACATGATGAAAGAGAAAGCCAGAACAAAATTCGCTGACCTAGAAGACCACCTAAACCAGATCTTGTGAGAGATATTAAGGTATGATATATACAGAAGATGGAAGCACAGAAGACCTAAACATTAGCAAACTTACAATAAAGTCTAGATAATCGTAGCTCTATCAAAAGAAGACAACGCACTCAGCTTGGGCATCGCAGTGCTAATTTCGATTTTATATGTTTCAGACAGCCATAAAAAAAGCGACAAAAGCCAAAAAAATGGATTCGGTGACAAAAAAAATAAATCACTAACAAAAGGCGCAAGACACAAAAATATACTAGCAAAACCCAAAAAACGGTATCTAGCCGGGAACCCTTACACCCAGGGCTTCCACATGACAATCATTCTGCTGATTTAAAGCCTCTATAACGCACTAGCCTGATATCGAGTGGTGGAGGATGGTCTAGAGCAGAAGTTTTCAATGTTTTTGAGTCATATACCACAAAATTCTTTTAATTATTTTTGGTACCATTTAACTACCTATCGAGCTAGGTAATGTAACTAACTACTTAACCACAAATATACTTGATTTTAGCTGTGTTTTTGTGTTTTGTGTACCACCCCAAATAATGATATGTGTGTACCACAGATTGAGAAACTCTGGTCTAGAGCATTGCTGCGGGGTGGAGTGATTCCTTATTACATGAGCTAACTTCTCTCACCCCAATGAATTGTAGCACCAAAATTTCATTCATAGGGTAGGCAAGTTCCACAGCTGGGTTCAGTACTATTGCTTGCTTAAAAAATGATAATTTACCAGCTGATTTACCAATTGGACTAATAAATTAGCTAAGTATGCAAGGTAGTAGTAGCAAAAGTATGGTGTAACATGTTAATGAAATTTTCATCTCCCACTATGGTTTGTTTTTATACCAGGAGGAGTCTACTAAAAAGGCAGATTCACACTCAAGAAAGAAACTAGAAAAATCATCAAATACATCTTCTTTTTTGGTTGATCATATCGGCCTTCGACGGTAATCCATACAGATTATATTATACTAATACGTCGCTAAAGAGTTCTAAAAACAACTGCTTATTGTATAAAAGTAGACTAAAAATCTAAAAATTATAGGAATAACGCAGAAAGCACAAGCAATCGCTGATGTAACTTAATTAACCTATGAAATGCCAGAAGTGTCAAAATTTCATAAATGTCGTTAATGTTAAAATTTCATAACAGTGGAGTAAACTTGCCTGAGGTTGGACCAATTACAACCAAGCATTACGGATTGGTAAATTTGAATTACTCTTCTTGGTTTAAAAACAGATAGTATGGGAGTAGGTAACTTTTATACTCATGGGAGTAGTGGACGATTCCATACTAATCGTACAATACACTATTACAACTTTAACGAAATTTACACACTCCCGTATAACCAGAGGACGCACAGTCAGTCTCTACTATTTATTTGAGCCTGGCTTTTCACATTAAACTGTTCAAACGTCCCTCTAAAATATCGATTTTGCACTAATCAACAGCAGAGTCACAGACTGAATAAAAATCATGCGGAGGGCGATTCAAAAGCTGTCATCATTCATTTTGAACCGTAAATCAACTTTGGCCTGAATATTTCACACAAATAGTAACAACCACATGTGCAAAACTACATTCCGAATTCTAAGCTTCGGGACTATTGGAAGTTGAGTTCTAATTTGAAATTTTCATTGTTACTTTATGTGTTTGACGGTTTGGTACGGTGTGTTTTGGGTAGGGATATGTAATTGGGTTTGATCAGTTGGTTTTGGGAATTACCAGAGGTGTTAAAAAACGCTTTTTAGAATCATTTTTTTGTAAGCAGCTTTTGCAAATTTAAATACATTTGTGTTTGATCAAAACTGGTTTTCGCTACAGGGTATTCGTAAACTTCCAAATAAAAAACGCTGGACGGAAGGGCCGCCCGAGAACTTTATCGTACCGATCTATTATCGTTATCGTACTAGATACTGGCATTCTATACAAATAACAAAGTAACTCGTTATTTTGATATTTTAGAAACACCTTCTGTCCTTGAAAGTATTTTATGGTTCTACGCATCATTAATTCCTGCATTCGAGAAAATTTTCGATGCCATATTTCGGGGACACACTATAGATGTATAGAATATTGCATAAATCAATAGAATATATTATAGTCATACTTTCATTTCAAATTAGTTCATTTTTCTGAGAAATTAATAGTTTACAATATTTGCATTTCATTCTATTTCGATTACGCCAGTCAATGCGCAGAACAAGATATTATCTCCGAATTCTATCCTACTGCATGGATTTTAATGAAATTTTGGGAGTAGCCCAATCTCCTGATTCAAAGTCTATCTTATATACTATGGCGCTTTTATCATGGGGGAGGATATTTGCATTTCATTCTATTTCGATTACGCCAGTCAATGCGCAGAACAAGATATTATCTCCGAATTCTATCCTACTGCATGGATTTTAATGAAATTTTGGGAGTAGCCCAATCTCCTAATTCAAAGTCTATCTTATATACTATGGCGC
Organism: Diabrotica virgifera virgifera; assembly: GCF_917563875.1. Classification (NCBI taxonomy): domain Eukaryota; kingdom Metazoa; phylum Arthropoda; class Insecta; order Coleoptera; family Chrysomelidae; genus Diabrotica; species Diabrotica virgifera. The sequence continues at coordinate 247,221,299 of NC_065449.1, forward strand.
TTTTATCATGGGGGAGGTTCCCACCACTTCTCAGGGGTGAAATATTTTTATTTTCGAATTACATGGAGAAAAAGGAAGATTTTTAAGAAAATTTAAAAATTCATTCAATAATTTGATTACATTTTTTACAAAAACCCTTCATTTTAAACCCGTTCAACTTTTTGAAAGTAGAAATAACACTATATTAAAAGGTATTGCAAAAGAAAAACAATGCATTTAAATTATGGTGGATGGGGAGTTAAATGTTTATACTTTTCATTTTTCCTTAAAGTACATTAGTTGTATGTTTTTTTTATGCACCATATCTCGCTTAGTTTGTATGTAACTGACATTTAACGGTGCTCGTTTAAAGGCCTTTTCAAACACTACAAAAGGTGTTGGTAGCATTATACACCTAAAACCTACCGTTCCTCTGTTATTTCAAGTTGAATACACCAATTTGAGCATGCACCAAAAAACAAACTATTTTCACGTACCATATCTCTTTTTGTATTATAAATAGAACATTTACGAAGGAACGAATCTCTTTATTATTTATAATCTAAAAAATGTTTTAATTAGTGTTTTTAGTTCGATGCATAGTTTTTAAGGTATTCACAAAAAATCCGTCCGAAAAGGTGTCATTTTTCAATGAAAATGGCCAATTTTCAACTACGCATAACTCAAAAAGTATTAAGTACTCAAAAAAAAAGTATAGACCAGTTTTTGCTTAGAAATAGGTTCTTTAGCCACTTCCGTGCTTATTTTGACCAACAAATTTTCCACCCCCTTGAAGAAGTGGGAACCGCCCCAAGATAAAAGCGCCATAGAATATAGGGTAGATTTTGTTTTTTAAACTCTTCCCTACTTACTGTGAGAATATCAAGTACATCAATGTGGAATGGTACATTCATATGATGTACATGATGTACATATCAAGTACATCAATCAATGGAATTCAGAGCCAAATACCCTCATTGACTGCCCTACAATAATGCTCTGCTATGATCGCGTGAGAGAGGACACACATAAGATTTTAGCAAAATTTCTATTTACCGTAACTTTTCGAGTTTTTGAGATACAGCAATGAATTTTATGTCATTGGAAAGGTAATTTTGCATTCTTTCAAAATATGTAAAAACATACAGGGCGTATCTAAAAAAATTAAGATTTTTATTCATTTCCGGTTCAACCGGAAGCCATATTTTTGGTAAAATTTATTGTGATAATAGATAATGAAGCACCATATATGTCTGCAAAATTTAAAATATTAGTTTCTATTAGGAAGGAAGTTACGGGCAATCGAATATTTTTTTATAAAAAATTCATAACTCCCCTCCTATGGGGAGATAAGAAATCTGACTAATGTCATTAAATTTAATGACACGATATCAAAAATATATCAAAAAATAAAAAAATTCCATGGAGCCATTTTTGAGAAAATCTGGTTCAAATTTATGTCAAATTTTGACCCCTTAAATATAGGCAACCCGTAACTTTTTCTGAAAAACATCTTTAGGCTATATAACGGCTTTTTCAAATTAAACTTATCTTAAACAAGTTTTTAGATAGGTAGGGAAATGTGTCGGGTGGGCGGTCGGCCATGTTGGCCGCCATTTTGAATTTGGAAATGTCAAATTCCGTATTTTTATTTACCTATCGATGAGCTTACTTTGAGTTGAATTTCATTCATTTCGGTCAAAATTTGCAAAAATGGGCCCTAAATAACCCCCTATTTCGGCCCCCCTTTGAGAGGTTTTTTTAAAAGCTTAGTTTCTCGACAAAATTCTCTTAAACTTACTCATACTGAATTTCATCAAAATCGGTCCGGTAGTTTTTGCTGGGCGGTGGCGACATACGTACGTACATACGTACGTACATACTTCCGACATATTTTTTTATTTGCTTTTTAGATTCAGGGGTACTCAAAACATCGAAAAAAAGTGAAATCTGAAAAAAATTTTTTTGCACGATCCTATAACTTTATCTATTATACTATACTACGTATATAGTACGATAAAGTAAAACTGCCTGACATGTATTTGTGAAGTCCTGGATCAAAGTACTGCAAAAAATATGACAAAAGCCACCAAAAAAATTATTAGTCGGATAGAACGGGGGAATTTCGCGCGGGTAAGAACAAATTAACAGAATTTAATTAAATTAATTATTGCAGAAATTTTTAAATCATGCTATTTTACGAAATTACCCCATGCAGTGGGTAAATACATGCATCGTTGGGGGTAACTCCACGGATAATAAAAAGCTAGAAAAGTTTATTTTTGAAGTTATACTTTTTTAGGCGCGATTGAGGGTGACATTTTATTAATCTGCGCGCATGCGCACACAGACAGTATGGAGTTCGTTACTAAATGTTTTAATTTATGTATGTATCAGTCCAGAAAAGGTGTGGAAAGGATATTATATTAGTGTTTTTAAATATATTTTTCTATAAACGTGTTAAAAATGCAATTTATAGCACTCCATAGGAGCGTTAAAAATGCTACTTTAAAGCACCAGTGCTTTAAAAATTTAATAGTTAAAAGTGAATTGTCAAATTGTGAAACGTCAAAATATTTATATTTCATTTATTAACATTAATATTAGTAATACAATTTGCGCAATTTGAAAAAGGTGGTTTAAAAGGTTTTTTTAATTTTAATTTAAACTGTATTATTGCATTTTTAACACGTTTGTAAAAAAAAACTATTAAAATTTGTTAGAATATACAAAAATAAAAGTAGATGTTATTCTATAGTTGTTATGATTTACGTATTGACAGTATAGGTAGATTTTATGTAATGTCAAGAAAAATATAAAAATGGAATGTAAGTAATGTCAATGTTCAAGTAAAAGTTTTTGTAGGTATTGTCCGTGGGTATTGTCCTGTAATTGAGAATGAATAAATTATAATTGTTGATATATAAGACGTTTGTAGAAAAAATATTGTATGATATAGGTGTTAAAACGTACATTTTTAAGGCACTCATGTGAATTGCAGAATGAGCGAAACGAATCTTTCACATACGTGCCTTAAAATTGTGCTTTTAATATTTATGTCATAAATATCCATTATTACAATTTTTGTGTATTTGGACTTGTCTACCTCGGGAATAAGATAATAAGTAATATTTAAAGTATTTTATAATTCACTTCGTACGTTTGTCACTATGTCTGAGAAATCTTGTAGGCCGTATAAATAAAAGGGTATAGCTCAGTGGTAGAGCGTTGGGCTGGATATCAAGAGGTCCCCGGTTCAAATCCTGGTGTATTCTAATCTTTTTTTAATTTTTGGTATTGTTTTAATAAAAATTTTTGGAAAGTAGTAAGTAAAAATTAATTTAATCTTTAAATAAAACACAAATAAACTGTCCGAAAGTATATTTATTTCATTGAAATCATATTTAGATGTATGACTTCTTACGTGCGTACAGAGTGCACACACATTCTTTTTTTATTAAAACGTTAAAACAAAGCAGAAATCCATTTTTTCAATTGTCACAAAACTACATGGTCCAAGAGCTGTGAGACATTTTTGAGTAGGTATTTTAGGCAATCTGAAAAGTTTTCAGGTAACTCTTCCATGATAGCCTAATACAAAAATGCCGGTCTGGTTGAAGTGCGGCGGTTATTTTCTCCAAAAATCCCCCCATAATTGAAAAAAAGGGTTTGTTATTACAAAAAATATCTTTCATGTGACTTTGGAGTAAATTTAAATATTCAAATATAAAGAAAATAAACAAACCAGGCGATTTTTCAGTGATTTTAACTCTGCAAGATGCTTTGGTAGGCGCCCCAGAATTATTTTCAGGGTGTGCATCTGAACTTCAGGGGATTGCATCTAAATCTATATATGTATATATATGTTACAGTTTAAGTTGATTATCCAGTTGGAGTTGACTCCAACTAGTTGGAGTCAACTCTAACGGCTGGTTTCAGTAAAAGTTGATTATAAATATAAAATGAAGATTTATATTCAACATTTACTAGTAAAAGTAGACTCCAACTAGGAAAAGTATACTCTTCCCAATGCCATTTAGTAAAAGTTGATTCTGATTCACACAAACAGCCGATTCTAGAAATTAAATGTTACTGAATATGTTCAAATTAGTCTAGGCTGTATCATCGCCCCCGTTAGGTAAATTACTCCGATTCGAATTTTTTGCACAAACTTACTCAAAAAGAGGTCCTTATAACAAATCTACTGGGTGCCAGGCAGTACCTTGATCGATCAATTGTTTAAACAATTTTTTTTAGACAAATTCACAAAAATAATTTTTTCACTTCGAACAATTTTTTTTAGATCATTTGGGTTATTCTGAGCCAAAAAAAGGTATTTTGTGATTTTTCTCTAAAATTGATTGTTGTCGAGTTATACGCGATTTAAAATTTGAAAAATGCGAAAATAGCCATTTTTAAGGCTTAATAACTCAGTTAAAATCCATTATTATGAAAGTCAGAAAGTGACCAAATTAAAGTTTATAGCCCCCTCTACAAGATCCAGCAGAAATTTTTGTCACTATGTTATTACTAAGCTTTATCTTTAATTATTAACAATGAGCGCTAAGTGCGTCTTAGGCGGCCGTCAATGGTGAGTGCTAAAGAGATGCACCATTCCGGCCGTCCAATGGTGAATCTCACTCGCACTCACATTGACGGCCGCCTCAATACACGCTTAGCGCTCATTGTTGATAATTAAAAGTAATATCTTATTAATGAAAAAATGACAAAAATTTCTTCAGGATCTTATAGAGGTAGCTTTAATCTTTGATTTTTTTTAGTTTCTGACTTTGATAATATATAATATCGTATGGCATTTTTGCCTTTCGGACAGTTCCGGCGCCAATTACATCTTTAACCCTATTTCAAGTAACTAGTGTCGATGTACACTAGCCCAGGGGGACCGACGGCTTAACGTGCTCTCCGAGGCACGGTGAGACGGCTCATGTCATTATTGGAAACGAAAATGGTTTGTCTTTGGCAGGGCTCGAACCCACGTGCACTGGCGTATGAGGCCAGCGATTATGCCGTTACTCCACGGCCGCTCGCCTGACTTTCACAATAATTATCTTTGACCGAGTTATTAAACCTAAAAAATGGTTATTTTGGCGTTTTTCAAAATTGAAGCCGCTAATAACTCGACAACAGTCAATTTTAGAGAACAAAGGCCCAAAGGATCTAAAAAAAAATTTGTACTATGTAAGTGAAAAAATTATTTTTGCGAATTTGTTTAAAATCATTGTTTATCGCCAAACGTCACTAAAATGATCCATTATTGTACTCATTTGCCCTCATTTTCGGCAGTAAAGTAACACTTTGTCGTATTGAAAGAAGAATGTTACTTTACCTGCCGCGATTATTAATCAAATTAACCGAGATTGAATGTAAGTGGTCAATGGCAACAATCGATTATTTATTTGAGTGAAATTAAAATTTATTTACTTTAATTATTAAAAATATTGTACAAAATTTATCTGATTATTAATAAAATTTATGTCAAAAAATAAAATTCTGTAGTGTTTCGCAATTATATTCATACAAAATAAATCAAAACTTTACAGATTTAGTAATTAGGTAGGTATACAATATGCAAAAGTCATCTGTCAATACTGTCATACGAATTTTAACGACCCCCTACAAGATACTGAAGAAATTTTTGTTATTATTTTATTACTAGGCGGTTATTTTAATTCTTAACAATGAGCGCTAGGAGCGTATTGACGCAGCTATTAATGTGAGTGCGAGTGAGATGCACCATTGCACCATTTTGACATTTAAAAATTCAAACTTCTGTCAAACCACAAAACTTTTTTTGTAATTTATTGCTCACATGTCATCACCATGACAAGGTGAAAGTTCTTCTTCTTGTGGTGCTTTCTCCTTTAGTGGAGGTTAGCGACTACACTGGCAAATCTGTCTCTGTCCAATGCGGCTCTAAACCAAGATGTTGAATCAAGGCCGGTCCAGTCTCTGATATTTCTAAGGCATGAAATCTGGCGCCTACCGGGACCCCGTTTTCTTTCAATCTTACCCTGGATGATCAGTTGCGTGAGGCGGTACTTTTTTTTCTCATTATGTGTCCCAGGTAGCTAACTTTTCTGACTTTAATGATTTTTAGCAGTTCCCTATCTGTACCTATTTTCCTCAGAACATATTCGTTAGTGGTGTGGGTTGTCCAAGGTATTTTCAAGTCTCTTCTATAAAGCCAGAGTTAAAAGGCGTCCAACTTGTTCATCAGTGTTGTGTTGTGTCCAGGCCTCCGTTCCATACAAAAGTATTGACCACACATAGCAATGCAGAAAACGACATCTAAGGCTGATATTAATGCTACTGTTACAAAATAAGGTTTTCATTTTGATAAACTCCTGTCGGGCTACCTCTATTCTCGCTCTTGACTTCTTGTTTATAATTCTTGATTGTTGAACCAGCAACCAAGATATTTATATTTGTACTGGCTTACGTATTCAAGCTGTTGGTGTTTCACATATTTATTGGAAGAGGTAAATTTTTGTTCCTTGATATTCTTATAACTTTGGTTTTCGCAGTATTGATCTTCATTCCCATTTTTTCACAACTCTCAGTAAATCTATCCAACAGTATCTGCAGACTATGGTCCGAATCAGTCATTAATACTGTGTCATCTGCATACCGGATGTTATTTACTCTCTGCCCGTTTATCCTGATTCCTTCCGAAGAGTGCGATAAAGAGTTCGCAAATATTACCTCAGAGTAGACGTTAAAAGTATGGGTGATAGCACACAACCCTGTCTAACACCTCGTTGTATTTCAATTGGCCTTGACGTATTACCATTGGTCTTTATGATTACTGTCTGATTCCAATAAATAGCCTCTATAATTTTAGAATCTCTTTTGTCGACTCCGATGTCGTTCAATCTTTCTATCAAGGTCTTGTGCTTCACCCTATCGAACGCTTTCTCAAAATCCATGAAACAGATAAAAAGGTCTGCTTGCTGATCTTTGTATCTTTGTGCCAGAGTTTGAAGACAGAATATTGCTTCTCGTGTCCCCATACCTTTCCTGGAGCCAAATTGTTCTTGACCGGTGACCTCATCACATTTTTTATAATATATTCTGTTCTGTATGATACGCAAGAAAAGCTTCAGAATGTTATTTAATAGACTTATAAGGCGGAAGTCCTGGCATATATTTGGCGTTCTTCTTTTTAGGCAGTGGTATGAAGACTGATTCAAGCCATATTTTAGGGATATTCCCTGTATTGTAAACATTATTAAATAGTCCAAGAAGAAGGTCTAAGTTTTCCTCGTTGATTAACTTCAACAGCTCAGCTGGTATTTCATCTTTTCCTACAGATTTGTTGTTTTTTATTTGACGTCCATTAAATCCAATATTTCCTCTGTCATCCATCTTTGCTTCCGTGGTCGCTGTTTTGTGAGCATTTCAGTTGCCGTTGCAAGGGCGTGTCTGATTTCCTCCCGAAGGCGAAAGTTAAGGCTGTTTAATTATATGAAAGTGTGCTAAAAACAGTGCGAAAAAGTAAAACCGATTTAAAATACATTGTTACTTCAGACACACTTTAAACCCTTCATGGACTGCTATCTATATTTACAGTTTTCACACAGTAAAACCTTTACAACTTTACATAATATGAGATAGAGTAGATAAAAATTATTTTTGTGAATTTGGTTAACAAAAATTGATTAAACAATTTTTCGACCGCAGTACCGCGTGACACCCTGTGTATTTGTTATAAGGATTGTTATACGGATGTATTTCTTTGAGTAAGTTTGTGCAAAAAATCGAATCAGAATAATTTACCTAACGGGGGCGACGTTACAGACTATACTAATAAGTAGTTGAAACGGTAAAAACAAAGAAACGCACACTCATCAAAAATGCACTTGAGATTCTCGTATAATCAACATTTACTGAATCGATCCAGGAAGAGTCAACTCCAACTAGTAAAAGTTGATTTAAATTTTTAAAATCAACTTTTACTGCTCGTTTCAGTTGGACTTGACTCCAACTAGTTGGAGTCAACTCTAACTGAGAATCAACTTGAACTGTAACATATATACTATTAACCAGTATAAAATACATAACTATACATGTATAGCTATGTACTTTCTTTCCAGACAAGGGGGTGCAATTGTTATTTTGACAAGCTATTTTTTTAATATTAAAAATAAAAATTCTAAAAGACAGGTTTTTTTTGTAGGTGATCAAAAAAATTACACGTGCATATGAAGGAAAAGCGCTAAAGGTAAGCAGCAGTGTGAGAAAGAACGTATTATCGATAGCTGTTTGCGACCTCGTTCGCAGCGATTCCATTCGCTCGGGCAAAATCTCGTCACCTGACGATACCCATGTTGTTGTGCGTCAAAATTTTAGAGTAATTATATATTTTAGATTTCTTAGATATCTTTTTATTAATTAAAAGAAGATAATACAGAAGAAAAAAGAGAATCGGGAAGACGACGCATATCCTGGTTGAAAAAATTAAAGTAGTGGAGTGTAAAAACCAAAATAGAACTCTTGAGTACCGTTGCAGACAGAATAAAACGGGCCGTGATGATCGCGAAAAGATGAGAGACATGAGAAGAAAAAAATTGAATTAATTCAATAAACACATATAACTACTATTTATAGATCCTATAGAAAAACCATAGTGTCGAAGGAGGTCCGACGAAAAAGAAGAAGAAAATGAGTATTTTACCTCAGATGAAGAGTTTTAAGAAGAAGTACAAAATTCGGACACAGAATTAATTTAATTTATAATATTTTTATACTTTTACACCTTTAAATATATTTATAATAATAAATTTATCTTTTTCTATCGTATTTGCAATAAAGCAAATACCAGAAAAGCAAAAAAACGAATATATACAACAGTTATCCGACATACGGTACTCTATGCTAGCGAGACCTGGACATTAACCCTGCTGTCCTGTTCGGGTCTATTTGACCCAAATAATAATTAATTTCTTATTTTACAAATTATTACGCGGCGTAACGATTTAGTGTTTCGTGACTTTATTACCTAATATGAGGCCTTTCAATTGCATATGAGATAAACAATCATTTTCCTGATTTTTTTGATAAAAATGAAATTGTTACGTAGGGTACGTTCGGGTCAATATGACCCGCGTATTTAGACCGGTAAAATTACCTGTGTATGTGTGTTTAGTTGGCAGTATTCTATATTGGCAGTACCTGTGTGTTTGTCAGCCGGATACGTCTGTAAATAAAAACAGGTTTCTGCAAGCTAGAGCTTGTAAAATAAACTGTAGTATAGCTGGACGATGTTGCAAACCAAATTATAAATATGACCAACATATGGCCAGACAGCATGTCTTTGGAACCAATTGGAAAGACATGAATAAAGTTGGTTTCCAAGCATACATTGGTCTTTTATTTTTAGCTCGAGTTTATCAGTCCCATGGTGAATCAACTAAAAGTTTGTGGAATGAAGAAACGGGTCGTAGTATATTTCAATCAACAATGTCGCTTGATATATTGACAAAAATTTGCAAGTAATGTGTTTGGAAAACAAGACTACTAGAGAGGATAGGAGACGTTTTGATAAACTTGCTGCAATACGTGAAATTTATGAAACATAGTTAGAAAATGTACCAACATTTTTTAACCCTGATGAAAATGTTACCGTCAAGAAGCAACTAGTTGCCTTTTGAGACTGCTCTCCCTTCAAATGGTACATTCCAAGCAACCAACGAAATATGGCACAAAAGTTTAGGTTTTATGTAATTATAAACAGTAAAACTTCTTATGCTCTAAAATTGCACAGCTATACTGGAATGCATGTGATGTGTGACTTGAGTAGTGATTTGAAAGGCCACCATATTACGTGTAATAACTTTTTTACATCGTAAAATTTTGGACAATTTCTTCTAAGTCAAAGTAGGTACAATGCCGGGGATTATAAGTAAGTAAAATAAACCGGAGCTTTCAGCAAAAATCGCGAATAAAGAAGTTCATA